>NC_055696.1:21413602-21733185 GCF_017639745.1 Melanotaenia boesemani | reverse complement strand
GTGTCACACCAAGATACGGACATTTGTTTACAATTTTGAGTTCCTCACCGCTCATTTAACTCGGAACCCTCAACATTAATTATTCTGGGAAACTACATTTACAATGCAAATAAATATAACCTTTTTGTGCATTTGTTATCTATATCTTTTTTTGTTTCTTTGTTTGTCAGATTTTTCTAAACCAGACCCAGTCTGCTTTCTGTCATCCCAAATCAGATCCATATCTGTTGTTTAAGAACCATAAACCTGTGTGTTCACTGTAACAAAACAATAAAACTTTGTCACCTTTAATTTACATGCACACTGACATGCAGCATCCATATTTACTTCCATAAACAGAGCACGCTACATGTGATGTGACATCATTATCTGTGCACGTGATGTCACTTTAGGGCTTTAGACTGTTCACACTGGAGTCTGATGGAGGTCATGTTCAAATTAGAATGTAAGCAACCAGTGTGAATGTAGCCTTATCCTACATTTTAATGGTGTGGGGTGGTAGGGGACCTAGATAAAAGATAGGGAGGCACTAGTTCAATAAAGGTTGAGAGGCACTGGTTTAGACAGTATAATGAGCTTCACAAGTTGCAAGCAGAGATTTTAAGAGTAACACATGAATTTGTTCAACCAGGGGGGCAATTACAGAGAGTTGTAAGATTAATATCAACCAAAAACAATTTGTTAAAAAGGTTAGGAATTAAAGCAAATTGTTTTAGTCTTTATTTCATCTTTTCTGTACTTTAAATACATGTACTACTGGTTCCTTTAGGAGTAATCAGGAGTTGATATGTTAATCCTGCTGCATTAGAGCTGCAGGATTAACATGAGGAACGTTTATCTTTACTTAGTCCTCACAAAACTGAGGCCAAAAAGTGGTGTTGAGAAATTTTGGTACCTTAGATTCAGTAGATCTATGGATGTGCATATTTACTTCAGTGACATTGGTTCTTAGTAGCAGAGCCACCTCAGGCACATTTTGCATGTCATGTTAAGGCATCACACAAAATAATAAAAGTAAAAGTTTAGTTGTGGTTTTATTCCTCACAGAGTGCATTGGCTAAATTGATAGAAATACTGTAGGGGCTGCTGTACCTGAGGTTGAGCAGTGCAAGGTCAACGGTTCAATCCTCAGTCCTCTGCGTGTTGAAGTGTCCTTGGGCAACATGCCAAACCCCACAATCCTCTGCTGTCACCCCAAAAGTTCATTTTCTTAGTTTTATTTATTTATTTATTTTTGTAAACCGCAGCCTTTCTCTGCTGGCGGATTGCAACCAGGTTGCAAGCAGAGGTTCAAAATACAGTAAGTAAACAGTATGAACAGACACAATTTAAACAGCAAATGACATGTTACTGCTTTTAAATTCAAACAGCTGATCAAATGTTTAAGACCATAGCCCCAAGAAAACCAAAACAGAACTCAAAGTGTCAAAGGACTCAGTAGCGAATAGCTCTAACATTCTTGTTGAGGACAAAAATTTGTTTAGGGATGCTCGATATTAGTGTTAGGAGGGTGGTGGGAATATTGCTCCTTGTGGTGAAAATAGCATCACGAAGGCCGTCCACTGTCCTTTCTTGTAAACTTCCCTTGCCATCCATACCCAAAACATTCTCAATGGGATTTAAATCAGTGGAACATGCAGGATGGTCCAAAAGAGTGACTCTCCTGGAAGAAGTCCTTTATGGGGTGGACGTTGTACACTGCAGCTTTGCCCTGTTGAAAGACCCAGCCATTACCACACAGACGAGGGTACTCAGTCAAGAGGGATGCTCGCTGCAACATCTCTACATAGCCAGCGGCAGTTTGATACTCTAAACATCCTGAAGCTCCATTGTTCCATTGAAGGAAAAAGCACCCCAGACCATGATAGAGTCTCCTCCTCTGTGCTGTGTAGAAAACATCTCCAGTGGGATCTCCTAGTCATGCCAATAACGCTGGATGCCATCAGGACCATCCAGGTTAAGTTTTTACTCAGAGAATAAAACTTTACTCCACCTTTAAGTGTCTCATGTTTGGTGGTCCCTTGCAAAGTCAAAATGGGCAAGTTTGTTCAAAAGGACGTTCAAAAGGAAGACAGTCTTTTTGCCTTTGCCATATCATCATATTTAGTTAAGGTGAAAAGCAAGTGCTTAGAGCATTGTTGTTTTTAATGGCAGGTCTTCGTCAAGATAGCCTTTTATCAGGCAATCATTGAAATACTTTGAAATTTAAAATTTCAACCATAGAAAAAAGTGTTATTATAATACTGAAGGATATTACAAGACTTAAAACTTGTATTTTTTTCTGAAATAACAAGTTATACAGTAGAAAGTGGTCAGTACTAACAGTTTTCAATAAATATCTAAAAGGAAAATGATGAATAAAAACAGAAAACAGAGCTATTTGTTGAGCAGAGCAATGGCAGCAGCATTTTTATGCTGAAGACCAATTTCAAAGTAGCTGGGATATAGCTTGATATTTGATGATTGCTGTGGAAAACTCAGTGTGATTCTATGATTTCATGGACTAGAATGCAGAGGCATATTGTATGTCCAGTGAAGTGTACAAATACAGTCCTTCGCCCAGCCAAGAGTTAATCTAAAACTGTTTTGCATGAAAAAAAAAGCCACTGTGCATAGATTACTTTTTGGGACATTGACATCAAAAAGAAAAATATTTGACCAAGAAAGAAGTTTTTAAATAGCAAAAACACTTCAAACAAGAAAAAAAGTTGAAGTTAAAATTTAAGCATATATTGCTATTTAATTTGAAGTGTTTAAAGCCTCAAGAAATAGCTCAGTTCATTTTCATCATAAAATTTGATCCCCAAGACATAATGGTAGAATAAAAAGAATATTAAACATCTCATTTATGTTCTTATTGAATAAACATAGTCAGAAACACATTAGAAAGGAGTATTGGGAACCCCTGGGTACTACAGAGGAAAATGTTTTGCTAATGAGCACTTACTCTGTCAAACATGAGGTTGCACTCTACTAATGAGCAATATTCACTGACAGTAGTTTGTCCTTGCCTGAGATAAATTGTGTCTTACAGTATATGAATCTGGTGTCTGTTCCACAAAGTCTGTCTGTTCTCATTCTCAGGGTTTAAAACCCTGCTGTTCCGTCAATGTCTGCGGTGATCCTTGGATTTGAGCAAGGTGTCCTTTGGTATCAATGCCCTGATGTACCTGCTGCAGAAACATGAGACAACAACAGCAAATATACACATCTATTTTGGAGTGTCTATTTGAGAATGTCTTTCAAGTAACTGTAAGAAAATTTGGGTAAAGTTACAGCTTGTAGAAACACTTAAAATCAATTTTTTTGTTGTCTGTTTGCTTTTAGTTTAGGTATCACGACTAGTTTGTTAGGTTTAGTGGGGTTTAATATAACCAACTTCATAAGATCACAAATCTGAGCATCTTACCGAGATTTTCCATCTAAATGTAAGGAAAATTTTTAAGGCACATTTATGCTAATGACAAATACAGAGCCTTGCGTCCGTCTCCTGCGCCTTTATGTAATTTAGTTTGTTTCCAAGGCGCTTGCAGATGCATCCCCTGGCAGCCAATGGAGAAGTACCACTGGAAACAGTGGGGGGCAACCAACAAGAACAAAGAAGAAAAAGCAGCCAAGACGTATTTAATGGCATACCTTAGTGGCACCATCTTCTGTGTGGCCTCCTTTTATGGCTCTCTTTCTACCAACACTCTCAAGACAGCCATACAATGTGCAGATGCCACCTCCTGTTTGGAACTTCTTTCATCGACTCCAAGGACCAAGACATCAGACCGTATCTGTTTTTATACTATCGTCTGGCGGTGGAACACGGAGGTGAACTTTAAATTTTGCCCTGCTCCTTGGAGGATGCTTTGCTCAACAACCATGCTAATGTAAAGGCAATGGTCAAGCTAAACTTTAAAACATGGGGTGACCAGAGGTTGCGCAACACTTTATGAAGGTGGTCCTAAACATAAGAAAGAAAATGATAATGTTCCTCTCTTTAACACACACTCACATACACTGTTGTAATAACTGTGGTCACAGTAGAGAAACATGAGAAATAAAACATCTTTACATTAATAATCTGGATCACCAAGTGGAAATGGCATAGCCAAAAAGGTCCATAGAAAGGTAAGTTAGTTGTTTTGGGAGCATGTGGAGCTTGATGTGGTAGTAAGGAGATCAATGACTTTCCTCTGTAGAAGGTCTGGTTTACTGCCTGGTGGTGGTGTTAGACTGGATCTTTGTGTCTGACCACCACAACCTGTGTGGCTAGCTCCATGTAGGGAGCTGTTGGGACTGCCAATACTGGGACTGGGATCTGTCTCAGTGTCCTTCTGTGATCCTTTTTTGTCACAAAATTTAGTCAGAAAAATCTCCTTTCTTTCTTTGATCTAATGTCTTTCTATGCAAAATCAGACTGGTTACAGACTTTATTTCTACAGTATTTATTTTTATTTATTTAAACATTTTCATTCTGTTTTTCCATTCTTAAACTTTCCTTTTAAAGGGCCAACAGCATTCTTCCATCCCAGTGTGGTCACAATCAGCCATTACGTAGATCAGGGCTACTCAATTCGGTCCTACGAGGGCCGCAATCCAGCAGGTTTTCCATGTATCCCTGCACCAACACACCTGAGTCAAATTAGGTGGCTCTAACAGCCAATCAGGTTCTACACAATAACTCATTAATTTGACTCAGGTGTGTTGGTGCAGGGATACATGGAAAACCTGCTGGATTGCGGCCCTCGTAGGACCGAATTGAGTAGCCCTGACGTAGATGATGATAATGAGGATTCTTCTTCTTCTTCTTCTTCTTCTTGACAGTTGGTACAGAACAATTCAGTATATTACTGCCACCAAGTGTTAAGTAATATGGACCATAACACCAGATGGGATGACTGAGCGGATAATTGTGTGATAGCTATATCAAATGGGTCATCCTGCGCATACATTAAAATATTAACATGTTGATTCTACAAATGAATCACTTTTAACATGTTCATTTTGACATCATCAGTTAACAGAACTGCATAATAATAATAGCTGTACTTGCAAAGGGACCAAATCTCTTTTATTGCACAAAAGGTACAACCAAATATCTATATTTTTAAAGGCTGACTAATTAGGAAACCACTTTAAAATTTACTTTAAACCGATGTAGTGATACTGGGGACCCATGCCTGTCTGGAAAGATGTTTCTGTCCTCCTCCAGTGACCTGTCAATCATCTGAGGTCACCTAAGGTGTCCAATCAGGTTTCATTGGTGGCCAGCACCACCCTGGCTGCACCTCTCTGCCCTTGTGTAAAGGAAGCATTGGAGTATGAGGGCAGTGACTTTTGAAATAGACATACCTTCTTACATATGTAAAGTGAGAATAAATGAGCCTTTAGATGGCAATATACGAATGTAGTAGTGAATCTTTTGGAGCATTTACTGTGAGTTAATAAGGGTGCAAGAGTGGCTGCTTCTTTCACTTTCCTGCTGATGTGTATGTTGCTTTCCTTTCCTTCTCCTCTCTGTTGTGGATACATTCATGTACATGCAGCATTGATATCCACACAAAGATCCCATCGGTGTTCTAAAGAAAACAGAAATTTGCACACCCTACTTTCTGTATCATGTCCTGCCTACTGTGTGCTCGAGATAGACACTCTCATGCACCTCCTCCTTCACGTTTCCAGCTGTGAGGGCTCAGCTCCAGCAGAAAATCTCCTGCTGTGCAGCTCTGTATGAACAGCAAGAGCAGAAAAAGTCAGGAGGAAATTCTCCTTACATTCTCCCGAACATCTGTATTGTTCATATGTGAACACGTCTCGGGTTTATCCACACATGGAAACTTTGGTACCATGGCATCCCGACAAAATAGCTCAAAAACTATTAGGCAACATTTTTAAACCATTTATCATGCATTTGACTTGAACTTTTCTTTATACTAGATGAAGCTGAAATCCTGCAGAAATACTCTCCTATATTACACAGATTTTTAATTTTTATATAATTTAATGCATATTTGTTTGTGAACAAGGCATATTCATATAATAAATAGCAAAAAAGCAAAAAAAAAAAAAAAAAAAAAACTTTCTGGAGCGAGCGTGGAGAGTGAAGAACATTTCATTCAGCATTTATCTGTGATGTGCTTATTTTTGTGTCTTTAATTTAAAATGATTTAAAATAATAAAACAGGTATAATTTCACACTTTATTCATGATCAGTTTCATTAAATCTGCCTGCAGATGTCAGGTACACTTAAGAAAAGTAAGTTATTATCCATCCATATTTTTTGACTTAATCATTTAATTTAATTTCTTTATTTATATATATTTAACAAAGATAAATTAACAACCACTCTTTCGAGGGCTCCTCCTGTTGATGCTGTTATTGATGCCAGCCTTCAAAAAGCAAGAACTGATCTAATAAATAAAGTCTGTTGCATGTGCACCATTTCCATTCCATCAATATGCAGTTTCAACTGAATTCATTTGTGTTTTTTAATGGTGAGATTTGAGCTATTTGCAAATCCACCAGCACAGTAATAAAACACAAAAAAAATTAAAGGTTTTCAACAAAAAGCTGATGTTGCACTCTAAGAGATCAAACAGTAGGAATAATGCATCAAAGGTGCTGATGATTGGTCACTGCAGCCATGCCCAAGCCAGGTCCAAGCTCTTTCATTTAAAAATTGGTGTGTTTTTGTACCCCGTCTTTCGCATTAATAATAAATCTGCGCAATCTGCTGAAAACAGATCTACAGTCAGTTTAGTATCAGCAGTTAACACAATATGTTTGCTTTGGTAGGTCAGAAGAAGCTGCAGTAACAGAAAAGAACTCATGCAGGCGAAGGGAAGGCGTGCACGTCAGAAAGATTAAAGACAAAATTCAAAACAGGAAACTTCTTACTCAATGTGAAATAACCACCTCATCACCACTGATATGTCAACAGTTCATTTTTTTTCTCTGTAACTCAAGGTTATCAAAGGTATTCAGTATTCAGAGATGATTTTTCAGAAAGTAATTTATTAACTTTGAAATCAAACAAAGATCCGGACTACTTACATTACGGATGGTTTCTATTAAAAATGATCAATTTACCAGTGTTTAACTCATGCAGCCTGGTTTGTTCTTACATAATCTGAAGTAATCTTTGAAAACAGCACAATGGCATTTTTTTTCAGCTGCTGCTCAGAGTTCAGACCCTAGTGTTTACCTAATAAGCAGAAACTGCATTTTAGTGCAAACAATGTTCTAAAATTATGTTGCTGAAGGTGATCAGTGGCAACTGTGTGCCTGAAATTATTGTTAGCATGGTGCCATCCTCTGTTAAATAGGGGGAAAAAACAGATGAGGAAAGAATTTTTTACATTTCTCCTCTATATTATTGCAAATTACTTGCCATGGTAACAGAAAAAAAAGTAATTGATCCTAAGAATGCATTCTCTGAAGCCCCAAGACACCAAGAACATGAATATGAACCTCACTGTGGAGCCATTTTTCATTTATTTTGAGTATGTCTTTTTAGCTTTTTTTGCCGAAAACATGTCCTGACTTTAACAGGTTAAATCAACACAAGATATATAAGATACAAGTGATCCACTGTCAGCTGTTTTCACATGTTCAGTGCTATAAAGAAGAATGCAGCATGGTGATGTGGGGTTAAATCACAACTGTAATGTATGAATTCGTATTAGCAGAACAAAAAGATGTTCATTTTTCTGAAATATTAGTTTTTATTTGGGCTCTTGCATTCCTTCCACACTCCCCCACTCACTCTGTGCTGGTGTCTGTCATTTTTGTTCATTTGTGAGGCCACCAGATAAATTATTGATGCACTATTAGTAGCACTCAGCTTTGAAAAGCACAGCCATCTCAGTAGATAAATATGCGACGAAAAGAAATCATTAAGCGGCTCAGCCATGCCTGGCTGCCATAGAGTTCACTAAAGTGCAACAGCAGTCAAGCCCATGTGTCTATAAAATCTCCTGGATCAATTGAAGAAATCAGAGACAAATCCCGATAGGAATGGCATGGCTGCTGTACAAAAAATAAGTCAGTGGGGCAAAATTGATTATTTGACAGTCCTGCTTAACTCCAGGTGTCAAGCCAAGCCTCATAGATTATCATTACATTCATGGATAGTCATTCACACGAACAGCGTGCTGGCAAACCTGTGCATCAGAAAGAGTTTGGTGGACGACTGGTGTCCAATACTCTCCCCTCTACAAGTTTAATTAATCCCAAACAACCAGCGTAATCCTCAGTATCAGCCTCTTTCCAGCCTCCCTAGAGCAGCTCACAGCTGTTTGAACAATTATCTTCCTATCTCACTTGAACCATTGCATAAGCCTCCTCCAATTTCCCCCACCTACTCACAGAATCCATTTTTCTTCTGCCATCATCAAAATTGAAATGACAGCATCAGTCATCTTAGTCTGCCAGTAACATCTGTTTTTGACTTTAGAGACATGTCTAAAAGCCATCTAGAAAAATGCCAACCACCCAACTCTCTGCCAGTCTGACACACAGAGAAGAAAAACACATAACCAGCTTGTTATATTTCTAGATAGCCCTTATATCTTGCATGGTGGTAGTTTATATGAGTGTTTGGGGATCTGTCCAGACCAAAACAAACCTACGTCAATGTCTTTCTGAGAACTGCTATACGTCCAGATTGGAAAGGGATCCTTTAATTTTTTTAACACGTTTGTGCCAAGCATTAATGAGTCATTAAATGTCTCACCTGCAGTAGGCGGTGAGCTGTGTTTGGAGAGTTGAATACTAATTCTGATGGGTAAGATGCAATCATTACAAGCACAGTGGTTGATCAATGCATCCTGCTGCTGGTCATCTCAGTCCATTCGGAGTATTAGTTTTGTTACTGCTAGGCATTTCATTTCTAAAGATTGGAAAGATGGTAAATGTTTCTGCCTTTTTTAAGATATTTTACTCATTTTGACTGGATTGTTTACAGAATTTTGGAATTACAATGGCAAATATGTTGAATCACAGCTAATCCACAGGAGAATACACCAACTGGCCAACACTTTACACTTACTGGTCCCCTTATTTGGTACACCTGTTTAGTTGCTTGTTAACACAAATATCTAATCAACCAATTACATGACAGCAATGCAACACATCTAGTCATGCAGACATGGTAAAGATGACTTACTGAAGTTCATACTGAGCATCAGAATGAGGAAGAAAATAGTTTTAAGTCACTTTGAGCTGGTTGTTGGTCTGAGTATTTCAGAAACTGCTGATCTACTGGGATTTTCACACACAACCATCTCTAGGGTTTACAGAGAAAGGTCTGAAGAAGAGAAAATATTCAGTGAGCAGCAGTTGTCTGGACCAGAATGTCTGGTTGATGTCAGAGGTCAGAGGAGAATGGGCAGACTGGTTGGAGAAGATAGAAAGACAACAGGAAGTCAGATCAGCACTGGTTCCAACCAAGGTCTGCAGAATATCATCTTTGAACACACAACACGTCCAACCTTGAAGCAGATGGGCTACAGCAGCAGAAGACCACACCGGGTGCCTCCTGTCAGCTAAGAACAGGAAACTGAGGCTACAATTCACACAGACTCACCAACACTGGACAAAAGAAGATGGAGAAACGTTACTGGTCTGATGAGTCTCCATTTCAGCTCCTCATTTATAAACTAGGCTCATAATTCAGTGGAAACATCATGAAAACATGGATCTGCTTTGGATCAACGATTCAGGATGCTGGTGGTGTGATGGTGTGAGGGATATTTTCTTGGCCCACTTTGGGCCCCTTAGTACCAACATGGCCTGGTTTAACCACCACAGCCTACCTGAGTATTGTTGCTGACCATGTCCATCCCTTTATGTCCACAGTGTAGCATCTTCTGATGCTCCTTCCAGCAGGATAATGCACCATGTCACAAAGCTCAGATCATCTCCACCTGCTTTGTAGAACAGACAATGAATTCCCTGGACTCCAACGGCCTCCACAGCCACCAGCCGACAAAGCTGCAGCAACTGTGTGACGCTGTCATGTCAATATGGAGCAAAACCTCTGAGTAATGTTTTCAACACCTTGTTCAATCCATGACAACAAGAATTAAGGCAGTTTTGAAGGAAAAAGGGGTCCAATCCGGTTCTAGCAACATGGCCCTAATGAAGTGGCTAGATAATATAAATACTATATTATCTTTATATTTTATTTTTTCAGGTTCAAATCATTTTAGACTTCAGCAAGGCTCACCTTTCTCATTTATTATCCCCTTTGAATGGAATGACATGTCACGCTGCCAAGTTAAATTCTTCACAAAACCAGTCCAGCTTATTTAAGCAGCAGCAGAGGCACCAACCAGTAAAATCAGCTAATTGTATGTCTGATCT
This sequence comes from Melanotaenia boesemani, assembly GCF_017639745.1. Taxonomy (NCBI): domain Eukaryota; kingdom Metazoa; phylum Chordata; class Actinopteri; order Atheriniformes; family Melanotaeniidae; genus Melanotaenia; species Melanotaenia boesemani. The sequence continues at coordinate 21,722,831 of NC_055696.1, read as the reverse complement.
TGTGATTGATTATGGCTGCAGTTCCAAGCTTCAGGCTCATCCACCAGCTTTGAAGCATTGTATTTGTGTGAGATGCGCTTCTGTTGCTTTTAAAGAATAGATTTTTTTTCTTTTTATTAATGGTGGAAGGGGGTTGTCTTTTAAGACCCTTAACATGATAATAATCGCTGCTCCCTGTAGTCTGTCATCAAGAGGACAAGTTTGACCTTGGATATAATAGTTCAAGGCTCTGATGAAAGTAGTCTTAAAATTTGACAATTTTTGCACGTTTAGTCTGGTGAAGAACACCAATTTTATGTATTCTGCATCCCTAAAATGAGTGTGTTGAGCACTTTATTTGCATGTACCACCGTGCACCTTTACAGAGCAGTTGTCATGCAGCAGCAGTTCATGCTACCAGTGCTTTTTTTTTATCATCATTGAACAAATTCCTTACAGCACAACTTCCAGTGTTTCAAATGATTTGCTTTTTTTGTCAAAAGATCCACCAGCTTTCTACACATGCTTTTTTCATAAGCTTTAGGAAAAAATTTTTAGCTTTGTGGTATCTTTGCTGAAATCCACAGAGAGAGAAAGGGGAGAGGGGGTGGGTAACAAAAAGGCTTCTTTAACCGATTAATTTAGTCAGGAACTGTGAGTAAGTGAGCAAAAGATGAATATGCCAGAGGGTCCGATGTTGGCAAACTGTGAGAAGAGAGCAGCATATTTAATGCCTTCATTTTCATGCATTTTTATTCACCAGCAGCACCTCTTCTTCTGCATACAAAAGCAACCCCCCCACCCCGAGTTTTATTAATCCACATGTAAATTTCAGTGTCAGTTTTATTTCATTGGGACTGCACAGTGATTTACAATGACTCTAAAGGGAAAATGGCAGATGTGAGGGTAGGGAACTGTAAAAGTATGTCCGCGTACACTCTAGGGCTTAAAAAAAAAGGAATCCAAAACCTGGAGCTGGAAAGTGAAGTTTGGTTTGTATAGTTTAGAATAAAAACAGCACCTGGGATGGATAGTGGAGGTTGAGGGTTTTGGGGGTTATTGGGATAAGTGATGTATTTGTGTTGCAGAGCGCAGCAAAGGCAGGCTGGTTGCCTGCTAATGTACCCCTCAATTGCTTTTTATGTGGGGATGGCTATGGTGTTTATGTGCTTGAACGTTCTCCAGTCATAGTTAATCTTTTTCATGGTAAAAGACGATTCTGCCTTAGAGAGACAGATGAATGGCTTGACTTTTACTGACATTTATAAGCGTAGCTGTTTGGCATGATAATGACCACTGGTCATCTGATAGGCCTACTACTGTATCACACCTAGCCACAAGTGAGAACCCACAAAGAGAAATTAAAAAAAAAAATCCTGTCAACTTACTGCGAGTCAATACCTGTGCTGAAAGGAGTATGAGCTCATAAATGAAAAAGTAATAATGTGTGTAAAGAAGGCTGTCATCTGACATCAAGCTGCCTGCGAGCGTCCATCCACAAATGACAACAGAAATCCAAGACTGTCTTCTAGCTAAAGCTCAGCTAAAGGCTATGGTAGTGATATAAATTCTAAATTATCTTCCTTATGCTCTACTCTACATGAGAGATGAGAGTCCAAGAGCAACGTGAGGATAACTGTTTTAATATTTTAGCATTAATATTCAGTATAATTTGGTTCACAATCTTTCTCTATTTGGTCCACTTTCCTTTACTCCATATTAAAGTATTGTCGCCCCAAAAGGATTATGAAATCATAAGCAGAATTTAACCCCTATTACTCAAGCAGCAAGACTTTATGTTCCAAGATTACAAATCTTCAAGTTTTTGTCAATGCGTAGTCGAGGACGCTTTCAGAAATAAGTTTGGGGTGAAGCTAATCTTTAAGATCCAAATAGCAAAGATCAATTACAGTTAGAGACCTAAATGCGAACCATGAAAAATCAAGGTGAAGCTTCCTGTCTTTGTTTTTCTTTATGCTCTCTAACAGCATTCATTACAGCATTTCATTACTACTCCCTCCACAAAATGCTGAAACAACCTTTTCTGACTTCCTAAGCAAGGCTCACGCAAATGTAAATCAAGACAACGAAGAACTTCAAGACAGAGATAGAAATGAAGGATCAAACACAGGAAATATAGTAAAACTTGTTCCATTTAAACAGGATTTCCTCAAAATCATTAATTCTTTTTTATACCGCTTAGTCTAATTAAGGGTCTATCCCAGTAATAAGCAGGTGTGAGGCAGGCTACACCCTGGACAGGTCACCAGTCCATCGCAGGGCCAACACAGAGAGAAACCACTCACACTCACTCCTAAATTGTGTTTTTCCCTTTTTATAATTACATATGGCTGCCATCCTGTGGCTGCATTTGCTTAAAAGTGTTTGCTTCTCTTGCTTTCATACAGCTGAATTTTCCTGAAGAAGAAAAAGAAAACTGTTGTCAGAAGGGAAACAAATAAGCCAGAAAAGCAGAGCATAAAGACTAAATGTTAGCCCCAATCACTATCAGACTAGTACGATAAAATGATCAAGTACAGCATCCTCATATAAAACCAGCCAAGGGATGCCTTGCTCATAAGGGACACTACTGGGCATATTTATTAGAAGTCCCTAGATTTGTCAGTAGTTGTTTTTTGGGGGGTGGTCACTGAGGGGTTTGAACAGTTACTAAATCTCATAACAAATTTGCCAAGTTGGCAACATTTTGTGGAGTTTCACACCAGTTATCAGTTTGTGCAGGTAAGCTCATTTAATTTGAGGAAAGAAAATTAGATCTGGTTGGAAAGAGAACTCTTTGTTTCAAATGTCTTACTAAATGATCTGTGCTTCAGATCTGCAGGCTCTGTTGTAATTTAAATAAAAAAGACTAGCTGAAAATAACTGGTTTAGGTCAGGACATACCTATTTACACAGCTTGGTTTTAATCAAAACATGATGAATGTGGACATTTCCCATGCATTTAGAAAGTGTAAAATATCCTGGTGTCGAATTTAAACATTGCACATATTGTTTTGTTTAGAGAAATTAACAGTTGAAACATATTTTGACTATGCATGCACAACCTGCTCTGATTATTTACAACCCCAGGTCCTGTGCAACATATAAAAACATGCAAGACGTGGCGTCCATAGTTTCCTAAATTAATTTTAAATTTTGATTAATCTTTTCCAGCCTTTTCTTGCCACCATTCCATCTGAAATGGTTTGTTATATATGGACAACAAAAGAATTATCTTTCCTTAAATTTGACTTAAGAGTATTTTTCCTAAAAAATTTCAAGTCATGTTCTACCTGAAAGCAAACTCATATCTGTAACTGATTGGCTAGTCTGATTAAGCTTGAAATTATGTGATGACAGAAAAATGAGTCTTTTTATATTATTCTAAGCCCCTGGCTCAATTATAATATAAAAATGCCACCAGGTTTTGCCCATTTCAAACACAGTAATTCAACGGTTCAATTATCTTTGCAAATACCCTTCTGTATGATCAGCTGGTTAAATGAACAGTGCCCATCACTTAAAAAAATGAATGGGGGAAAATTAAGGAGTGAAGTCATAAGGAGGAAGATTAAAAATTATATTTTGCCTTTGATAAGTTCAAAAGCACTGTGGTGGATCATTTTAAAAAAAAAAGTTATCTATGAAGTGGATACAAGTTCGGACTGATGCATACGAATAAAACTAAGTCCTTACTTAAAATGTTCGTCTTTGTGATTAATAATTAAGTTGTCTCTGTATGTCACTTACTGTATCGTACAATGGATCCATTAACAAAGGCCTCAGAGCAAAGTATTACAATGTGCTCCTGCTGAATCCTAATGCAGTGACAACTCAGATCTACATCCATCAAATGAAAGATGTGCAGAGTATAAAAGCCTCCACCATTGAGGGGGCTAATGGAAAGAGCAGCAGTGTTTCCAACTTAACATTCAGTAGTATGAGTAGCTTCAAGCTAAAAAATGCTGCCGCAACTTTTCCTCATGAGTTCCAGTTAAGCCTGCAGTCATGTTTCCTGCCTGAAGAACCTGAACTCAACAAAATACCTGAAATAAGTGCTGTATTTTGATCATTGCGCCTCAGGTGTTACAGTTATATTCTGGCAAAGTCACTCATATTGGAGGTTTGAACCAGCCCAATCAAACTAGTGTTAACGCTTAACAGCAATTCTGTAACAAACATTAGTTATCTCTAATTATTTCAGAAATTAGCTTGTAATTCTTCATTAGATTGATCCAAAGCTTTCACTGTAGCAAACATACAGCACTAAACAAATCTTTTTCTACCTCTGTTTTCTTTATTTTGCTTCCTAAGAGTCAGACTATCTTGTAATCTTTTATTAAAGTGGTTTTGAGGAATAGTTCAAGGGTTTCTGAAGGTCTTTCAAAGTTTTTCTTTGGAAATTGCTGTTTCATTTTTCTGCCCAGTTCTTGTACCAACTTAAAAATGTTTCGTTTTTCCTCCACCAAATGACCTGTGATCCAATATTAAATTCTCACCTAACTCAAGAGATTAATCAGTTTTGTGTCAACACATAAGACAATTCAGCATCTACCAATTTTAAACATTTTTAGGTATGTTTTTAAACTAGCAAGCTGTCCCACCATGCACTAAATCTAGGCCTGTTGAATGGATGTGAGCTGATCTCAGAGACACATTTCACTCCAAGCTGAACTCATATAGATATTTTCTTATTTCATAATTATATTTAAGACTGTACGTTAAAAAGGATGCAGTAGTCTTAAGAAAACTCCTGGGTGACCCCCATTTCCACAGGCTTTTATTTTGAAAAACACCAGAAGTTTTTACACAGCTCCCGTGTCTGATTTGCTGTCTGCCTCTATCTGAACTGTAGAATTTGCATTCTGGGTGCGTGCTCCGTCAAAAATAGATTCGGCATGTAAATTTAGCAGAGAGCCGCAATGCTTCTGATACGCCATGCGGCACACCCGGTGGAAACTAAGCCACTGACTAAAACGCAATGAGGATGGAAATGAGGAGTGTGAGAGATGCGCTGCTGCACCGCTACGCTGGGCCATTTCATGTATGACTATGGTAGGCAGAGGAAAAAGTAGTTCCTGCCAACTGGGTATAATTTAGAGAAGATCCTGACATTATAGCTACTTTTACTGTATTACAGTTTGTGATTAATGACATTTTTACCGCAAATCACACTTACACACTTAGCCCCTCCTTTACACCAGGTGCGTGTGCTCAACATTACGGCTGCACCACAGTTTTGTTCCGACCTCTGACGCAGCAAAACACACTGGGAGCGTGTCAAAAAACACTGAGACCTCCTGATCGGTTAAACACTTAATTTTTATATGGTTCAGGGGCACAAATCTGTGGGGTTATATGGGGTGAAGATTGGAGTAGGTGGAGGGTGGGGGAGGGAGGTCGATGGTGCCCTGGTACCCGGGGCGTGCGGCTGGAACATCGGCTTGTTTGTTGGCCGAAGCCGGGTGGTTGTGGGGGCCCGGTTCTCCTAGGCATGGTGCGAGCCCTCTACCTTGGGAGCTGGGGGGGCCACCTCTGGGCTCCTGGGGCCCTGAACCCTTCGCTCAGGCTGCCTTGGATGACCGGTCCCTGGCGGGGCTGGTGGCTGCCGATCTCGGCTCACTGGGGCCTGTGCCCCAAGTCCGCGGGGGCTCTGGCTGGGGCTCTCCTATGCCACCCTCCGGGTGGCGCTGGAGTCATTTTCGGGGTGGGGTAGTTTAGGTTAGTGCTCCGGGGTTGCTGCTGAAGGCCCGGGTCTCTGGGCTGCCCTGGTCTGCCTCTGACCTCCATAGGGGCGTGGCCACATTTGCACGATCTCACTCACCACTCTTCATCACTGATCACTCCTTATTCCTCATCCTCTGCATGCTGACACAGTCACTGAGTTGTCCAGTGGGTTTATACACTAAGAGATCATTCTTTTTTTTCCTGTGAATTAGTATCTGGTTGTTGTTGTGATACTTTTGTGATATGTCTTTTTGATTAATCTTAATCACTGGCAGCTCTATTTTTCTGTAAAAGCCGTAGGAAATTTTCTGGTTTTGTTTATGTACAGGTGTAACAGTTTGTTGTCTGGTGATAGTGTGGATCGAAGGGTCATTGCCTTCTGTCTGTGGTGTTTTTGTCTCCTCTTTCTTCTTTCCCTTTCACTTCTTTTTGCTGTCTTCCTTCTTTATCTGTCCCTTCCGGTCAGGCCAAGCAAGATTACATAGATTCCTTGATTAAAAGTAAACAAATAAATAAATTAATTAATCAGATTATCAAGAGGAGCCTAATACCCATAAGCCTCCCCTTGGCAGAGCAAATTTGTTCAGCACGATACAGCAACCAGACTATCATTCTGCTTGCTATGATGCTGGACAGGACAGGTTAAAAAAATTTTATAAAAAATAAATAAATTTAGTGGAGAGCCGTGACAATGCATTTCTGGATTGCTTCTGATACATGCTGCGGCGCACCCGGTGGAAACCAAACCATTGATAAAATGACCGCGAATAGCAGCAGAGGCCATGGCGCAGCCGTAATGTGGCGCAGACGCACCCGATGTAAAGGAGGAGTAAGATTAATAGGGACATTTTTTTTGCATTATTGAAATAATAGAGTCCTTAAGAAGCTATTCTTCAAGAAGGTAAACAGGGAGAAAAGGCAGAGGGTTGCCAAATGACACAAGAACTGGAATGAAAATCAGCATGGGGAGATTATTAATGGTGAACAAGTCACTTTTACTTAAACAGACTTTAAAGTGATGGAGGTGTGTTTGACCACTGAATGAGAGTCTTCAGAGCAAACAGCAAACAGGTTTGGGAAGAATACTCTATTATTTTAGCATTACAAGCACAACATGTGCTGCACGGGTGCATTATGTTTTAGCAAAGCAACTTGTTATAACACAGATTAATTTATCTTTAATTTAGAAACACTTGATTTATCATTTGCACAGCTTAAGCTCAGGTTTCAATAACACCTGTTCAAAATCGGTGGAAACAGTTTCCAGATTTTCCCTGGGCAGACATCCTCACTATTAAGATTCGGCTTCCAGTTTTAGTTTTTTCATAAAAGCTTATCAACAGAGCATGCTTGGTTACCGTGAACAATGCCTGTTAAATCTTTTTTCTCCATGCATTTGTATGCCATAACTGTATGTTTTTATCCTGCAGCCTCTCTAGTTTGTTCTTTTTCCTCTTACATTTTAGCTCCAGGGCTGCATGTTTTCTAGTCTGTGCTTACTTACCTGATCAATGTGGCCAGTGTTTGTTGGTCCTCTCTCAGTCCTGTTCTCCTTGTCTCTTTGGCTTTCTGTTCCCCATTGAGGCAAATGGCAGCCTTAGAAAGATTTCTGTCAGCTTTTCTTTTTCCCTGTCACCAAATGATTGCTCAGAGTTGGGTTTTTCTTCTCTGTAAACTACTCTGAGATGGCTATGTTGTGAACTTGCATTATGTGGATAAAATGAAAGATTCGATATTGCTTTCTATTTGAATGGGAATTCTATTTTAATGCAAGAAGCACAACGTCAATAAAATGCTGCTTTTTCTTAACAAACATCCATCAGGCAACTTTTGTCCTCTGTCTGCTGTGCTGGTAAAGTGACTACAAATAACTTTTATTAAATTAGAGTGTTCAGAGTGTAGCAGACTTTCCACTGAGAGGAAGCCCAGTCCAATAAGGTTTCCCTCATCTGATTCTACTATAACACAAACAGTGTTTTGCTGCCACACACCCACAGCAGTAGTCGATAGAGCTGATTAGAAAACTGTCTGATGAGGATGAAGGATGAGCCTCGAGACTTCTATCATGTGGAAAGAGCTCGCAGACAAATCCACTGAACTTTATAAACAAACTCAATCAATCGAAATGCGAAGACCATCTGAGTGACCCTGCTCTTTCAGCACAACACAGGAAACCATTAGCTGCCTTTACACGTTTCAAATTAAGCAATAATGTAATGAGCAAAATAAGATTTAACAATAATTTCTTAGTCAGTAAAGGTTTTGAGGGAGTATTAAGGCCTGTACGCAGAAAAATGGATCGTTTGATAAGATTTTTCTGTACATTTACACAGGTTTTTACACACATAGCTAACTTTTTATGAATACCCCCCCAAGTAGAAGATTCTCCTTTACTCTGACGTTTTTGACCTTCACCTTCAGATTGTGAGCTTCTATGACTTTGACTTATAATAAATATGCACCAATCTCCCGTTTGTTAGCAGGCCAACAGTGGTCCTAGCCAAGTAAGGCTTTTATTAATATACTGATGAATTCTTTAAAGAACAGAGCCATCAGAATGCACAATGGAGTACAGGACTGCATTAAAAACTCCAATAACACAGAACCCGACACCAATATTGCCAGGTTTGGACCATCCGTGATTGGAGCTGGTGTTAGTGGCGCAACAACTGCCAACCTTCAACTGCCCGGCTTAGGTCGTGGTTTTAATTAGCCAAGTTTATTTCATATTGCCTGAATTACACAGCCAAGTCTACCCACTTCAAAGTGTTACGTGGAGAAAAAACTTTTAATTGGATTGTTTTTGTTGTTGTTGTTTTAGTGAAATGAATATGAAAAATAATCACTGCTTCTTTTTTCTCGCACTTACTTTTATTTCATGCATTTTATCTTATTTTATTTTACTTTTTTCTATATTTAATTTCTTTTATTTCTCTTTAAACTTAAAACTTTAATGTACTTTTTAATGGTTCTTCTGCATCCCACTGTAATGTGGTTAAGGTTTTATGCGAAGCGAAATGTGCCATACAAATACACGTTCCTTTCCAAACAGACTGTTCATAATAAGTAATTCCATGAATCAGAACTGTTGTATTGGACACTGATTTTTGCTGAAATATGTGACTGCCATAAAATTGCTGTTCCAGCTGTTTTTCAGATCTGTAGCATAATGACTTGAATACTGAGAAGTTTTCCACATCTGAATGCTGCATTAGCACACAATGAAAACTGACAGTCTGCAGCCAGCAGAATATTTAGTGCGATAGGACACTGGTGACTTCCCATCCAGGACTGAAATTATTTCCAGTTTAGCTCAGTGAATGAGAAGATGCAATAAAAGAAAATGTCTTCAGACTTTTCTGGGTCTAGAAATGTATGAAAATAAATTCAGGCAAGGTCTTTCATTGACCATTTTTCTGTCTCTGATTACTGATTAGCTTCACTGCTTGTAGAGGGAGAACTGCACTGTATTACATTATGGAAGTACAAAATTGGGAGTCATGTGGAAGAGCAGCTTATCTAAACGCTGTTTCAGAAGCCAAAATAAACAGAATATTCCTTTTTTTTAAAAAAAGCAACAACAAAAAGGAGAAAAGCAGTAGGACAACTGACAAACACTGTTATCCCCAAATCCACGCTAAAATAAGCTTTGTAAGAGACGGGGAATAAAATCTATTTACACAGACAGAAATTACCCACTGAGTTTACATTATGAATTATTCTGATGTTTCATCTGCCTGTAAAAGAAAAATCATGTATTTATTTGGCTGTCCTGGTTTAACTTGAATTCAAGCAATGGCTTTAATTTCTCAAGAATCTTTTGGAAAGAGTCTTTTCGATTGAGAGGTTAGAGGTTAACCTGATCAGATTGTGAAGCTGTGAACAGCTGCGATCAATCTTGTGCTCTTTTTAAGGAGACCTATGAGCAACACAAGAGACAGGTTTGCCTGTTCAGGTTAGAATGAACAACAAAGATTACCTGCAACTTTCTTTCTTGCCATCAGTCTTTTTCTGGAACTGTAAGAAACCCCACTAACAATAAGTAGTTTCCCCACCACCACCACCTCATAGGTAGGGATGACAAACAGAGCTAGACATGAAACGGATGATGCGAGGAAGTCGTGCAGTACTGAGTGGCAGAACTGGACCTGGATCAATTGTGAGTCATTGGGTTTTCTCATCTGCCACAAGAAGAAATCCTTTCTTGAGTTTTCTTAATTAAACTGATGATGTTCTCATTTAAAGGAGTCGGTGATGTTGGACATTTAAAATCTGAGCGGCTTTGCTAAAGTTTCAAGTGAGTAATTTTATCTGTACTATAAGCACTTTACACCTCAGAAATCCAAACATAAAAATCATTATGTTCTTATAATCCTCCCATATTTTCTTCAGGATTACTTGTGGGTTTCTATTTGCTTTGCTTGAGGAAGCTAAGTCTCACATCACAAAACTGCTACAGATGTATTCGTACAGTAAATGGCAGAGTGAAAACACACTAAAATGAATGCAGTGTTTTTTTTTGTTTGTTCAAGAAAACAGCTCTAAGGTTTCTGAATACATCTTTTCAATTGAGATCACCACTCTCATGGTCACTCCGAGGAACAGCAGGCTTTTCAAAGCAAAAGCTCAGAGGAAAATCCAGCTGCAGACTGTTTGCTTGGATGTAAACACTCAGATACAATTAGACACCAGCTTGGCAACATAGTGGAGCATCAACTCACTAAACAGTCAGATATTTATTCTGAAACTGGTAGAGAAAAATAATAGTTAAAAACTGAGTGAATGTCAGACTTACATTCACAAGATGGACACAAACATGACTTCAAATGAATGATAATGTTGCAATATAGTGTCTGGATGAACAGCTGGTAACTAATAAATTCACAGAATCAGTATGAAATGTTATGGAGCAGAATCTCACACCTCAATAAGCACATTTGGGACTGAGGATGGCTGTTAAGACTCCCATCTTGTCACTTAGACTGACACATTTATTCAACTGAATGAGAAAAATAGACAGATCAAACCCCTGTGGAAGGATTTCTGGAGATACTCAGCTATGAGAGCTTCCCTTCATAAAAAGATGGGAAATTTTCGAAAATACTACGTAAAACGTAAGCTTAATTAATTTGTTTGTTTGAACATTTATATATTTAAACAAATGAAAGTTTGATACAGCAGAGGTTCCAGGTAACTCGGCTTACTGAGCAGGTGCAGAAGCTCAAGCTAACCTGGGTAGCTGCATTGAGGAGCTAACCCAAGTTAGCTTGACCCCAGGTTAAGGGTCCCAGCCTGAAGCCCTTTGTTCCATGTCTTCCTCCTATGTTTCTCTAACCCCTCATCAGCCAAAACCCTTTGAAATATATTATGCTGGTGCCCAAAAATCCACAGAAATAAAAAGTGAAATAAAAAGAGTTGAGATAAAAATAAATAAATAAATAAATGAAAAGAACAGCAAAAGGAACAAACCAGATAAGAAGAAGAGGATGAATGGTAAGAAAGAGCTAAAAAGACGACTAGGACAACAACCGTAGAGATGGAGGAAGCGTTTGAAGAAAGGCTGTGTAAGTGTCGGGCGTATTGGACAGTTGCAAACAACATTATACCAGTGGCTGAAACTGATGTCAGAATGCTCTGCCTGCTCAGTTTGGGGGTTGTTGCTGCGGTGATTGTCCGGGTGGCTGGGGCCCTATACTGCAGCCCTATGGCTGTGGTGTGGGCCCCAGTCTGCCCTGATCGGGGTGGTTGCCGTGATGGCGGCCTCTGTAGGACATGGGTGGACTTGCTCCTGGTGTGGATGGATCCCCATGATATTTTTTCCTCACAGCAACATCAAGCCAGATGGTTATCAATTTTAGTGTTTTATACTACTTTTAGTACAGAGAAAGAAATCAAGGACTCGTGTGCTGAATGGGGTGGGGTGGGGTGTGTGTGTGTGTGTGTGGGGGGGGGGGGGGTATCTGCTTTGTGAGTATATATGCATGTTCCTGTGTGCAACTGTAACTTTTTTTTTACTGTTATGTAGTTTCTTTTTGTTTTAATATGCATAAATTGATTTTTCATGTAAAGCACTTTGTGTTGCCCCAGCTTGAAAAGTGCTTTATAAATAAAGTTTGATTGATTGATTGATTGATTGATTGATTGATTGATTGATATGCAAAATTAAAGTAATTTAGTAATGAAGTGAAATGGAATGTGTGGTATTTAGACTCAGGGCTGCAAATAAAATTAAAGTAGATCCACACTTGTGGAGAGGTGTGGATATTACCATATGTGGTGGGCAATTACAACGGGGTCGGGAGGCGGGAGGTGGAACAGTTGGTCCACCTGTGTTGTCAGAACCATCTGAGCTGAACTTGTTTAAGACTGAAGAGATGACAGTGGACTTAAGGAGAACACCTGTCCCCCTCACCATCCTTCTCTGATTGGTTTTAATATGGATTTTTGTGTTGGTTTTAAACTACATCCAGTGCACATTCAACACCAGTGAGTCAATTATTATTGAAACAAAGAATAATTGGCTTATAGGAAGTTTTTTTTTTTTTTTATCAGGACAAATACAGTTCCATCACATCCACATGTTCTTGATTCCTGCAGTCTAACAAATGAGTTAGTTGCAGCAGACTAACAGCTGTCATGGCTGAAGTAACTACCCCAGCATCAGGAGGGCCCTATGATTTCTGCAACACAGAAAAACAAAGACACAATCACAGAATTTGACAATGAGACTGGAGTCAACTCTAAAAAGGTGGCGTTATGTTATGCCCACTGAAATGATGAGAAGTTCAGCAGTGGTGAGGCCGACAGAAACACCTCAGCTGTCCAAAAATGTAAGAAATTCAACACAACATGTCATTTATTACATCATTCTTGTTCACAATAGCGCTGTGAAAATTTAGGTGCACGAGTGCAAACAAAGCAAAAAGTTAGAGCCTGCATTCCCTCTAGAGAAAACACAAGTTTACATAATAAAGGATCAAATTCAGAAGAAAAATGGAATTTGTGAAAAAATAACAGAATCTAGATAAAATTTTCCAACATTTCTGGAAATGAGGTTGGAAATTGATCACTACTCATTAGCATCGGTCTGCCTTGAACATGGGCTCATGATTAGTGGTCAGACCTCCATGTTGCAGTTATCCCCAGCCTGTAGTTCGACAGGCGGTTGACAGGTGGTGCAGCCATTGATTCATGTGGTGACAGAGCTGGCGGGGGAGGAATCCATGATATATGTGAGCTCACATCTATGCCAGGGGAGCTCGGAACTGACCCGTTTCATCGGTAGCAGACACTGGATTTGATTCCCAGCTTCAGTCATTTTACAGCGAAGTCTAATGTAATGGTCACTCATTTGTTTCCAGACTCCTGAAATGTATAAGTCAGGTTTTACAGGCTTCTTTTATAGCATTCTGTGTTGTGTGTATGCACTTCACAGTGTGTTTATGTGTTGACATTTCACTGCTTCAGATATTTGCCTTCATTTCCCCAGCTATATAATTGACAAGTCTCCTTTTCATGCAACGCGCTATGTATAGAAGAAAAAAAAATGCCTCTTCTTTGTTAGCAACAGGAACATTATTCGCTTCTCATTTGTCCCAAAAAAGTTGTGTTCTGCTGAGGCGCTGCCAGGGTTATTGTCTTGTAATGTCTCAAACGCATTTAAAAATCCTAATGAGGTGCCTCATTTAACTCATTTTATTTAACGGGAATATGATTCTTTTGGTAGGTAGGGTTTTTTTCTCATTCATTAGCATCACAAAATAGGAGTGTGGGTCAACATATTAATTTATTAATAACTAATAGGAGTATGTGAAGGTCTGTGAAGGATTTCAGATCACCGTTACTGAAAAGGGTTTTTGCTACATGTCTCAGATTATTACCAGAACATCAACGTTAAGGTCACTCTTTGTTTATGTTTAATAACTTGTGTTTTTACAACTATACCACAGGATGCTGGACTGCTGCATAGCATCTGTGACACCGTGGCATTTCATTAAAAAAGGAGAGAAGCAGTTTGTGATAATTATGTAGAAAATAACAAAAAGAAACAATGACCTGAGAAGGTCATTCACATTGGTGAAAGCCTGTTATTTTAAGCCTTGGTCTGGATAAGAGTCAGTTGTTTTGACATATAGTGAGAATTCCTACAATAAACAGAAATATTGCACACATGTGTTTGGCTGGAAGATGAGGTTAAAATCAATCAAAAATAAATTTTTGTTATAAAAAAAGAACAACTTCTCAGCCCTGACTCTGGGTTTATGATATAGAACATAGATGTCAAACTCTCAGGTGGGTCCAGGGTCCTACAGGTTTGAGATGTTTCCCTACTGCAATACACCTGATTCAAATTAATGAATCATTAACAGGCTTGTGCAGAGCTTAACCATCTTTTGAGTAGATCCGTTTAATCTAAATCAGGTGTGTTGAAGAAGGGAAACTAAAACCTGTTGGACAGCAGCCCTTCATCCCTGGTGAAGAAGAAGTATTGGGAATCACATAGGAAATTTAGATGCATCAGATTTAATAGTTAATAATATCAGAGAAGACATGGAACTGCTCATACAAGAAGAATATAAAAAGTCCTGTTCCTCTAATCAATTAGAATAAACTGGAACCCACACCCACTGTGTTTAGAGTAAGGTCGCACCAGGGGCTGCTATTTTCAAAGACTGAATCTGTGGTGCCCTCTGTTGCCTTTTTGAAAAACAGCACCTTTCAAAAGAATACATCTCAATAAAAATATGCTTTTTTTCTTTAAGCATTCCACCAAAATATGGATGGCTTTGGTAAAATACCTGTTTTAAGTAGCATGATGTACTTCTCCCTATTCCTGCATGCATTCATTGATGGAGGTAAACTATCAGATGCAGCACTAGGATCACAGTGATGAATGGGGGTTTACAAAACTTCCCATGAAAGTGTTTTTTTGTCAATTTGCATTGTCTGTACATGCTTTTGTTTTTAACTTTTGTACCTTCACATTTCCCTTCCTTAAAAAATAATCTAAAAAAATAAAAAAAATAAAATCAGACATACAGTAGAATCTCTGTAACATTGTTATTTGACATGTTGGTATCCATTCCTGCTGTTCTCGTTTTTTAAAGAAAATAATTCAGAGATGTCATTGAACTTCCTACTACTCTAAAGAACTTGCCGGCTTTTATTTCTAGGAGGATTTTTAACTTTCGGTACTTTTTGAGATAAACTACAGGGGAGCTGGGAGGGACACAAAAGGGATTAGATGAAAAAATTTGGATGAATTAATACATTTAATTTGCTGCTGAAGGGAATAGCAGGTGGCAGAGAAGAGAATATCATTAAGAAGAAAAAACAAAAACAGGGGCCCTTCTGGGTTCAGACTTTTAGTTTCTAATGTGACTAAAAACTGTTAACCCTTCTTGTTAAAAATACATGTTTCATTGGGTCATATGTTTTTCTGTTATTTTCTTCATTTATTTACAGTCCTGATCATTTTTATTCCCATTTTTATAGTAACTACTACTCACTACTAGCAAGTGAACAGAGAAAATGTCTATGAAGCTGTTAAACTCCTTTTACAATAACAAACCAATATTCAAAAAGATAGACTACTGGTCAAAAGTTTTCACACACTTCCCCATAAAATGCACTGGGTAAATGTGGTAAATGGCATTGTTCACACTGGTCTATTATTGTGCTTGGCAGTAAACCTAATAATACCAAAAGGCATTTATTTATTTCTGTTTTATGAAATTTTCTTACCCCACAGCCATAGTAAACTGCCTAAACAATGCTGGAAACATAGTGCAAACAGTTTGTGGGGGACCTTTTTGACAGCTGCACCAATAAACATGCATGTGGCAGAGCAGCTGTGTTATTAAAGGTGTTGAAAATCGATGGAGAAAGTTCAGAAATGAAATGTTGTGTTGTGTTGTACTAGTCACGAATTGTTCAATACTCAGAATGGCTAGCTAACTGTAGCGCTAACTAAAGAGACCATTGTGTAACTGCACCTTTAGAAACATATCAAGCTAATCACTGTAATTGCAGGGAAAAGCAAAAGTTTGAGTTTCTTTACTAAACTCCTAATTTCCCTGGTACACCATCACTATTTCCTTCCCTGCTATGAGCTGTGAATGAAGGAAAAACACTCAGTACATAGCTCACAGCAGCCCGGCCCCACTCACAACACAAGACAACCACTCACTAGCTCACAATATGTAGCATCACCAGACTCACAGCACGTACGAGTCACTCACTATCATATCATGGTAGCTCACAGTATCGTGGTGCTGACTTGTAGCATGAACGAACGACTCAGTTCACACAGCCCAGCCCCATTCACAGCACGTACGAATCACTGCTGCTGTGCTCAGAAAGTTTGTCGCCATAGGAAGGAATTCAGTCTAAATGTTATGTTTGTATCACAAATATAATAAAACAGGGTGTCCAGCTCCGGTCCTTGAGGGCCACAATCCTGCAGGTTTTCACACCTGACTCAAATCAACGAGTCATTGTGCAGAACTTCACAGGTTGTTGGTGAGTCAGGTGTGTGGACAACGTCCTTTTGTATTTCTCTGCTGAATCAGTCATGGTTCACATTCAGAATGGTTAGTGCGTTTGATGTCCAGTTGCTAGAGTGTGATTTGGTGCCGTAAAGTAAAATGCATGTGATGCAACATCACATGATGTTCTGGGCTGGAAATAAAAATAAAAAAAAAAGGTTTTGAAGTGCAGTTTCTCAGATTTGGATATGCTGCAGGGATGCGATGAGTTCAGGAATGTCCGTAATTAACACCAGGTGGCATGGAGTTAGTCACATGCACAGAGTTTAAGGTAAAAACTTTGTACCTGTACCTTTGAAAACATTAAAAACAGTATAATTTTAAAAATTATGACTAAAATGATGACATATCATTTTAGTCATGCCGCCCAGCACCAGGCAATTGCCTTATACATAATTTTTATTTCTATTTTTTATTTATTTTTTTTTTTTTTTGGTTGTTTTGTTTTGTTTTTTTGTTTTTTTGTTTTTTTTTTTTAATATTGCATACTAACGTGAAATATAATTCTGTGGAGGATAATCAAAGGTCAAGCTCATACAACATATTATTTATGACCATAAATTTGTAAATCATCTCTCTGCTGACCACGTGAAACCAATAATACAATAATTTTCTCTTATATATTGACTGTTTTATTATAAAACTACCTGACTGAGACGGCCTGTCTTTGGCCTGCCATGGATAATTAGTATATTTAAGCAGCAGAAACACTATTATTTAGTTTTTGCTAAATTTAGATGTCACAACATTAAAATAGTTTTTGAGCAAACACCAAACGTAGTCTCCTCACAAGAATAAAAGGACTCACTTACAACTCACTGGGTTCACTGGAACAGTTTTAAAATCCTCACTGTTGTTTGAAACATCAACCTGTAGGCTGCATCGTGCGGGTCCACAGGACAGTGCTGCGTTCAGGTGAACTACGGAACAATTCATTAGTTCGTGTTTTGTGTCTTTATTCAGTTTTGGGGAAATTTATTGCAGACCTCTGCCAAGCCATAGGGTCACTGAGAAAAAAAACTAAAAAACCTAAGAGCCCACCCAACACTCCCTAAATTTCTAACCTACGGATCACCAGAATATCAACAAGACCCGGGTCAGGCAATGTCGGATTATAACATCTACCAAGATGTCATCTTGTAATTTTTTTTTTTTTTTTTGGCCAATTATCTGTTGAGTTAGATGTTTTAAAGGCAAAATGATCCCTTTCTCCCAATAGTAAAGCATCCTTTAAAAAATTCCTAGAAACACACAGTAATCCGGGTCACCCCCAAAATGTAATCATTTGTTCCATATGTATTTATTCCTGAAAATTTTATCAAAATCTGTCCATAGTTTTTTGGTAAATGGACTTGTACTTTTGCAGTGCTTTCCCACTCAAAGCACTCACACATCCACACACACACACTGGTAGGCAGCATTGGGTTAGGTGTCTTGCCCAAAGACACTTCATTATGTATTCAGGGGAAGCCTGGAATTGATCCACCAACCATCCCAGTTGGACGACGACTGCTCTTCCTCCTGAGCTACAGCCATCCTTGAGTTATGTTGCAAACAGACAGACTAATACCATATGAGAAAACAAAAAAATTAACAAACACAGAAGAATGAATGCAGAATGAAAGCTTTGGCTATGCTCCAACAAATGAAGGAGGAAGACTCAAATGGGGGAGAAATGATCAGTTTCTCTTACTACAATAGGACCAAGTTCAGACATCCTTGACAAGCTGCAACAAGAAGATGGCCTGTTGTATCGTTTATATTGTTTTGGACATGGCTGCACTGAAGGTATGGGTCCTCTATTAGAATTACCTTGATGCTAAAATGACTTGGCATGCATTTATTGTTGATACAATAAATCAGTCAGCTGACATTCAGTACTCTGTTTCCTTACTTTAGCATTATATGAGGCTTTTTTGCTAATTGTTCCCCCTCAAATAAGTGATGAAAAATATAAATACATTTTTAAAAGTATTTAATTTTTTGTTATGTTTAATTAATTATTTATTGAAGCGTTGTCTACATGATATGATGAAAAAAAAGATTCAAACAAAGAAAGAAATCGCCTCTGTAAACACCACCTATGTCATTATTTTAATGCTGCATTGGCAAGGTGTCAAAATGAGCCCCTCTGATGGTTCTAGAGGGTGTTCAAAGAAATTCCTGGATCCAGGTAGTGGATCTAATCACTTATTCCTCATTAAATTTCAGAAATTTCCAGAAGATTTAATCAAAATTTGAACAGTACTTTTTGAGCTATGTTGCTAAAAGACAGAAAGACAAACACCCCTGAAAACAGGAACTCTGCCTTGGCAGAGTTAATAAATCCAGCTTTTTAGAGTTTATAAGTGCTGTTGAGAACTACAATCCTTCCGAATGTGATGGGCACCTTGCTCAGTTCCCACCCAACAAGTTAGAAAATCCATATAAGAAAGTGTCAAACCCACTTCACCCCAGTGTTTCCATCTGTGTGAGTGTGTAAGATGGAGAAAATAAACTGCAAGGTTAAGATGGTGCTGAGTGAATGTGTGTGAACAGGTGAAGGTGGCTTGTAATATAAAGCACTTTGAGTGGACAAAGTAGAGTAGGTAGAAAACCACAACATGAATATGAATTACTTTAATCTATTAGGCCTGTAAAAATGGATCATTCCGAATAAAAAAGAGAGGATTGTACAGTCTATTTAAGTTTAATTTCTTAAACTTCTTCTAGTTCTATATGAACATAAATACTAACCATTCCCAATGCCTTTATAGACTGTGAAAGTATTGTCAAAATCAAAAAATGCATCTTCAGATTAAATTAGAAAACACTTTCAGAGGAAACAACTGAAAAGGAAAACAAATTACATAAATATCTGATTCCAATTTAATTTGCATCAGAATATTTTGCAAGAAAAGGGCATGAAACGCTAAAAGAACCACCAACATTAACTGAAGTTATGGTCATTGCAGAATCTATAAACCTACATTCGCCAGGTGTGTAAGACAGATCGTGTGCAGTGTAATCAGGCTGTGGATTGCAGCTCAGGAATTATCCACGAACAGGAGGTCGATGCAAATGTCAAAGTTTACCTCTGGAGGATATTGAATCAGTAATTGATGAGATGTATATGTAAAATAAAAAGCTCTTTAGGTGTGTAAATACATAAATGGGCTTCGTAGTGTAAAGGAGCGTTAAATAATACAGTAAAAGTGCTTATTAAAGCAACTGTTTCAGGTTTAATATGGTAGCCAGGTAAGTGCAGGTTTAGGGAATCCCTGGGAAGCTAATGTGCGAAGAGCAGGCCTTTCTCCATTCTGGCCCATCACCCAGGTAGAATCAACTGATTCAATAAACTATAACTTTTGCTAAAGGCCTTCTCTAGATGCCCTGCAGCATGCATGTATTCAGAGTGAAAATCAACAACCATGTGTATGATTTTCTTTTATACTGTCCCATTAGTATAAAAGTTTACCATTGCTATTAATTTATCAGCCCATGAAAACAGAATCAGTTTTCTCATTATATATTTTATCTGTTACTTTATCTCAATTAAGCAGCCGATTGCTGACTAAGTGGTTGCTGTTCCCACAAGTGAACAGCAGAGGTCGATAAAACTGTCTTAAAGTGCTCACTGACCTGAGTTCCTCAATGAAGAGGACAAAGAAGGTAACCTGCTTCATTGTATTTAATCAAATGTTAAGATGCAGTAAAATGTTCAAATTCACCAAGAGTAAGGTTTATTAACATCCAGCCAGTCACTGTAAATGTAAAGCTTTTCCAGCCCATGAAAAAGAACAGTTTCAAAGATACAGAGGAGCATATTTCTCTCTTGCCTGCTCTCATATACAACCACGACTCTTTATTAGGTCCACCAAATGCTGGAGATATTTTCCTTCCGAAACTTCTTGATTCTTGGTGACATAGATTCAGCAAGGTTTTGGAAACCATCCTCAGAGATCTTGCTCCATATTGACATGACAGCATCACACAGTTGCTGCAGATTTGTCAGCTGCATCCATGATGAGAATCTCCCGTTCCACCACATCTCAAAGCTGCTCTACTGGACTGAGATCTGGTGACTGTGGAGGTCATTGGAGTCCAGTGAACTCAAATGACCTCCACAGTCACCAGATCTCAGTCCAGTAGAGCAGCTTTGAGATGTGGTGGAACGGGAGATTCTCATCATGGATGCAGCTGACAAATCTGCAGCAACTGTGTGAATTGTAGCCTTAGTTTCCTGTTCTTAGCTGACAGGAGGCACTCGGTGTGATCTTTTGCTGCTGTAGCCCATCTGCTTCTCCAACCAGTCTGCCCATTCTCCTCTGACCTCTGACATCAACAAGACATTCTGGTCCAGAAAACTGCTGCTCACTGGATATTTTCTCTTCTTCAGACCATTCTCTGTAAACCCTAGAGATGGTTGTGTGTGAAAATCCCAGGACATCAGCAGTCTCTGAAATAATCAGACCAACAACCATGCCACATTTTACAGTCACTTAAATCTTCTTTGTTCCTCATTCGGATGCTCGGTTAAGATTGAGAAGAAATTTACATTGACTATTTAAAGTCTATGTAGATTTCTAAAAAGTCTAATGTTTTTTTATTTTCACAATCTGATTGGACAATTTAAAGTTGCTTAAAAACTACAGAGCAGTCCTACAGTAGTTTTAAGTCAGCTATGCAATAAATGGTGTACTTTTTCTGATAAAACCAAGAGTAATCTGATTAAAAAACATTAGGACACCTTTGCTGATTGTACCCATACTGAAAACAAAGAAAAAAAGAATAATGGATAAACACTACTAAAACAAGGAAATGGTCACATCTATAACCAGACTAATTAATGCATGCTTGACTTGAATCAAACCAAAATCCTTTGAGGTATTTTCAGTACAAATACTCACAAATATCTAGAGTAAACTGACCTTTATTTTGTTAAACCGCAGATGTCCATGAACAAGTAAACATGTAATGTTCTCTGAAAACATGCCCTTTTGTTAAAGGTGCATAAGGGCACAGGGTGGAAATAGTCATTTCAGCATGAGAATGAAAATAAACATGCAACTAAGTAAATTAAGTTTGATTTTGCTTGCATGTTTAATGGTATGGAATATTATGATGTGTTAAGTAGCTCTAACATAGGACATTGCTTTTGTTCAGGACACTAATCATAAATCACATTTACAATATAATACAGTGTTATCCCTCCAATTGCTTATATGCATATAATTTTTCTGTCCAGACAGTTTACATTTTATGAAGAGGAGGTAAAATCCTAATACCACTAGATCTAAATTGGCTTTGCAATGCTGAATAACACTGATGAAACTACTGACTGGGCTCAAAGCTGTTATTTTCCCTCATAATCAGTGCCTCTGCATAATGGTCAGGAAAATCTCAAATAACACTAACAATGACTATTTGTTTTTACTCATTTTAGCCATTTTGCCAACATTTTGCATAAGATGACCATATGAATTGTAATGATAACTTTTTCTTCTTTTGGGGGGGGGAGTCCCACAGCTTCTCTCAGAAAACAAAGTAGGCAATCATCAGGAGCACCTACAGGAAGAAAAACCGAAAAAAAAATGTGAAGAAAAATACCAGCAGCAGTTTTATTTGATTTCATATTAATTAAAACTCACTTCTTGAAGCATACTAAAAAAATTATAGTATCCTTTAGATGAAGGAAGACACTATTTTTTATTGAAAGAAACTTTATTCTTCTTCAATAACTCCAGAGAACTTCAAACAATAAAATACACATTAAGGAAATGAGAATCCATATAAACACTTCATCCTCAATAAAAGAGCAGTCTGGATGACTAAATGCAGTATAATTAGAGTGCAGATGCTGGCTGATGGGGGTGAAAGAAGGTCTACATGAATGTTGGATTCCTGTCTGAGCCGGATCCACAGAAAAGCAGATCACTGCAGAGAAGCCTTGACTAAAGGGATTTGAAAGAGCGTCACGCACGGACATCTTATCCCTCTGCTTTCATGCTGGATGCCCACTTAGCTCATCATTGTTCGTTTTAACAGGCATCTCTGCATTTCTGAGTTGGCTGAAATGTTTGAGGACCTGTCCTTACATGGAGAATTGTTGTGTTTTATCATATGGTCAGGCACCGATTTTCAA
Source organism: Melanotaenia boesemani (assembly GCF_017639745.1). NCBI lineage: Eukaryota > Metazoa > Chordata > Actinopteri > Atheriniformes > Melanotaeniidae > Melanotaenia > Melanotaenia boesemani. The sequence goes on along the minus strand of NC_055696.1, from coordinate 21,700,454 downwards.
GGTAATCAGCGGACACTTCCAAGATGTGTCTGTAGAGCAGATTCACAAAATTAGCTCTCAAAATTAATTTGTAGTGCATCAACATTGCCTCAACCACAGTGATATATGAGATGATGTGTTTTGCAGATGTTTGTATAACTTGTTTTTCTATTCCATTTTTTATGGACAGGATGTGCTAGATCAGTGGTTCCCAATCTGGGAAACAGCACTCCCCAAGGGGGTCCCCCAAGGAGCACAAGAGGCTTTACACATTCAGAGCCATTGTGATTAATATACACACATTACCCCCACTTTAAGAAAAAAAAAGGAAAGGTTAAACGTTGCTATTTTAACTTAGGCTTTGTGAAAGGAAAGGACTCAGCCAGAATACACTATTTATGGTGAAAACCTCACTTTTGAAAGCATAAAACAAAGCATGGTTTCAGGATGGGTTCAGGCAGGGGGTCCATGACATTTTAGTATTTGTATGGAGGGGGTCCACAAGGAAAATAGGTTGGGAACCGTTGTGCTAGATGGAGAGTACCTCCCATGGGTGAACATTTTTAAATAGGAATATACCTTGTGGAAGAATAAGGGGAAACCCTGTTTCTACACTTAATGTGTGGCAAATTAATATTGTTATAAAGACTGACAGACATGATAAATGAATGGTTATTAGATTTGGAGTAAATGTTCAGTTAGGTCCATTTCGGCCTCTGAGTATAAGAGCTGAGACTACACATCTACTATCTTTAAGAGTTTAATAGGTTTTCTGTTAAAAAATTCTGAATGTTATTCTCCCTTTTGTTAGGTACCATCAAACAAACTGGAATTTAGATATATTCAATTATCTGAATTTGATCTAAGAACATTTTAAAAGTAAGGAGCATGCATGAGCAAGATGTCATCCCTTAGCGGCATACCCACTAATGTGAGCATGATTTAAGATGGCAGATCCATGAATTAAATCCTAATCAGGCCCAGTAATAAACACATGAAATTCCTAATATGTGTTTTTTGCTGATCACAGTTTTGTTGTGAACTAACCTGACTTGTTCCATTTACACTGACTCTGCACCAGAGGGCACTCCTGTCAAAGCTTTCCATTTTGATGCTCGACACCGCAGCATACTCTTCATCACTTGCTTTTATGTCATGGACCAATTCAATAATCCTGATCATTCTGTGTGTTTTTCACAGGCTCTAGGATTTGATCTGAGTTATTATAACTGCATCTAAAAGTGATCGAGATCTTGATACGATTATCAACTAAATTATAAAAGGACCCACTGATGGACAAATACATCAAAGAAGAGGTGAAACTCAATTTATTCACTTTTCTTGTTTTAACATTTAACAAATATTCCAGATTAATAAATGACTTACAAAAAGTCCTTTAAATCCTAAAAAGTCATTTAAAATTAAGTTTATGTTGAAAACTTTGGACCCATTTCACTTTAATGAGCCCATTTTAAATCCATTCAAGTTAATTTTATTAAAATAAATGTTGCACTAATTTAGTTAATTTACATAAGAGTTCAGTCGCATTTGAGAACATTTATTTTCTCAATTTTAAATACATTTATTCAGATTTTGAAACACTGATTGGACTCAAGCATCTTTAAATCTATTACAATTCTTCATTTTAATGCCAGATGTGACATTTTTCTGACTTCATTGTTTATTTTAAATAAGTCAAATTATCAAAATTATCTTAAAATGTGCATTTATTTCCAGAGTTAAACAAAAAAATATAAAACGCAAAAATGAAGCAATTAAATTAGTAACTTTACTAGATTTTTAACTGAGGACTATATTTAATTGTTACTGTGCATCATGTTCGGGACAACACCAGAATCTGGTGTAGAAACATGCATCTGTCTGATTCCGATGATGGTGAGCTCTGCTGCAAAGGAAGGAGGTCTTATGCTCACAAGGAAGGCTAATTAAAAGTATTTATAGCACAGATATATTTTCACCCAAGTCATTTTCATACATTCAAGGAGAGAGTAAAGGTGAATGCAACAGCTTGAATAATCCAACCACAGCTTCCAAACTGTATGGCCAATTGTTAAATAACCATAGCAACCTATCTGCATCCTCTTTAAGAGCTGGGAACAATTCATGCAAGAAGAAGCTGTATTGTGAAGCCAAGCCAGACAGAGCAGTGACGGTGGTGGAAGGGGGTCGTCTGTGGGTTTGGTGGCGGGTTAGAGGTACATTATGCGGACTAAGAGAGCACTTAACAGTGCTGAGGGGGGGCTGGTCTGAGTGAGGGCACAAAACTGTCTCGCAATAATAGCACAAAAGCAGAAGAAATGGCGTTTCAGTGCTGTTCCTGCCATTCATGCTAAGACTTTTTCTGTTGTCTGGATGACATAAAATGATCTGGACCCATGTGGTTATGGGCATTTGAAATGAAGGCAGACTGCGTGTAGCCAGCACAGCTGGCAGCACAGGTTTAAGTCCCCGGCTTTTCCAGTGGACACACATAACCCAGACAACAGCAGAGGTGAGCGTGCCGTTTGGGCAAGCTGCTCCAGTCTGGCCCATGACAGACAGCTCTGCTCATCCCCATGCCTGTATCGACTCCCCTCCAACACATAACTCTATTAATCAGTCCAATTTCCCTGTGGGCAGTGGTTTATTTCCGTCATCAAATGCCTGATGAAATCTTTAGCCACTGCGTATTAGGGAACAATCCCTACAAATAGCTGATAGTGTTAACCAGTCACATGCTGCGCCGAGGCATCGCTCAGCTCTAATTTGAAAGGAAGTGAGGTGATAATGCGATGTGTCATCCTTTTGTGGGCGTGCATTAATGGCACCAGCCAAGATGGCAATTGATGGCAAATCAACTTCTTCCAGCGGGAAAGGAAGATAGAAGGGAGAGATGGGCGGGGGTGGTCGGGTTGGAGGAGAGCTAAAGAACATTGACTGGCAAACTGCAGAGCCACAGCGGCCTTTAATCCATTATTTCTCCTGATGGGGAAGGTTTAATGCATCTCAGCCGTAGATGGCATGTGCATTTCAGCCTCTCCTCTCTCTCCTGCTCTCTCCCTCGATGAGCCACCTGTTACTATGACAGTTCTAGGGTTGGATGTGCTGTATCCACATAAATGCTCTTTATTCATCCCTTTTTATTCTTCATGTGTTTTTCTTAGTGGACATGTTTGGAAATCTCTGACAGCAATGGATGACCATGTTGACAGCTGCACTGGACTTTTTGGAAAATACTTCAATCTTATCACAAATCATTTTCTTAAATAAATTGATTAAAAAATAAATAAATAAATAAATAAATAAATAAATAAAAAGCATCCTGTGAACCCAAAACCACCAAAGAAATCAATATTCATTGTAACAGCATGGTTCTAACTAAGTGTATAGTAGAGTAAAACCCTACATCTTGTAACAGACCAAGTCTTGCTGCTTCCTATATGCTCATGATAATCCATTATGCATCTCTCAGGTTTCTTTAAGTGCCATTTGAAGGATAATGTTTTGAATATATATTCATATGAATACAAATGATGGCCCAAAATATACATGCATCTAAAACTAAGACAAAACCGAAACACCTGGCACCCAAATATGCTTGGAAATAAATATAACAGCACATCTAGCACCTCTAGAACTTTATCTTGAGGGTTACTGAAATGTTCAGTAACACTTAGGGAGAATTTAGAGTGACCAATTAGCTTAACATGCATGTCTTTGGACGATGGGAGGAAGCCAGAGTACCCAGAAAGAACCCACGCATACACGGGAGAACATGCAAACTCCACACAGAACGGCCACCTCCCCCCAGCCGAGACTTGAAAAAGCAGCCTTCTTGCTGTGAGGCTGTGCAGCCCACAAGCAGAGTTTGCATCGGCAAAATAATTTTATCTCAACAGCCTTCTCCATTGTTTTGAGCCCTGTGTAGGAGTAAGGAATACCTCCTGTACAGATTAGCTGAGTTGTGGTGAACCACAGGGCTCAGTCCTGGGACACTTGCTGTCCTCTATTTAAATGCTGCCTCTTATTCAAGACCATAATGCAAATTATTGCTTTGTGCTGATTATACTCAGCTGTGCATACCAGTAAAACGTACAAATCCCAGCAACAACACAAGTCTTACAGATTGAGTTTCTGACATTAAATTTTGTTTAGAGGTTTTTTGTTTGGTCCCCTGAACTCTTTCAGTGCTGTTGTTTGTAATTTCATCATTTTTTTGAATAATGCCAGAAAATATTGCCAAATAATTCCTTGTCTAGGCTACAACGATTTTTTACATTAAAGGAAAGTGCATTACAAATGGTGTTATTCTCATTTTAACACAGTCCTGTAAATTAACCCCTCTACATATAGTGCGGGGAAAATGCAACTCGTGAGTATTTCCTCACCAACGCACAGATCAATTTCAAGTATTTCCTTTAACAAGCTACAAAATACTCTTGAAAAGCAGGAGGGGTGGCTGGATTACATGTAAGTATAAGTTCATATGAATAATAACCGTTTATTTGCTTCTAAACTGCACTAATTTGATAATACAACAATGCTTTAGTAAACCTTATTTGTTACTTCCTGTTTGGGATGAAGCAGCAGTATCATCTGGTTAGACTGCTGTGTTTTGGACTGCATGCGGTATTTTTCAAAACAGAATAAGTGTAGATTTTCAAAGTGGTTTTATTCCCCAGAACTTTTCTTACATGTTTTTTTTAACTGGTTTTCAGTTTTTCGTGGTCACGTCTTCTGAAAATGAAAACTGGGCCGCTGTTATCACGTCTCCTGTGTTCTGACATCAAAACAATGTATTTTTCAGCCTTTTGGTCAACAATAACCCTCTCAAAAGATACATTTCATCTTATACTGGCTGAACAATTGCCAAATAGTGATGATCTATGAAAGAGATTTGCTGTATCTTATTGAGACTTCCTGAGGTCAGGATTTTCTCAGCTCCAGGGTCCGCAGAGCATTTGGTCGATGTGTTTTGTTGTGTGAGCAGCATATTATTTTAAGTGATTCATACCTCTCCAAAGGCTCCTTATCTTCCAGCCACCCAAACACCCTCAATGGTGTTTTCATTGTAACTGCTGGGGCAGCTGCCATCCCTCACCTCTGTGTTTCCTCCTCCCAGCTGGGTCATCACACAGCATCATATAAATATATTGAATCTGTAAATGTGCATCTTTACCTGGGCCCACAGTTGTGAGTTACTTTGCAAATTAAATTATCTGCTTCTATGATGTGCTGCATATGTACTTAACATAATGCATGCCTTATACACGCAGGTTAAAGGTAAGACTGTTAATATTTTGTTTTTTTATGCTGTTGGACTACATTGTTGAACAAAACAAACTTCAAGTTTTTCAAGTTTATTCATAGTGACTTATTAGGCTCCAGCTTCCCCGCAACCCTTAATAGACAAAGCGGTACAGATAATAAAACCGCCTTGTCTTGCATCAACAGTTCAGGCTGCTGGTGGTGGAATGGTGTTGGGGACATTTTCTTGGCCCACTTTGGACTCCACAATTAACCACCACAGCCTACCTGAGTATTATGACCACAGTGTAGCATCTTCTGATGGCTACTTCCACCACTATAATGCACCATGTCAAAAGCTCAGATCATCTCCACCTGCTTTCTAGAACATGACATTGAGTTTACTGGACTCCAATGGCCTCCACGTCACCAGATCTCAGTCCAGTAGAGCAGCTTTGGGATGTTGTGGAACGGGAGATTCTTATCATGGATGTGGCCAACAAACCTGCAGTAACTGTGTGATGATGTCATGTCAATATGGAGCAAAACCTCTGTGAAATGTTTCCAACACTTTGTCGAATTAAGGCAGTTCTGAAAATAAAAGGGGGTCCAACCTGGTACTAGCATGGTTTATCTTAAGTGATGAGTGCATGTTAACAAGGAAGTTACTGCTTCTTTCTTTCTTTCAATAACAGAACCTGGATCTTGGATTGTTTCTTCCTTCTTGTTGTATTTCAATACAACCCAACACAAATTTTAGTTCTGTACCAAACAAACTCTCTCTGAGTCTGTCTCTAAATGCAAGACTAAAACTCATTGAAAATAAAATTTGTTGACTAAATTAGAAAACCAATTTATGCTTTAATATGAGAGGATGCATAGCATTGACATAATACCACATAATGGAACATGTACAGAGTGTATTGGGTATTGAGGTGTATATTTGTCAGCTCAGATGGTTAAAAATACTTTACATGACTGCCAGAGTTGCTAATGAATGGACATATCGCACATCTGTTCTGTGTGATTAGAATCGGACCAATCCAATCACTGAGGACTGGGACAACAAACTGTCAGTGCATCCAACAATTGGATCTTCATATTGGCATTAATATATATACATATATATATTTTCAGATCACAGGGCCCACACTTCATATAGCTATCTCTGCTATTTCCAATGTACACACAGGCTTCTTATTTCCCTATGAGAGGCATCTTTATAATAGCCAATTGTTTCTCCATGACAACAAATGCCCAGACCTCAGCCAATAACGGAATGACTGAGTAACCCTATGCACATTTCATCACACAGCCACCCCGAGTGTCCTCACAGTATACCATCACTGATAGGCAGGAGTCTGCGATGCACAATGAAAGTAATATGCGCAGGTCCTGCCCCTAATTTGTACATACATTCTTCTGCATTTACACAAAAAGCAGATGATGGAGCTTCACTAGGATTCTCTTCCCTGGCAGCTCGACGCTGAGAAAGGCAACAGCTGTTCATTTGATGCCGCCTCCACCTTTGCTGACCCCATTTCCGTCTGCGCGGTGGCTGAGACTGAAAAGAAATTAGTTGCATTACCCGCTCCCTACCGCGGCAGGTCTAGCTGTGATTCTGCCCAGATTCTGTCCATTACAGTGGCCCCTCTGTCTGATTAGCCCCAACACACTCACTAACATGCTAAATCACTGCTTCACCCAGCCGTCAGAAAGCTCCATTCACACACAAACAGACGAAGAAGACAGCAACGCCATGGCAGAGCTGTCTGGATCAAACACAAACAGACACACCTGGGCTGTGTTTACACCAGTACAAGGACATTTTGATTTAAGCGTTAATCTAGATTAAGGTGTGGTTTGAATTCATAATAAATCAAAGAAAGAATTTCTGTAGCTCAATATCATAAAACCTGAAAAGATGTTTAAAAATCCAGATAATTATTAGTCGCATGACACTGAAAAGAAGATGATTTTTATATATTTTGATTATTAGAAAATTGGTATTAATACCTCTTAATAAGCATTTTACACATTTTTCTGACACATAGTAAATTATATATTCATTTTGTTGTGGATTAGCTCTTTATTTACAGCAAATCTAAATCAAATTATTCTATTCTATTCTAATTATTCTAATAGTCACAGCAAAAATAATGTAATTCTATTAATTTCAGCCCATTTTTAAAGCAGTTTTATTCATTTTCCCTTTCAAAACTAAGAAATTGCAAACATATTCATATATCCACATTCAGTTATAATTATTTTGTTTTAAATGGATGACTTGCAGCTAATTTTATCATAATATTTAAATAAATTTCATCTTTCTTTTTTGATACTTGCTTCTTCCTATTCAGGGATGCAGATGCTGATTCTTCTCATCACTGGGTGAGAGGAAGGCTGCATCCAGTCCATTACAGAAACAAATAATCATGCATGCACACACTCGCTCCTTTGGACAATTTACAATCATCAGTTAACCCTAACATGTTTCTTTTTGAGCTGTGGAAGAAATCGCACTGGCAACATGTGAGAACATGCAAATTTCCAGCTGAGATCTGAGCCAGAAATTGTCATGTGGCAGCAAAAATAAGGGACCCAAGCTAAGAATAACAAACAGAAGGCAGACAGATTACCTCAAATTAAAACTTTATTAAACAAAGATATCATAAAGTTCTGCTACAGCAGAATAAACAAATTGTATGACTCAAAACTATTATAAAGTCTATCCCAGCAGTTAGCAGGCGAAAGGCAGGGTACACCCTGGACAGGTCGCCAAACTATCACAGACTCAAAATTAACAAGCAACAAAAACTCAAGAATAAACAAGTCTGACAGAAGAAGTTATGCAAAAATAAACCAGGTTAGGACAGACGATGTATAACGAGGAAACCACAGAGTCTTCATACTAAGCTAACTGCAAACAAGGATCAGGTGAAACAATCAGCAACTAACAAGCAGGAAATTAAAAGTAACCACAATAGACATGGTGCAGACCAAAGGAGGTTAAATACTCAGAAAGACCAGAGAAATAATCATCTTTATTTCTCGCAGCGCCAGTTTGGGGGCAGTGTTGCCAAGTCAGCTTGTTATAAACAACCTTGTGCTTGTTTTTGTGATGCAGGTGTGATGCAGCAGGGAGACATCTAAGAGGATGGTGGGCCTTGAGGACCATGCTTGGGGACCTCTGCCTTACAGGATGTATTGTAAACATTCTTGTAAACCAGCGGTTCCTTAACGACAAAGATCAAGACTTAGAACAGAAATCCAACAAGAATTAAATGAAAATAAGTCCTATAGATCATGACAGGAACTCTTGTGTCATGACAACACCACCTTACAGCCATGTGTACGCATCTTTAATGCCTTAATTCATTATAAATTTATTGGAGGAGATCATAAAAACCAGATGAAAAGTCAAGAAAATTCAGAGTATTTACTAAATGATTAAAATAGTTTCATATTTAAGGAAAAAATATAAAAATGTTACCCAGCCTTGTTTAAAAATAATTATTTGGTGTGATATTTTAATGGTGTTAAATGACACACTAAAATCTTAAAATGAGCACAAATCCATCCATGCATTGGCTATACCCCCTTTTTCCAAAGCAGGTTTGCACTGGGACTGAACTGTGGGAGAAACGCATGCATGCATGGGGAGAACATGGCAACTCTACACAGAAAGGCTCCAGCTGAAGCCTTGAACCAGGAACCTTCTTAGTTTAAGGTTACCGTGCTAACCACAACACCACTGTCCAGTCTGAACACACATAAAAAAAAAGCACATGAAAATGACCTAAAGTGGTGTGTAATGTAAATACATTCCCATTAGATCACATTGTTGTACAATGACCTCATGCTACATGAAAAGTTTGCATTAAAAAATGATACAGTTAAATATTGTCCGTCCTCTCTGTAATGACACCATGTTCCAGAAGAGGTATTCAGTATCTACTTTTATATAAACTGTAAGAAATTAAATTGTTTCAGTTATGAGTTTAATGACAGCAAGGCTTTGTAAATCAAAAAACAATCATAAGAATCGGTTGTCATTCACACAAGATTATAATGATTATTTCCTCTTCCCCCTCCCCCAAGGAAAACGAATGCAGGTCCAACAGATTACATGTAGACCTGCAGCACAGAGAGTATGGTCTCCAGTCCTGTGTACCCCCCTCTCTGTTTTTATCGACCTCATACACAAGAGACATTTGAACTGAACCAGCCTATTTTTAATATTCACTTCCAACACAACGGCAGCCTAAGTCATATCGATTGTGGTTGAATTAAAACTACCTGATGCAGGGCGTCACTAATCCGTGGGGTCTTTTAAGAGTCACCTGGCCTGACAAATGGGCCCTTTTAAAGGAGTATAATGTGTTTTTAAATTATTTTATTGATGGGAGGGGGGCAGCCACTCCAGGTGCCCATACAAAGTGACTTAACACGCTGTGAAAGGGTCAATTTGGCCTCCATTTTCCATTTCTTCCTTATCTGCATTTAGAGCCATGCTGAGAGGCTCTGTGTGAGCTCAGATGGGCTTTGAGGAGATTTGGCAAATTTCAGTATTTGCTTGCATTTAAGAGGCTCTTCCATTGCACGAGATATTTGCAAGGACTTTTTTTGCATTTTGTGTGGTGGGCAATTGTTCTGTTAATTGATTGTTTGACCTCACATAAGTGTCACATACATGCATATCTGCTATTATATATTTGAAAGGAAGAAGACAAATTCTATTTCGTTTTTGGTAAATTTGCTCCCTAATCTCTGTTTATGGCATCAACATACATAAAAAAAAAAACCTTCATAGCAGGAAAATTAAGATTTCTTCAAGGTTGATTGTTCTGATTTTGTCCACAAAGTCCTCTCACATGTTACACAAAGCTTTCAAGCTCTCCCCTGTTTGTCTAATAAATCCCGTCCAAGAAACCACATGCAGCGCCCAACCCAGAATTACATTTAGTCTCTTATAAGCCTGGCCTGAAAATGACTGATTAATGTTGAATGGTGGTGAAAAAGGTGTGTAACACTTCGAAAATGAAGCAGACTCTGTAAAAGGGAGAGTGCTAATTACACTGCAATTTGTATGACCTCTGCTTAAGTACATGAAAGCCTCCTGCAAGCGTCAGGTGAAATTGCATTTTCAGGGAACATTTTAGCGTCCGTGTGGGCGTTCTGCCCAATAAAGCCATTTGTAAATGACTCCTCTTTTAGACTCCATTAAGAAGTGGAGCGAGGAACATTTCATCGTTGGATTCAGAGTCAATAAGCGTGTAATCAGGACGTCCAGAGAATGTAGTAACCAGTGAAGGGGATAATTAATAAGATTGGCTTGTGAACTGCTTAATTACCGACTACTGGCCTCTTCAGTCGTCCCTCCAAGTGTAGCTTTTGTTCCCTTGTTGCCATTATGCCCCTTACTAACAGAGATGTCAACCATGGGAGAGATTCAAGGCATCTGAAGGTGCATTAATTGGCTATTTACAAATGGAAACCAGGCTGGCAATTACTTAGAACAGTGATTATTACTGTGTGTCTGATTAATAGCGGGCAGGGAGCAGTGAAGAAGCTTTGCACTGTAAACATGATGAGTAGGTGGTCCACAATTAACCCACATCCACATGATAAAAATGACAGGATACAGATAATCTGCCTGATCTGATTTAGTAGTTATTTATTTAAAACCTGATATGATGCACATAGGAAACTAATCACTGTAACTTAAGATTATTTGAGGTAGGTGAAGGTGAGAAAAGAGATAAAGAGAAATACAGAGCTGTGCAAAAGTATTGAGCCCACCCCCATTTCTTTTTGTTAGATAACTGAGAACATGTCCAAAGATTAACAGAAATCTAATAAGGCAAAATAAAAGTTTGTGCAGTTTATGAAGGGTTGAAAGTGAATATTTGGTCTGAGCAGCTTTATTCTTCAGCACAGTCTGAACCCTCTTAGATGAGCTTTAGTGTAATTTCTTTATTAATCTTGAGGCTTCTCCAGGCTTCTTGAAGGACTTTCGACACCTCTTTTATGGATTTTGGCTGCTTATTGTTCAATAATGTTGAGATCCAGGCTCTGAAGAGGATCCATCCCTCCAGACTTGTTGCCACTGAATTTCATTCCAGTTCTTGTGTCGTACCTCAGACTTTTCTATCCATTTCCCTTCCTCAAGAATGTCTTCTTGACATGGCAACCATTCTGATGAGGTTTCGGCTTTGATGGATCAACTTATAGTCCAGATGCATCTTTCAGATCTTGTTTATCTGCACTAGATAGTCCTGTTTCTTTGTCCTCCTCAAATCAAATCAAATTTTATTTATAAAGCCCTTTTCATACCAAAGAACACCACTGGGATGCAGTGCATGTCATGATTTCTTCGCTGCAATGATCACTGCCTGCAGGAACCTCCACTCCCTCATTAAGTTCATCTGTTCCACCTGCCCTGATTACTCACTCTCTCCACCTGCTCCCCGCCCTACTTAAACACACTCCGGTCGCTGCTTCCCTGCCAGATGGTCAACATTGCTAACGCTGTTGATATCCAGCGTTTATCTCTTGTTTGTAGACTCCTGTTGCCGACCTTGCCACGTCTCCTGGATTTCTCTGTACCTGATTCCCTGTTGGATTTTCCTGCCGTCTGCCTTCTCTGACCACTGAGCCTTGCCTGTCACTGATAAGTAACCTGTTTTCTGCCTTCCCGTGTATGACCCTGCCTGCCTTATTACAACTTTTCTGGATTATTGGATTTTCCCTGTTCATGTCTGGAGTCCCTTTTTCAGGATCCTGCACCCCACAGCATATAAGGACCTTGTTGTCACTCCCCGCTGGACTGTCTCTGGATATTGCCTTGGAGCCCCTGTTTCAATAAACACATTCCTTGTTTAATACTCCATCACTGTGTGTGGCTGAATTTCAGGGTCCCCCCTTGACAACTCATTACAGTGCAGGGACCCACCAACCACTCAACATGAGGTGATCAGCGCAGCAGCAACCCTGCAGAATGAGCAGGAATAGTTTCCGGTGTGGCGGATCCTCCTGAGCAAAACACTGGGGTTTAAATAAAATTTAAAAAAAATATACCAACATTAACCTAAAAGATTTTTCAAAATAAATACCTAAGAGCAACAATGAATATTTTAAAGAATTTATAAAACTAAAAACCAGAACAGAGAAAGCCAAATGAATAGGTTGTGTTCAAAATAAGTACATTATTTAACACAGAAAAAATAGTAAAATGAATGAATTTAAAAATAAGTTTTCCTCCATTTTTCTCTTTGATCTCTATGTATAAACACATGATATTGCTTTGGTCATTAATTTGTGCTTTTCTTTTCCTACAGGTTTGGAATAATCTCAGGATTGATAGTTCTTAGTGACTCATCTTTCCTGTGAAGTCCATCCTTTCCGGATTCTGCTCCGGCTGGAGCTTTTCGTTCCTTTTGAAAGGAAAGTTTTTTTTCTCTCCACTGTAACCTCACATGCTGTTCAGGATGGGGAACTGAACTGAAGAAAGGATTTTTAACTGGAATATAATAGTGAATTGTTTTGAACTGGCCTTGTGGTTTTGTTTTGTATTATTTTTTTTAAACAAAAGTACATCACTTTCAGGTCCTGTTATTCTACTGCTTTTTTTTGCTTCTTTTGTCCTCCACTTGTCCAGTTTCCTCAAATGTCAAGTTTTAAGCTAATTTGTTTTTCTGTCAGTCAAACTGTCTTATCTATGCTGTTTTCATAGATGCAACTATAGAAGAACAAAACATGTGTTTTGCGACAGGCTTCAGTTTTACAAAGTGTCCAAAGATCCGATTTGTTTATGTGTCAACACAGTGGATCGCTTTGAGTCAGGAGCCTTTTTGAATGATTCATAGACAATGATTAAGTGGCTAAACATATAAAATAGAAAAAAAATACATTCCTCTGAAAACAGTCAAGTATAAGAACTGGACTGAAAATTATTGGGAAAAAGCATCCAAAGAAAAACTTTGAAAGACCTTTAAAAAACTTAGAATTATTGATTTTTAAACAACCCTGTCTGGCTGCTGGAAGCAAAATACTGTACAAAGAAATGAGGCTGGATCAAGACTTTAAAAACATTAATTCAAAATGGGGAAAATTGCATAATTTAGCATGCTGGATTATAAAAACAAGGAACAAAAAATCAGACTGCATTTTCAGCCCAATAGCTAATATTTTTTACTAAATGTTGATATCTGCCCAACTTTACTTTCCTAACATTGCAGATTGACTGTGTATCATTGCTTATAAAACCTTAAAATATGAATTAGGCTGTCGTGTTATGACGGTAACGATATGGAGTCATTTTAGAGGCTTTAACATCAGTCAGTACTATATACACAAAAATAAGTTTGGGTATTTCATATTTATTCTTTACATTGTGAAATGTGTCTTACCAGTCAACAGTTTTTGGTGATATGCACTCAAAATTAATGTCTGAGTGTGTCCAAACCTTTGACTTAACAATGAAACTAGAAAAAAATGCCATTAAATATTAATGGTTTTAACATATAAAGCTTAACTGTACACGTTATACAGAGACTACAATAGTGCATTATAATGTAAAACATAGTGTTGTAATACTATAAAACAAACACATGCACACCAAAACACATATCTTCCTTTCTTGTTTCATTGTGTCTTTAATACTGATGAATGGATATAGAACAAGTAGTGGGTCGTATCAGAGGGGGAAAAGGAGGTAAAAGCCTGAGAGAGTCAGGTAAGAGGACCACTCCCAGGTTTTAGAGTGTATTTGCAATGTGGACAGAGGCAGGATTTATTCAGAGCCACATGACTCCCCACATGGTTGGGGTCCCACCCCTCCCTACCCTACAATAAGTAGGAGGGGCCAGTTGTTCATGCCATCAGCAGGGGCAAAACTCAAAAACAACAAAAAAAAAAAAAAAACTTCCATCAAGAAAATCCACACAAAACACACACACATGTATGGTGCGTTAAAGGGTGTGTGTGTGTCCACTGACCCGATATGACCCATCTTTTCTGAAGCCAACAAAGGTGGGAGTGAAAGAGGCGTGAGATCACACACATTTAAATCAACTGGATGAGTGCTCTTATTCATGCAATACCCACTAGGGCGAATGCTAACAATGTGCTGCTTGTTCACAGCCTCTGTATTAGTCCTGGACTCGCTGAAGAGGCTGCAGTAACTGCTGCACCGCTCATTATTAACCCATCACTTTTACAATGTGGGCATCCTCACTGCGTAATTAGTTCAATACCTGTTGTGTAGACTCAGATAATTGACTGATTGATTACCAGTCTATGAACATCATGATCCACAAACTGCCCATTTCTTTTAAACGAGGCTTCTCTGTAGAACTCTGCATTTTGTAAAATTATACATACATTTTACAAAATTGTAACTTCCCAAATAATCCAATGGAAAAAAAGACCTTAGAAAAATTTGATAGAATATAAAAAGAAAAAAATTTTGTTTAAAATCAGAAGAACAAGAGCCCAATTTACTGTGAACGCGGGGTTATATATGGAAGACTGAAACTGACAAAATTAGGGGGGAAATGGTTTCTTGAATAAAATTATTTAGTAACTACCATAACAAAAACACGTGGAATATTTGTAATAAACTGATTTCTAAGTTTTAAAGTTCAACTGTATTAATTCAACTTTTTAAAAGTCATTTTAAATTCAATTATTTTAACTCTTATGGGAAATGTTGGACTTTTTTGTCCTTTCAGGGGACTATTCTCTCAATTTTGGCCACATTTTAGTTGTGTTACCCCATGTAGGAGAACTTTATTTTGTTTTATTTCTTTTAAAAGTGTGTCTCTTAAAAACTTTAAAATTCCAAATTAACCCTTTAAGATTGATGCTCCCATTTGCATATCAGTGTTTGAATGCCCGTAGAATTGCAACCACATAACACAGAGTGATATAACTTTCTGCATATAAATCCACAGGAATTATACTTAAATATCACACATTCAACATGTCCCGGAGAGCTGTTTCTTTCACTTACTGGACTTCAGAAAGTTGGTAAAATGTGTTTTATGAAAAAGCATTATGGATCTAATCTAGTGTTCACAGCCTTTTTTACGTTAGGACATACACCCCCATGTTTTGAGCATGATGTATCGCGTTGTTTTCTTGCACATGAATGACGACATTTTACCCGTAGTAGTTTTTACAGTAAAATCTTATTTTTGTTTGAGGTTGTCCTGGCACGCTATCTCGTTTTTTGTTTTTGTTTTTTTCTTATACTTATACAGATTCACAAAGCCCACACACTCTCTACACACTCCCACTCCCGTAACCACATGGTCGCACCAAACAGTATTACATCTGGCGCAGAGCTATCAGCTGATCATAGCGTCAGATGAAGACCCCGTTTCTGTCATATCGCCTGATCTGATCTGTTATCAGTTAAAGCTGACTTCATCTGATCTGTTCAGGTTTGTTTATATTTATGAAATAATGTTTTGTTTTTTAGTTACAGAAAAGTTAGTAAAATGCACCAAATACCCCTCATTATTTTATTACTGTCATGCTGAACACGACTAAAGGCCCATTTATGCTCAATGCAGAAGACAGCATCTAATATGTTTCCATGGGTAATAAGTCAGTTCATCCAGAGTTCACTTCCATGCTTTGACCTTGGTTGGTGGTGGTAATGCACCTCTATAAAATTATTTACAACCATCCAAAAACACCCAGCTGTTATTTAAAATATGCTTATTCCTGTGCCCTGGCTATGTGACATAAATATGGTATTTTTGGACACACTCAAACAGCCTCTCTTTAAATCCTCCACCCATGTCTACAGTTGTGTCTGTAAATGTGAATGTTGTTCATCTTTCTATGCGTCTTCTTCTGGTGCTTTTTATTTGGCGGCTCTGCGTCATCTTCACAATCCTCTTCTTCTTCTCTGGTTTGTTCCTTTCGCTAGTTGTGTGTTAGCTTAACATTGCCACGCGATTTCTGGTGGTTTTGTGTCATGCGACGGATAGCTAAGCTCCCAGAAAACAGACCAAATTCTGTGTGCAGTGATGAAGATGTTGATGAGGAGAAAACTGAGGTCTTCTGCTCCCCTAAAGCCCCCTGTACCCAGGAGGAATGCAGAGGGAGAGGAAGAAGTCAGCTTCCATCAAACAGAAGCTGCAGCGGTGAGTCCCAGAGTTTCAGCCTTGTAATGTTGCTGACTGGAAAAGTCAAACTGAACCTCACAACTCACCTCATCCCCTCACCCCATTTCTTTAGATATTTTTGCTCGATTATATATGTAGTTTTATTTAAAAAATATTTTATACAGAATTTAAAATTTGATGCAATCTGTTCTGAAGTTCCAGTGTAGTCAAAACTATTTAATTTTTTTGTTATTTATTGCACTTTATTGGATGAATGTGGTCTTATACAAAAATATGTATGCCCATAAGTATCTGGTACACTCAGCGATTTGATTGTATTTCTGTAAATAATTTATTTTGATGTACATGCTGTACTTTTGCAGATTGTGCATTTAATTTTTGTTACTGTTTGCACAAAATGAGTATCTCAAAAACTAAGTTATAAACAAACTTAAAATACATTTTGTGTGGTTTGAAAGGCAAATTAAGATGCTCCAAAAAATGACAAAAGAAATATGCTTGTTCTATGGTAGGTCTTAAAGGATTAAAGATCAACAGAACACCAGGGACAAATTTACAACCCTTTCAGGTTTCTGTGTTGCCCCTGTGATAAACTAGCGACCTCGCTAGGGTACACTGTGGACAGGTCGCTAGTCCATCACAGGGCTGGAACAGAGAGACAAACCACCACTCACACACACTTCTAAGGAGAATTTTGTGACTAATTAACTTAACATGCATGTCTTTGGATGGTGGGAGGAAGCCGGAGTACCTGGGTAAAGCCCACATATACACAGGGAGAACATGCAAAATCCACAAAGAAAGGCCACTGTTTGAACGTCCCCCCAGCTAAGGCTCGAACCAGTGACCTTCTCAGGGGCGTTAACCACCACACCACCATGCAGCCTTAAAAATCTATTTTAATAGAAAATAACTACTTTTTTATATATATAAGAAAAAGCATCACATCACCAAACTAACATTTAAATGGTTAAAATAATATGAATAGTTAAGAAAAGAAATCTCCCTACAACTTCTAACATTAGATCAATCATAAACATAGATTCAGCTGTGAGAAAGCACAGGTACAATTGTTATGGTCTCATATTTGCTCCATGGACTTTGGGCTCATTTGAAGGAATTTATAATTCTCCAGATCTTTTCAAATAGCTTTAATAAAGTTATTTAGTTAAATGTTTATATATAAATCAGGAAAGCTCCTCACCCCCCATCTCTTCACCAAATTCTAATAAAAACGTACATTTCCCTTGCCAGAAACTGCATATTAAGTTAAAAAGGAAACAGGCACAAAGAACATGATGAATGTTCTGATTTATCCATGAAAGCGGGAACATTGACTTAATTCTTCTCAGTTTCAGAGCCATCGCTGCCAGCGACAGGAAGTGGTGGACTTAAGGGGCTGCATGTTGCTTGAATGGGAGTGATTGCTCTTGGAGTCGGAGGTCCTCGTCGCTGTGTGGATCCCCGCTGGAGCAACCAAGCAGGCCTAAGCCCTTTTTTTCTCCCTGCCTTCCCCTATGGATTAAACAGCTTTCATTGGCTTGTTTTTTTTCTCCCTTTTCTCTTGTCACAGAAAAGGGAAGGCATTTCACATCTCCTTCCCATGGCCTTAGCAGATGAGGCAGCAGTTTTCTGTTTTTCTTTTTGCTCACTTGCAAGGAACAAATGGCCAGCAAGAACTCAATTAGCAACATGTTCCTCGCGGTCCAGGGGGCTCCAAGCCGACACTTGTTCATCCTGCAGAGATCAGGGTGGCTTTACAGAGCAGTCGTGGCAGCAAGCTAGAGAAAAGGGGAAACGAAGTGTGTGTGCTGGGGGTGGACGGTGACGGACTGGGCGGCATCTGCCCCCATACAGATTTGCTTAATTGGGTTTGACTCCCACAATTACAGGGTAATAATGGCCTTTTCATCCCAAACACGCTGAAGTGAAAGCAGTTGTTCCGCACACCCGCATGCTGTCAGATGGTTTATAGCAGAGAGCAAGCAACCAAGAGGGAGGGCAGAGGGAGATAGGGAATTGGCAATGGACTTTGGTTAAGCAGTGGTTATTGAGTCTTTGATAGGACTCCAGGAGGCCGGGGCAGCAACAATGACAGAATTAATGGGCAAGGCACGATGAGAATGTCAGCTTAGCGGGAGGCTGCTGTGGCCTTTGAGTTGCCTTCTGACGCCTCTGTGATTGGGCTCTCCACAACACAACAAGGCTTGACCTGTTTGTTGGTATATCTGTAAAAGATTTTTTTCTTTAACTACCCGTTGTGTTTATCGCTGCACAAAACACAAAAGCAGAACAATGAGGTCACGATCAAGTGGGAATAAGTTTGCTAATGGGCACATATGGATTGCTATATATTTGCATGTTAAATGTACTCCAGAAATGGGAACAACAGCAAAGGAAGATAAGTAATTGTAAGGCAACTAAAACAGATTCAAGGAATCTCAAGGAATCTCAAGGAGGCAATTTTATTATTGTAATTAAATTAATTTGTTTCATACCTAAACAGCATAAAAAGCTGTTTTTACGGGGGACCTTTTTCACAGCTGTATCACTAAAACATGCATGCAGCAGAGCAACTGTGTTTTTGGAGATGTTGAGCTGGGCAAAAGGATGGAGAGAGTTCAGAAAGTCAAGCTGTAGCAGATGAAGTTAAACGTGATGACTGATTCAGCAAAAAATACGGGACTATCTGAGAAAGCAAGGAAAAGAAAGAGAAAGTCAACATCACTCTGACTTTTACTGGCTGAAGAGAGCTCAGAGAAGAGACAGGATGCAAGACTAATTACCCTCCATTAAGTGCAAAAATCTGCCAGAGTTCTGTAGTGCTTCTTGTCTCAGTAACAAAGATTAATTTTCATATTATTTATCCTTCATTAAACCTGATAAAACCTCACAGAGGTAAGGAATCGCTTTACGAAGAGTGACCTGGCCAAGAAGGCAGTGCAACCACCAGTTTACAACATAACAGAAAACAAACAGACAACAATTATCAAGCCAGACCAACTGTAGCCAAGCCAACATTATTTATAAAGCATTTTATGACAGCATCCACTGAACAAAATGCTGAACATAAAATAACTAAAAACAATAAAACATTAAAAAATAAAAGACAAGAGAATATCAAACACAAAGCTAAAAAAAAAAACACAAAGGTAACAGCCAACTGTAGGTTAATGAAATATAGCATGGGATGAATAATGCAAAGATGTTTCCAATCGTCACATTGGCCAAGGGAGTTTTCTTCTCTAGGCCTTAACAAAAAGTTGATGGTCTGGCTAAGCTAAACTATCAAGCTAAGAATTATAATTATTACTAACGTCCATGCATGGAAGTTATTGTGCGTTGTGTGCAAGTGACGTTTATATTTTATTTTCCATATGTTTTCAATAGCTTTTATACTTCAGAAAACTGTTTCTATTTATTTATATTCTGTATAATGTTATACATGTTATCTTAAAGATTCATAATGCTTCAATACATAATTTAATATTTTATATTGGAACCAAATCATATTGTCCCTGTTTAAATAAATGAAAACAGTGAATAATCAAAGTTGAAAAAGTATTTTTTTTAATCAATTTAAGTGATGAGATCTTCTGCCTTGCACACAGTAAAACCAAGAACTCCACCCATCTGTTCACAACAGGAGCTTCTCATTTTGGACATATTTTACTATTCCTGGTGACAGTGGAAATAATCTTTTATACAACATCATCCCATGGTTTGATGAATTGGTCACAGTTCCCGTATTGTCCCAGTCAGTAAATGTTACAAAAGAAATGTTTACTTTTAAATTCATTGAACAGATGGCAAACATTTTTGTGTTTGGATTTTCCAAACCAGTGGTTCCTAACTTCGAGCACCAAACAGCAAGATCCCAGAGGCTTTCACTGTACAGAACCTGTGTGATTGTCCAAATCAAGGTCATTCTTTTTAGATAAAATTATAAAATCTTCTTAACTAGATCATCAAAATCTTCTAGAGGCTAAAAAATTTTTAAAACATATATCCTTTTTTTAAAAAATTAAAAAGCTACTTTGTAGGCTATACCTCAGTGATATCAATTTTCCACTATGCACTGTGTGGTTTGGTGAGGTCAGCTAGCTAGTGGAGTTTTGGTAGTGGAGAAATTCATGTCTATCCTGGTAACTGAACCATTTCAGTCATGAAACATGTCTGAGAAAAATGCCATGGTGCAAATGACTCATCCCAATCCCTTTACTTCAGTTTTATGAAAGGACAAACACTTGAATAGAAAAGTATCATTTGTCGCTAGAAGCTAGCATTTTAAGCTAGCTCATGACTGCATGAAGCCAAATTAAATTAAAAAATGCCAAGAAACAAAACACATAGAGAAAGAGATAAAGAGTTAAGAAAGAGATAGAGAAGGAGATAAGATTATTAGGCCCGAGCACCGAAGGCGGTGCGAAGGCCTATTGTAATTGCTCCGTTTCTTCCTTATTAGGCCCGAGCACCGAAGGCGGTGCGAAGGCCTATTGTAATTGCTCCGTTTCTTCCTTATTCTTCTTCTTCTTGTCAAAAGTAAATTGCATTTTAGGGGACCTGAACATGCACGAAAACGTGCCTAATTTTGCGTACCCCCCCAAGGGAATGTGTAAATTTACGTATTTTGTGGTGATTGGGACTGTTCGGGCAAAATTGAATGAGAGCGCCACCTATTTATGATGCCCCGCCACTGCACCTCATCAATCTTTATGAAAATCGCTACATGTATTCCAAATGTTTGGGCGAACAAAAAATCCTCTTGGAATAACAGCCTAAAACCAACAGGAAGTCGGCCATTTTTGGTCAAAGTCGCCATTTTGGCGTTTTACTGACATTTTCAAAATCTATCTCCTCCCAGAGATTTCTTCGTACCGCTACCAAAATAGCTCAGGATGTCCAGAAGACATGTCTCTTTAAAAGTTATTGAAAGTTTTCTAATAGGAGAAAGGGCATGGAGGGGGTGGGGCCTCAAAGTTTGACGTCTCGCCGTGAAGAACGAAAGTGATATAACTTCCACATAAAACAATGTATCTGAACCAAAATGGCCATGTATGATGCCAGTCCCATCCTGAACACATCTACATGTCAATATTTGGGTTATGAATTGGCCACGCCCCCTGGCGACAGAAAGTCATGGTTTTTACTTGGAGACCGACTTATCTGAAGTTTTGGACACAACCAGGTCCAAACTGGGTCAGACAGCAGAAAACAAGTTGGTGATGATATCCAGTGAAAACTGTTGCTCTACGCTGCAGGGCGAGACTGTGGCGCCATGGCGAACTTCGATAAGACGCCATGACATCATAAATCACTATAAATCCCTCAATTCTGATCCAATCCCCATCAGACTTGCAGGGATTAATCAGGGTCCGGCCCTGAACAGATTCATATCACCAATTCTGGTCTAGCCCTAAGCCCCGCCCACTTTCAACAGGAAGTGCTTTTTTTCAGAGGCCGGGGTCCATCTCCTCAGGAATGACACTTACACACTTGAAACTGCTTCAGAACAGGTCAAACCCTTTCATGATACCACAATGAAAATCTCAAATTCCTTCGCCAAACGTAACCATGGCGAATAGTGGCCCGACGCCATCAAACAGGAAGTACTTGTGACTGAACCATTGTACTGCTTATCTCCACCAAACTTGGCAAGGAGGAGCGCGGACAGGTCGGGAACTCAGCCACATTGACATATGCTGCAAAAATTTGAAATCCGGCTGTATAGCGCCCCCTACAAATATTTAATTGATCATAACTGCCCACTACATTGACCGATATGGCTGAAATCCAGTATATTGATAGAACTTGGGAGGATGTACAAAAAAGCCTCTTGGACCTATATGATAACTTCAACAGGAAGTCGGCCATTTTGAAAAAAGTGTCATTTTTGGGGTCATTTTTGCATGTTTCTTTGCCTTGCATTTGAACGAACTCCTCCTACAGATTTTAGCGTATTTACCTCAAACTCAGTCTGAACACTCCAGAGGCATGTGTGGTTAAAAGTTATTGAAAATTTTCTAATAGGAGGTGGCGTTCAGCAGCGGCGCCTCATCATCAAGCACTGAATCCAATATTTGTGAAATACAACACTCATTTTGTACCAAACTTCCCATGTTTCACTTCAGTTCCATGCCGACCACATCTACAAGTCCTGATGTTGTCATCTGGACTTTGCTCAACGCTGCATGGTGAGACCGTGGCGCCATGACAAGGTTGGATAAGACACCATGACATCATTAATGAGTATAAATCCCTCAATTTTCATCCAATCAGTATCACACTTACAGGGATTATTCAGGGTCTGCTCCTTAACAGATACATGTAACTACTTCTGGTCTTAGCCTAAGCCCCGCCTACTTGAAACAGGAAGTGCATTTTTCCTGCAGCGGGGTCACTCTCGTGCGGGATTAACCTCAGACACTCAAAAGTGCTTGGGATCAGGTCAAACCCTTTCATGATATTACAGAAAAAAAAGCTCAAGTTTGTTTCTCAAGCAAAACATGGCGAATGGCGTCCACCGCCATGAAACAGGAAGTACTTGTAACTGACCCAATGTACTCCTAATCTCCACCAAACTCGGCAGGGAGGACAGTGGTCAGACCTGGAACTGATTCAAATACACATATGCTGGTTATGTGGCTCTATAGCGCCCCCTGTAAATATTTAATCTATCAGCTCCAACCACTGCTTTGAACGACATGATGAAATGTGGCATATTTATGTAACATGCCAGGACAAACAAAAAAGTCTCTTCATGTCCTGATGTTCTCAACACCATAGCCCGGCCCCCTGGGAACAGGGAGTCCCATAATTTTAATAATTTATCCTCTGTATAACTAATTCAAACTCATTAATATCATCCTTCATGAACTTATTGTTCAAACTATCACTGACTTCTTACAGCAGCATGATTAAAATGGATTCCTGTGATGGTTTAAATCATTCGCCATTATACAGGAAGTGGCACAAACCCTGCTGTCAGTTGACCAATTGAGCTAATATTTTCCTGTTCTCAATAGAGTTCCAACCTGAACATGGTTCTACATTAAAACAACTTTACCACCACCTAGTGGCCACGTGGAATTTTCCTCTTGATGAAATCATGCTCCAGTTTGTGGGAATTCAACACAGGTTGTAAGAAATAAGGTCATGAATGGTTCAGATGTCATCACTGGACAGGCTGAGTTGCAAGTTGATCCTCTCATGCCGACAATCGCCTCTTGATGGAGATAAACTCTGGAAGAATGGGTATATGGCTGTGGGCGAGAGCGGCCGCACTGCTGGAGGGAGGTTGCTAGGTGATGGGGCGGTGCAATAGGCCGAAGCGGCGCCAGAGGTGCGAGGGCCTCCAACGCTGCTTGCAGCTTTAATTCTTCTTCTTCTTCTTCTTCTTCTTCTTCTTAAACATTGGAGGCATTTTTGGGGACCTGAACATGCACGAAAACGCGCCTATTTTTGTGTACCCCCCCAAAGGAATGTGAAAAATTTGATATTTTGGGGTGCTTGGGACTGTTCGGGCAAAATTGAATGAGAGCGCCACCTATTTACGATGCCCCGCCACTGCACGTCATCAATCTTTATGAAAATTGCTACAAATATTCTAAATGTTCGGGCGAACAAAAAATCCTCTTGGAGCAACAGCCTAAAACCAACAGGAAGTCGGCCATTTTGGGTCAAAGTCGCCATTTTGGCGTTTTACTGACATTTTCAAAATCTATCTCCTCCTAGAGATTTTATCGTACCGCTACCAAAATAGCTCAGGATGTCCAGAAGGCATGTGTCTTTAAAAGTTATTGAAAGTTTTCTAATAGGAGAAAGGGCATGGAGGGGGTGGGGCCTCAAATTTTGATGTGTCGCCGTGAAGAACGAAAGTGATATAGCTTCCACATAAAACAATGTATCTGAACCAAAATGGCCATGTATGATGCCAGTCCCATCCTGAACACATCTACATGTCAATATTTGGGTTATGAATTGGCCACGCCCCCTGGCGACAGTAAGTCATGGTTTTTACTTGGAGACCATCTTATCTGACATTTTGAACACAACCAGGTCCAAACTGGGTCAGACAGCAGAAAACAAGTTGGTGATGATAACCAGTGAAAACTGTTGCTCTATGCTGCAGGGCGAGACCGTGGCGCCATGGCGAACTTTGATAAGACGCCATGACATCATAAATCACTATAAATCCCTCAATTCTGATCCAATCCCCATCAGACTTGCAGGGATTAATCAGGGTCCGGCCCTGAACAGATTCATATCACCAATTCCGGTCTAGCCCTAAGCCCCGCCCACTTCCAACAGGAAGTGCTTTTTTTCAGACGCAGGGGTCCATCTCCTCAGGAATAAAACGTGCACACTTGAAAGTACTTCACAACAGGTCAAACCCTTTCATGATACCACAATAAAAATCTCAAGCTCCTTCGCCAAACGTAACCATGGCGAATAGCGGTCCGACGCCATCAAACAGGAAGTACTTGTAACTGACCCATTGTACTGCTGATCTACACCAAACCTGGCAGGGAGGAGCGCGGACCAGCCGAGAACTCAGCCACATTGACATATGTTGGAAAAATTGCAATATGGCTCTATAGCGCCACCTACAAATATTTAATTGATCATATCTGCCCACTACATTGACTGATATGGCTGAAATCCAGTATATTGATAGAACTTGGAAGGATGTACAAAAAAGCCTCTTGGACCTATATGATAGCTACAACAGGAAGTCGGCCATTTTGAAAAAGGTGTCATTTTTGGGGTCATTTTTGCATGTTTTTTGGTTTGCATTTGAACGAACTCCTCCTACAGATTTTATCGTATTTACCTCAAACGAAGTCTGAACATTCCAGAGGCATGTGTGGTCAAAAGTTATTGAAAATTTTCTAATAGGAGGTGGCGTTCAGCGGCGGCTCGTCATCAAGTTTTCATGTTGAGCCATCAAGCACGGAATCCATTATTTCTGAAATACAACACTCATTCTGTACCAAACTGCACAGGTTTCACTTCAGTTCCATGCCAACCACATCTACATGTCCAGATGTTGTCATCTGGACATTGCTGAACGCTGCATGGCGAGACCGTGGCGCCATGACACACTTGGAAAAGACGCCATGACATCATTAATCTGTATAAATCCCTCAATTTTCATCCAATTAATATGACACTTACACTGATTAATCAGGGGCTGCTCCTGAACAGATACATGTTACTACTTCTGGTCTTGGCCTAAGCCCCGCCCACTTGAAACAGGAAGTGCAATTTTCAGACAGCGGGGTCCCTCTCTTCAGGGATTAACCTCACACACTCTACAGTGCTTGAGATCAGGTCAAACCCTTTAATGGAACTATAGAAAAAAACCTCAAGTTCCTTCCTCAGGCAAAACCATGGCGAATGGCGTCCACCGCCATTAAACAGGAAGTACTTGTAACTGACCCAATGTACTCCTGATCTCCACCAAACTTGACAGAGAGGACAGTGGTCAGACCCTGGAACTGATTAAAGTACACATATGCTGGTTATGTGGCTCTATAGCGCCCCCTATAAATATTTAATCTATCAGCTCCAACCACTGCTTTGAACGACATGATAAAATGTGGCATATTTATGTAACATGCCAGGATAAACAAAAAAGTTTCTTCATGTCCTGATGTTCTCAACACCATAGCCCCGCCCCCTGGGAACAGGGAGTCCCACCATTTTAACCCTTTATCCTCTGTATAACTAATTCTAACTCATTAATATCCTTCATGAACTCATGCTTGAAAATATCACTGACTTCTTACAGCAGCTTGATTAAAATGGCTTCCTGTGATGGTTTAAATCATTCGCCATTATACAGGAAGTGGCACTAACCCTGCTGTCAGTTAACCAATTGAGCTAATATTTTCCTGTTCTCAACAGAGTTCCAACCTGAACATGGTTCTACATTAAAACAACTTTACCACCACGTACTGGCCATGTGGAATTTTCCTCTTGATGAAATCATGCTCCAGTTTGTGGGAATTCAACACAGTTTGTAAGAAACAAGGTGATGAATGCTTCAGATGTCGTGACTGGACAGGCTGAGTTGCAAGTTGATCCTCTCATGCCGAAAATCGCCTCTTGATGGAGATAAACTCTGCTGGAGGGAGGCTGCTAGGTGATGGGGCAGTGCAATAGGCCGAAGCGGCGCCAGAGGTGCGAGGGCCTCCAACGCTGCTTGCAGCTTTAATATTAGATTATATTTTATAACATTTACAACAGATGTTAAGAACTGGCTGGAAGTTTTCTATTTCTTATTCCTCCTTGAAATGTCAGGGACATGAGTTGTGAATAAGCTTAATGCTATTGGCAAGGCAAGGCAAACTTTTTTGTATTGCACATTTCATGTACAAGACAATTCAAAGTGCTTTACATAAAACATTAGAAGCATTGCAGCGGGGTGCAGGAAGCAATAACAAGCATTGAAAAACAAACATTAAAACTATACACTTCTTATGCAAAACATCAGTTATTCTTTAGGTCTTAGATGCTTCTTAGCATTGTCAGCTGATTAAAATGGAAAAATTAGAATGGAAAAAATAATTGGAACTATCAAAATGATCCACAGACATTAGCAGAGTATTTTAAAGAGGAAAAACTGAACCACAATTGTTAAACCTAAAAAGCTGCACAATATTGGAGAGTACTGGTAGTCATGGCTTCTTGGAGGCTGCATTAATTTCCAGTTAAAAACAGGTTGAGAACCATTGGTCTAAACCACCTGTCATGACAGTTTTTTCTTCTTTTGCTGCCCATTATCAGCAGTACTCAATTTCCTCCTCATCTGACAACAACAAAGAGTTTTTTCAAGACAGCATGATGTAAAAGGACATGCAAGAAACAAGAAAAATAAGAAAGAAAAGGTCAAATGGTGTGACTTGAATTGTTCCTTACACACTATTTCATGACACATTGCTAGGATAAAAAAAAAAATCAATGTGTATAAAACAGCATGTGGGCAGAAATAAAAACTAAAACCACAGGTCTGACACACACACACACACACACATACACACACACACACAAAAGTTTCCAGTGTGGGCCAACTTGTATGGACTTTAAAGCACCCTGCTGTCAGTCATGATTAGCTGTAACGATGGTCCCATTTTGACACTTCAGAATCAAGTCTCGGCAAATAGCCCTGGGAAGGGGAGCCACATGCTACAAGATGGCTTTTCCCTGATATAATTTGTGGCTGCAAATTACAAAACAGAGACAGAAATAATGTGTAAAGTCAAGTTTGGTGAGGGAGAAAATGGAAAAATTTAGGGCTGTGTGCCACTCTAATGGATATCCTTGTGGCTGGGAGAAAATGGGACTCAATAATGTGTCCTTAATGTCTGCCAGCGCTGTTTCAGGGAACGTATCAGAAGAAATGTCCCCCTGCCATTTCTGCACGCAATCACTTAATGGGACGGGCAAATCACAACAAAATGGATGCACTGATCTATTTCTGGGCTAAACAGATGGAGTGAATCTGCAGCTCTTGGAAGACAAAAAATAAAAGAAAAGGTAAGCTGGTAAAGAAAAAAGCAGGTGACAAACAAGCAAAAGATAAAAACAAGCCTTTCATGATTCACTCTGCCAGACGGCATGCCTGCAATGTTTGTGTGTGGTTTGAGTGCAGATGCTGACAAGAATTTCAATTATTTAATTAGGGCGGAAATGAAAAGACTTAAGTGTTGTGATTTCTGCAGTCTTTCATAGATCAATCTAATGTGTGCTCACATTGGAAATCAACCAAGATGGAAGAGGGGCAAGTGAAGTAGCGTCTTCCTAAATCATGCAATTAAAATGGCAAATTAGTTTCTTGATATATTCATTTAAGTGGTTAAGTGGAAAGGTTTTTCTCCCCGTCCACGCGGCTGTCTCGCGGGTAGATGTGGAGAGTCTCCGCCATCCACATGCTCTTATGATTAGAGCTGCCGTTTATTTGCAGAGAAAACGCTGAAAGCACTTTCTGCACAAATTAGCCATTTGAAGGCTTGAAAATTCAATTCAGTGGAGTTGATTTAAGCATTTAGGCAAAGCATACCTGGAACGTAAAGCTTTAGAAGCATTTTGTCCGCTAATGTCGATAACTTTCAGGGGCCATTATAGGTTGTCTGATAAGTTTTTTTGACCTTGTGCCTTTTTAACAGCAGAGCTGGAAAATGTCAGTGTTTCTCACTTTTTTAGCTCATTCCTGTCACCTAACATGTGTTTTTCTTACATGATATTTAGTCCCAAAGCTCTTCCTGTTTGCACAAAGATTTCAATTTAAATTTATGATTGATAGGATGAGATCTTTCTGGCCCGGTTTCACTGCAGAACATATGAGAGTTATATTTGTTCACAGCACAAAAACATAATAATTTCACATAAAATATGATAAAGATTGTGAAATTGCTGTGTTTTATGTTATCTTTTGTTTTAAGACATTTAAGACATCATGATCACAATACAATGGTATAATAGCAAACCTCAACCTTTTACATTTGTATTTAGATCTTCCATTTATAACCACGTATAGTTTATACCTTAACCACCTAGCCTACTCTCATCAGCCACTTTATTAGGTGCACCTCATCAACTGCTTAACACAAATATCTAACCAGCCAATCACATGGCAGCAACTCAGCAGATTTAGTTATGTAGACATGGTGAAGATGACTTCAAACTGAGCATCAGAATGAGGAAGAAATTACTTTGAATGTGGCATGGTTGTTGGTCTGAGTATTTACTGAGATTTTCACACACAACCATCTCTAGGGTTTACAGAGAATGGTCTGAAGAAGAGAAAATATCCAGTGAGCAGCAGTTGTCTGGACCAGAATGTCTGGTTGATGTCAGAGGTCAGGGGAGAATGGGTAGACTGGTTGGAGATGATAGAAAGACAACAGGAAGTCAGATCAGCACTGGTTCCAACCAAAGTCTGCAGAATATTATCTCTGAACACACAACACGTCCAACCTTGAAGCAGATGGACTGCAGTAGTAGAAGACCACACTGGGTGCCTCCTGTCAGCTAAGAACAGGAAACTGAGGCTACAATTCACACAGACTCACCAACACTGGACAATAGAAGATGGAGAAACGTTACTGGTCTGATGAGTCTTCATTTCAACTCCACATTCAGGTACTAGGCTCAGAATTTGGTGGAAACATCATGAAAACATGGATCCATCCCACCTTTGATCAACACCTCAGGATGCTGCTTGTGTAATGGTGGGGGGATACTTTCTTTGCCCACTTTGGGCCCCTTAGTACCAACATGACCAGGTTTAACCACCACAGCCTACCTGAGTATTGTTGCTGACCATGTCCATCCCTTTATGATCACAGTGTAGTGTTTTCTGATGGCTACTTCAGTAGGATAATGTTATGGTGGAACGGGAGATTCTCATTATGGAAGCAACTGACAAATCTGCAGTAACTGTGTGATGCTATTATGTCAATATGGAGCAAAACCTCTGAGGAATGTTTCCTAACACCTTGTTGAATCTATGACAGCAAGAATTAAGGCAGTTCTACAGGAAAAAGGGATTCCAACATGGTACCAGCAAGGTGGACCTGATAAAGTGGCCAGTGAGTGTATTTTTAAAGGTAACACCAACAAATCCCAGAACTTTTGAGGTGATGAAGAACACCTTTGACTAATGGCTGAGATATCAAACGCTTTTAATTTTTAAATTCAGTTATTTGGGTTGGACTGACCCAGTCATATCTATAGTAAACCACCATAAGTACCCAAACATATTTTCCTCAGTAAAGTACCAGTAAAGTCTGTAAACCTGTAGCTATAACATTCACAGTCACTCTTTCTGACAAAGCCTTTAAACAGCTTCCAATACGACAACAAAAAGCGACACGAGTGTTTGCATCATCACGTTTGTGAGGGAGGATTCCAAACGTGTCCATAAGCTTACTGACTATACCACAACAATGCAGGGAGTCCAGACACACACACTCTTTGTAATTACTCCTGTCACATTACCTTCCCTCCTTACCTCCCCATGATACCACGCAAATGGAGACTTTCCATAACAAAATTAATCTCTGAAAAGCTGGATGGATTCAAGAAAACATGGATTTGCTCTTCTATCACAGTGGCATATTGTCCACTTTGATGGTGCATGGGAGGATATAAAATGCCCTCCTGGCTGCCACGCTCCAGATGGAAGAAAATAGGCTGTGGTCTATAAAAATGAAGTTAGATGTAAGTACAGCACTCAAATATCAGGGAGAAAAAAAATGCTTTTTCTGGGGCATTTTGTTGTTGTCAATTGGTCTGAGCAACTTGCTGTAATGCAGGTAATAGAGCTACTCTTCTCCTTTCATCTTCGGGTTTACAGCGTGTATGTGTGGCAAAGCGGGAGGTGGGTGGAGGGGGGTTGAAACAGGAGCAAATACTGGCAGATGATGGTCAGAATGAAGAAAACATCATGTCAGAGCACCACAAAAGTATCTGCAGCGGTGTGAGCTTCTTCATTTACCTTCAAAGCTTCCAATACTGAAAATGGAATTTCAGCCAGTCTTGAAAAATATTTGGCACTCTGGTTAATGATTAACACCTAATTTTGTAGATTTAGATACTTGTTAACCTTTTGCAATTAGATGCATCTCGTGTTCAGATTCTACATCCTTCGATTGTTTACACTAAAGACAAACAGGGGATGATGCTTCATACTGCTGCACCAGAACACCCTGGAGGCCATGTTCCACAGAAGCCAGCAGAACCATGTCCATGTTAACAGAAATGATAACCGATACCCTCGTCCAGCTGGATGCATTCTGAGATCCTGTCAGTGAAAATCACAGAGCCTCAGAGAAAAGACACCATACGGTGTATTTCTACTTAGAGATGTACTTTCTGTTCATCTGCACTTAAACATGATTGTTTTCATGATTGTAAAGATGTTTGACTCATGCTCAGGATGACAAAGAACCAGGTAGATAGAAGCATGTATGCTGAAGCCTACGTTTCTTTGTCCTATAAATGAGAGAGAGAAGATTCTTCGAGTGTGAATTTACAGATAAAAAGCATAAAAAGGCACTCTGTAATGTCTGATCGATCAGTCTGATAAATCTCAGAAAGGCTATTTGTTTGACTTGAAACTCATTCACTAAAGTTTTTTTTTTGGTAATAACAAATAATTTCCTTATTTCCAAATGCAGATTCTCTGAAAATGGGCCTGACTTCATGGTGTAAATGAGATTCTCGGATCGATATAACCAAGTCTTGTCTTCCCGTCCTGAACCGGTTTGAGAGGACTTCCTCCAGGCTGACCAGACTTTCCAAACCCAAATGACAAGGCTTGTTCCTAGAATAATAACATTTTATTATTCATTTCTTATTCATTCATTTTTATTTGATATTTAGAATAAATTGGCAACCACTAAAGATTTTTTAAGTAAACTGATAATCAATTAATAATTAATTAGTTTCCTTTTCCTTCTTTTTTTCTTTCTTTGTCTTTTTCTTTCTTTCTTTCTTTCTTTCTTTCTTTGTTTTTGTGTTTTAATTCAATCTTAACCACTTTGCTCATCAGTTTAAATATTTTATTGTGTGTGTGTGTAAGGGATGATATGTGAGTGTGGGTTTAGGGGGGATCTGGGATTTGGGAGGTCTCTGAGTGTGTGTTATTATGCTGTTATATTTTTCTGTATGTGGGTCACAGAACAACGGTTATAATAGAAGGATTAATATGTTGATAAAATCAGCTAACTGCCCATATATTAATAACACAAATAGATTTCACATTACATTTACCGTTGCGGGATTTAAATCCATTATAACATATTTACTTGATTCTTTTTCTATTTCTGAAATGATGACGTTTTTACTGTTGTTTTAAGTCTTAGTATTTTTGAGCTCTGAAATAATATTTTCTTTCATAAATAGTAAAAAAAAACACATATAGAGGAGTCCAAGAGTAATTTAATGCCTTGCTTGTCCTGTGTTAAAGCCAGTTCAGCCTTCCACTTTCAATTAAAACCATGCAGTCATCACTATTACTTCAGCTTGCCAAGCTTGGCCATTTCTGTTTTTTCAGCAGATTCCCAAACCACAAAACGACTGGGTGCTGATTGGCCAGCGTTGGGCCTGGCCTATTGTCTCAGCAGTGTGTTTGTTGTAGCCCCATTTTCCCCCTATTCACCCCATCAAACGCTAGTGCTATTAGCCTGCTGGGAATCTGCAAGTCTTGGTATTATAGGACCTTGTTCTATTTGTCAGGGCAGCTTTTCTTGTCTTCATAAAGGGAGGTAATTAAGGTAAGACTATGTTAAATCTGATTTAATAACTGTCATTTTGTATGTTAATGTTTGTGTTTTGGTTTGCTCTGATGTTTTTGTTATCACTCTTTATGAAAATGTGCACCTTGTCATTTAAAAGCATCTTTACACCCTCAAATGTTCCCATGAGACACACATTTGCTTTCCAAAGCTGATACGAGTCAGTTTTTCTGCTATGTGAAGAGTGAATCTCTTCCAGAAGCTTCCTCAAAGTATGTAGCTATAAAGAAGTGAAAAACAAAGATGGGGAAATGTTAAATGTCCTTAAGTTTACATGAAATTTGTCAGGCTGACTGATTAGTGACCAAAACTATTCAGCTGTATCTTAGCATGGACATTCTGAGACAATGTTTTTGCTGCTTGCTCAGGATCAAATGGTTTTTAAGTGTTTTGGTTTGGATTGAGACATCTGTTGGAACTCACCAGAGAGGCTGCTCAGAGGGAGATGTGATCCAGCAAAAATATAGAACTCTTCAATGAATGCACAAAGCTCTTCAACAAGCAACCTGTTCAGGTCTCAGACATAACAAGATATATCTCTCATCCTTTACCCAACACCCCCCTTCACAAAGAAAAAATCCACAACAACTCTTCATGAGAAAGAGAGGATGGCTGCAGGATATTGCATCCAGGTGGAACAATGGGCAATAGATGTATCAAGTATCAAAGCATCACTGGACTTAATAGAAGCTGGATGTGCATGTGTGTTTTAGAGTGTGTGTATTGCTGGTATGGGTGTATGTAAAGCCCATTTGCAGAGACTGATCTTCCAGAGAACAAAGTGGGGCATACAGGTGACCTGACGCCTCAATCCAGCAGAACTAATTTGTTCATAACAATGCATTTCCTGGCACTTAGACACCCCTTTCCCAGACGTGTGTTTGTGCATGTGCTTATGTGTGTGTGTGTGTGTGTGAGAGAGAGAGAGAGAGAGAGAGAGAGATGGAGAAGAAGATGCCCTGCCACTGACTGGTGATGCTAAGTGACCTCCTATGTGTGTCTGTGTGTCTGCAGGTGCAGGATGTACAGCTTTATGGGTGGAGGGTTGTTCTGTGCAGGTGTAGGGAACATCCTGTTGATTGTTTCCACAGCAACCGATTATTGGATGCAGTATCGGCAGTCCAGCAACTACATGCACCAGGGCCTGTGGCGCCACTGTACGCCGGGGAAATGCTTCCCACACAGCGACGGCATCGGTAAGAAAAGCCGCAGCGTGCTTGTATGAGCTGACTTTGTTAGTTTTGGGCTTCAGTATCTAACAGATTGAAATCTTTCAGGGGTTGACTCAGTGTCCAAATCAACGCATTTTTAAATAATAGAACATGTTTTCTTTGCATGGATAAAACAACCCAGACTCATATGAACATGTGAAATAGAAAGATTTGTTGAAACTAAACCCAAATCTAGTCATGGCTATTTTGCTCTCACTCAGACAATTAACATGTGGAAGTCAAATACGATAGTGAGTAAAGTTGGACAAAGAATTGACAGGTGAAAACAATGCGCAGGATTGACATTATAACATCATAATGTCGTCATTAGTTACACAGTAGGGGTCAAAATGTAAAATATGACCAGACTAAATAGAAAACACCTACACTGGCTCAATTTTTGAGCCATTGCTATGGATCAGTACTGGGATCCAGTTCACACAGCTGATGACATTTCCATACATTCAAGTAACATGATTACATGGATAACAGTCAATGCTAAATGAGACAACAAGTGCCCTGTGAAGAGCCATTAAGGCCCCAAACTTTGCATCTCTACTTCTGACATTACTTATTGTTTTAGTTTATTCTCACCTGTTAAAGGTTACTGTTGGGATCTTAAAAAAACACATATCTAGGGTTAGAAAACCATTAATTAATGGCAACATAATGGGCGGGTGCCTTGAAACATATGCTGCTCTGACTTATATATATATATATATATATATATATATATATATATATATATATATATATATATATATATATATATACAGTTTTATTTAAATAGTTTTAATTGTGTCCTTTTATGTTGTCTCTGTAAAGCCGTCTAGGTTGCTCTTATACATATTAGATTTATAAAAATACATTCAATTTAAACCTGTGTTTTCATAAATGGTGAATGAAGGTGACAATAAATGTTAATGTTATATATTTAGCTAACTTTAGTGTGAAATATGGGAAGACTTGGGACTGGCTCAGTGGGGTTTGAGGGTTTTGTGGGTAACCCTCTGTTACCCTTGTGTGAATTTGTGTGAACATCATTCCTCTTTATTCTGCAATATGAGTAATGCTTCTTTTTTCTTTTCTTTTTTTCTATGTGAGATTGAGAACTTTGTTTCATGATTATATCAATTAGCTTCTTTTATAAGTTTATAAGTTTATATCTTGTAACACCAAAGAATTTCTGTAGATTCTAACTAAAGTTAATAATGTCCCTGTTGGACATTTCAGTAAATGTATTAAAAGGGCACGCCACACGAATTTTTATCTTATTTCAGCCACCCCATTATAAATCTGCTGGATACGCCCCTGCAAACAAAAGATTTCCACCATATGGCTTAGCACTTCTAAGAGTGTTTGTGGTGATTAATTTAACACTTTTAATTCAATTCTTCATCTTATTGTCTAGTTAATGTGACCTGAAAGGAGTCACACCTCAGATGGTTTACCTCAGCTGACATGAACTCATCCCCACCCTGACCTCTGTTGACCTCTGACCTTGTCTGCAGCCCACTTAGATGCCACCCGTGCCTTCATGATCCTCTCTCTGCTGGCCTGTTTCATTGGAATCATTATTGGCATCATGGCCTTCATCCATTACTCCTCCTTCGACAGGTTTGACAAAACCTTTGCTGCAGGCATTTTGTTTTTCATCTCATGTAAGTCTTTATTTATTTATTTATTTATTGCTTAATTTCTTGGATTTGTCTTGCTTTGATACAAGCTCTAAATGAATTAGACTAACTGCAACAGCCAAGCATAGAAAATAGAAGCAGGTTCATTTATGTTGTAATTAAAGGAATGTGCTTATTGTGAATTAATTGCACTTTAATTATTCATTATCTGCACAATTTCACAACAAAGAACATCTGCTTATTCTGTCAGAAAAAGATCTGATTTCTAAGGCTGAGAGACGTCATTTAGTTTATGTTTTAAATGCTTTGCTTTCCATCAATGATATCATTTACTGTTGTATTTTCATCAGATTAAATCTGTGGTAAAACAATATTTTTGAATCCTTTGTTCGATATTTTCATGACTTTTCCTCCTGCAGGCTTTTTAGTGTTTCTTGCTATGGCTGTGTACACTGGTGTGACTCTAAACTACTATGGGAAACGCTATGGAAACTGGAGGTTCTCCTGGTCATATATCATTGGCTGGGTGTCGGTGGTTCTTACCTTCTTTTCAGGTAAACATGCATCCCATCAAAGAAAACTACATGGAGCTTTCTTTTGTTAACATCGGTGATCATTCAGTGTCATCTTGAGGTGTAAATCACAATACCGATTCAGTGTATAACGATAGCAGACATCACAAATTCGGTCTACACTTGATTCGATTCAGGATTCAGCGATCAGTATGAGACGACATCATCTTGCTGACTTTGCATGATCACCTCCATTCAGAAAAAGCAACTAAATATCCAAATCTTTTCTTTTTTTTTTTTTCCTGATCAGTCAGACATTTAAATGAAAAACAATCAGTTCTGTGAACAAAAACAGACTCAGCTTTAAGATGTTTACATCATGGAAAAGAAAACTAAAAAACACATTTCTGTTTTTACACATTAAAGCAGGATGTAGTTTAAATCTTACTCCTATTTAAAGTCTCAAACCTCATATTTGTAGACCTTGCCTATATTAACCACATTATTCCAGTCTGACTTCACCATAATTACACATCACACTGTTAGATTTTCACATTTTCCTCATAACGTTTGCATTTTGGCTGTTGGAACAAATAAAATGGAAACACTTCATCATGTTCTTACTGAAGTATGTCTTGTAAATTATTTCTGTACTGTTGTTTTCTACGTGTTTTTTATTTGCATTGATGCTACCGGAACAATGAATCGACCTCTTGATGTAGACCCATCTATTTTTACCCCCTTAGAGTCACCTACGCTGCTGGAAACACATGTTTTATGATCGCACAACTGTCCCAAGAATTAATACTTTAGATTAATGATAAATTTTATTCTATAAGACTATGAACCCTCATAAAATTCAGGTATGCACAGATGCAGTATGCAAATAAATGCATATGTGCTCAACTGCACCTATATTTTCTTTAGAAAAGAAACCTGGAAATTTTATATCATTAATATTTAATATCTCAAACTAAAATGTCTCACTTCCTCTGTGGCTGTCACATTTTGGTGCCATCAGCAGCAAAATCAATGATGCATCATGCTGTGTGGTTTCTGCTGATCACATTTTTCACTGAACTGAAGATGAAATGATGTTAGGCTGTTTTTCTAAGTAGCAACTAAAGTGGGAAACAAATACTTACACATGCAATGCTAGATAGTTTCAAAATTTACATGTTTTGGGACCAAATAAAAGCCTGGGCTGTGCAACGTGGAGATCTTCCTTTCAATGCAGAGTCTCAACAAAACAAATAACCTAAGTTGCTTTAATGAACTCAAGCACTGATAAAATAAACAACAATCACAATTACATGTTTAAAACTTACACTGAGGCAAATTTAATAACCTCATGTTCTTTGTGAAGTAAATAAATAAGCAGCATGATCTGCTCCCTTGGAAAAAATCAAATAAATATCATCAATAAAATAAAAACTGCACATTTTATAACTTAAAGCATCTAAAATGGGTTCTACCAAAACAAAATTAGATAATTTAGAATCGTAAAGATTCGGTGTGGGTTCAATTTCCCGAAGAATAACAGACACTAAACTCTGCTTCTTTCAGGTATTTTCTACATGTGCGCCTATCGGATGCATGAGTGCCCCAGAAGCGGCAGCTCGCATTAGAAGACTTGAAACATCATCCAGGAATAAGCTATGGATTCCCACCAGGAGAGCTGCAGCTTTTTAGCAGGAATAATAAAGAGTTATTCCTCTGGAGCATCAATGATCAAATTATAAACCGTTTCAATAAAAATACAATGAAAGAAAATGAACATTGCGCATGTAACTCTGATTTTCCCATTTTACAGTGTTTAGCTGATGCGCTCAGCTTTTTTAAAAGTTTTAAAAGCTGAAAAGCAGTTTATTTTTAAACAACTGTGAAATAACATGCGAGCCACAGCACCAACAATGTCCTTTACGATCATATAATTAAAAAAAAGTCTAGTTAAAACTTTTTTGTTGTAATTTGCCATTTTTGACGTCATTATAAAGAAACATTACAGAAGAAGAATGACTTGTGAAGACAAGTGATGTTGCAGACATGCCTGTTATTTATTGATGCTACTGTACTTTGTACTTTGTAACATCGTTCATAATTGGTCTCATATTAGCCGGTCAGGCAGTGCAGCGCAAAAAGATGCAAAACTGTAAAATTATTGCACTTAACTGGTTTCAAAATTCGTAGATGCCGAAGCTTTGCGCCAAAGAAAAACTATTACATCTTCAAAAAGAAAAAAGGCTTTTACGATTTCTGTTGCCAACAGTTACAAATTTAGACTTTTCTCTTCTAAAACTGTCACGTGTGATATTTTTCTGACTGTTTCTGGGTCGTAAATGGAGCACTACCTTTTAAACATGTGGACATTTTCCTGTCAGACTGGGATGATTATTCCTTCCCTTTGGTGCGGCTGCTCTGAGGGCCACAAAGTCTTAAGCAATCCCGCAAACCCTTTTATCCAAACGCGCCACTTGAGGGAGTGACGCACTGCCTGACCGGCTCAGAATTTCACTTAATGAAATGGCCACAAAAAGCCGCTTAACCGCGTCTCAAGAACGGATCCTTAAGACGATTTCATCACCATTTGTTTCATTTACTTTCTAATTTTCCTCTAAAAGCAGCTTGTTATCCTGGTGCGTTGCATAGGAGGGATTGACACACATCAAACTGCGGCAGGGTTGACTCCATCCATCAGCCTTAAAGTCACAGGAAATGTGCTTTATCTTATTTGGGGGAAATTGTGCGCATTTTTCTTTTGGTTTTGGGGGTTAAAATATGAGGTAACTGGATGTGCATTCTCAGTGAAGCCATAAAACGTTTGCTAATCCAACTCTGCTAATCATAATTTGCATTTTGAGCGCCCGTATAACAAAAACCTATGCAAACTAATGCAGCGCTTTTGTAGCGTAACTGACTCCCAGTAATTAATTTGTTCTCCCTCCATCTCATCAAATGGAAATCCTGTCCTCCAGCCAAAGGATTACAACTTCCGCTCTAACATCTCCCTTAATTGCCTAATAGCATTGCAGCTTGAATTCTGTCTACATTAAGACACTTTCACATTAAGCGGGCTGATTGGAAATGTGATGACAACACCGTATCAGCAAATTACGGCGCACAGCTTTCTTTCATAAATGGCCGCAGGAGCGGCACTTGTACCCTCCCAGATTTTAATACTGACAATTACTGCCAATTTGGGCAGAATTACTAGACAGACCTGTAGCAGCCTAATCCTCCTGTGAGACAGGCTGCATCACTTGATTTAAAACATTTCCAACACGAAGGAAGCGTGCAGAAATTAGTCCACTCAATAACCATTTTTATGTTTAGGTTTCAAGAAAGTCGATAAAAAGTACAACTTCAATTTTCAAAATTGTGTTGAGTTGTATATAGATATATATAATGTCCATTCTGGTAGACCTAAGTACCCTGGAGAGCGCCACACTACAGAGTAAATCGACTAATTCTTAAATTTAAATCTAATTTAGGTAGCTGCTGTTAACCAACAAGTTTGGGATTCACATATGTCCCAGAAGGTTCCATAAGACCCTATATTTGCCTTTTTAATGGAAACTTTGACTGAAGAACTCTTCCATGCGGACATATAGTCTGAAACGCCGCTAGAAGCGCAGCTATCCGGGGGCGAACTTGTTTTTATTACTTTGCTTTTCAAATGAATTTCGTTGCGGTCACAGGTGCACTGCTTATCTGAAATCAGTTTACTTTCTTCACTGGCTTTGAGAGCTTCTAAACCAATCAGAGCGCAGAGCCGGAGCATCGCGGCTGCCTCCCGCCCCGTCTGCAACCCTAATTGGCTGACGCGTAAATCAATTTCCCCCAATCCGCAACTCTCCCTGAATAAATACTTGTTGGAAAGATGCCCTCCCACCGATATCTGGGTAATGCAAAGACTTTGGTGTCATTCACTGATTCACACTCAGGGACTGCTTTTTAAGCCTGGAAGAGTTTAAAGGGAAAAGGCAGATGCTGATGCAGGTTTAAGAGGGGAAAAAACAATCAACCCAAACTAACATCATGAGTATGAGCTATGCGTCTGCGGCGCCCACGCAGAGATCCACGTCGTTTTTCATTGAGGACATCTTATTACACAAACCCAAGCCGCTAAGAGAAGTCATACCTTCGCCTTTTTGTGGCTCCTTGGCCTCCCGGATGCCCATTCTGGAGTACGGATACCCTCTGATGCCAACCCCGATACTGGCTCCGCATCCTCATCCTCTCCACAAGCCGGAGCATCACCAGTACTTCTTCACATCTGGTAAGAAAAAAATAAAAGGTCAAGAAGAAAACTTCTGTCATGTTTGCAGGATTTCGTGGAGGGAAAAATGCAGTAAAACGTTTTATTTGAAGAACATATCACTAAGTTGGAAATTCAACCTTGATCTTAGCAACCAGTTTGGTGGATTAGTGGAATGGTTTGTCACTTTGGAGTGAAAACATACATACATACACACACACACACACACACACAAATATATATATATATATATGTTTTCCTATAAACAATTTTAAGGTATTTTGAATCAGTCCAAAAAACATTAACATCACTTGACTGTTAACTTGCAGATCTTAAATTTAGCTTTGTCCAACTCCTATTTCTCCTCATCATGGCTAAACAGCCAGATTTATGTTTTGATGAAAAATAATACACATATTTGACTTTCTTTATGAGTGAAGAGTTTTTGTGTTGGTTTTCTTTAAAGGTTTGCCTTTTTATTTACCCCTCTGCAGGGATGCAGATGCCGGCCTTGTTCCAGCACCACGCAGAGCTACCGGGAAAACATTGCAGACGCAGGAAGGCCCGAACGGTGTTCTCCGACTCCCAGTTGTCCGGCCTGGAAAAGCGGTTCGAAATCCAGCGGTACCTTTCCACGCCGGAGAGAGTGGAGCTGGCCACGGCGCTCAGCCTGTCGGAGACGCAGGTGGGATGTGCGCTCTTTGGTTCCTCCTCATTCTGAAGAAAAATCCCACAAATCAACAGCAAAGATATTTAAATTTATTATTAATACACGGCTGGAGATATTCTCATTAATAAATATGAAT
Organism: Melanotaenia boesemani; assembly: GCF_017639745.1. Taxonomy (NCBI): domain Eukaryota; kingdom Metazoa; phylum Chordata; class Actinopteri; order Atheriniformes; family Melanotaeniidae; genus Melanotaenia; species Melanotaenia boesemani. Next base: position 21,659,359 of record NC_055696.1, on the reverse strand, counting down.
TTTAGAAAAATGGAATATATTTTATAAGCCATGTGAATTATGTGCTATCCCAAGCTATAACTAAAAATTAAAATCGGTTTTATACTCACATAATAAACACAAGCAGGTGTTTTAACAGCACTGTCCTCGCGCAGGTAAAAACGTGGTTTCAGAACAGACGGATGAAGCACAAGAAGCAGCTGAGGAAAGCGCAGGACGAGCGCAAGACGCCCGGAGAGCTCGAGCGCTCGGCGGAGAACTCCAGCGAGAGCGACCTTAACGAGAAGAGCGCGGAGGAGCTGAAGCACGGCCTGGAGCCGGACTCGTACATGCTGGAGGAAAACGACGACGACGTGGACATCGAGGACGACATTTGCTCCCCGGATCATCTACTATAGTAGGCTGCAGAGTTCCTCTGGAGGCTTTTCAGCATTTTAAATGTAGATTTCTGTACAAAGTCCCCCACTTCTTACACATAGAACAATAAATACACTATACAGTTTTTATTATTATTATTGCTATTATTATTATTATTATTATTATTATTATTGAGTCTAAACAACCTGCGTTTTTTTGTTAGGTTTTTTTGTTTGTTTGTTTTGTTTTGTTTTTTTTGTTTTTTTGTTTTGTTTTGTTTTTTTTGTATTTGCAGACGGATAATCTGCAATATCCTACAAATAGGCCTGAGCTCTTTATCGTGTTGCCCCATAAATTTGCACTTTTCCCCCCAAACGAAACTCTCTTTAGAAGCATTTTTCTCTTCTTTTTTAGTTATTATAATATACCTTATCTATGTGTCGACCTCTGATGTTATTTGCAGTTTGTCCATATTGTTGGATGCTTTGTAAATCAAGTTTCGGACACTGTGGTTGAATGACTGCTATTTCTATTACTGTGTGTAAATATATACATATATAAATACAATATACTGTATAATGAATCGGAACTCGACTCCCTTCATTCATCTGTAAGGCTTTTAATAGTTTAGAAATTTAACTGCTTAAAAATAACAATAAAAATAAACATAATGCAGTGTTATTAAGTTGAGCGCGTGATTGTGACGCTATAGCAGGTTATAACTCAGCACGCGAGTTTGCTCGCTGCGCTTTGAGACAACAAAGAATAACAGCAAGAAATGACCAGCTCCTACCTTTTATTTTATTAGCCTATATTAAAAAATAAACATCTAAACATTTATTCATCCTCTGGGATGAATTAAATATTCTATTTTAATTCTCATTGATTTATTTCTAATTGTGTTTTTTAAACGTTTTTTCCTGGTTTATTTACTTTCTATTTAATGCTATTATTTTTCTGTTTTGTTTTATGTTGACACTTACAGATTTATTGACAAATAGTTCAATCCTCGTTAACAAAGGGCTGTAATTGGACTATTGTTACGTGCAAACTAACTGTATTTAGCAAAGAAAAAAATAGATCCTTTCACTTTTCTAACAATTCACATCTAGATTTTAACATTTGCATTGCTGGTAATGTTCAAATATACAGCACTTGTCCATGAGGCAATAAAGAAGTGCATTTCCACTTGGTTGATAAATTGTGTTATTTCAGAGAAATATTTGAATTTTCTGATTCGGTTAATAAAATCAGGAGTCTACCTTAAACACTTCCAGTTCCTGTAGTTTAGTGTTTCTGATGTTTAAGATTTAATGCAAAATATTCAGCTATGATAACTTTCAGAAACAAAACCTTTAGATTTGTGTCATTTTTTTCTGATTATAAAACAAAATGAGCATATTTATTAAAATAAATATTTAATTTAAGCCCGAATATTACATGAATTTAATGTGCCTCAGTGCATTTTGGAAGGAAATTCCATTAATTTGTCTTCAAACATCGACAGTTTTTGCACAGTTCTGTTAAATATGATTATTTTTTTAATCAACTGGTGCAAATTCAAAGTTCAGTTTAAGACATCCTTTGTGGATTGTTCACTGAAAAAATATTACAAAATAAGGAAAAAGCCTATAAAGTATCTACATCTAAATCGTATTATTCATAATTACAGGAAAAAGGACATTTTTGTCCATGTTCACTTTGTTGGCTTCTTAAATTTGTCATGTGGTTCTGGAATTTACAGCAGGGACAATTTCCTGAGTTCTAGCAAAAAAAAGTAATTTGAAAATTGATGAGCAGAGGCGGATTCAAAAGGTGGCCAGGGGGGTCATTGCCCCATAGCCAATAATGGAATCCTTTAGGCAACTCACGCCCTCATCAAACTGGACATCTATCTAGACATTCCTATTTTATAGATCAGTCACATTTTATTTGTAGAATACTTCTTTAAAATGAATTGAACACAAATACTTTTGTGTTACAAAACGAAACTTCTCTACACCCAAAGCACTTAAAAACTGTGCTCTGAATTTAACAAATAAAAATACTATTTTCTATATATCTATAAATCTCTGAGATGTGCAATGAACAAATACTAGATGCCATTTCCAAAATTCTAAAAGGGCATAAACATAAATAGAATAACCCATTACAATTAAAAAAATAATTTAGACTAGAGAAAAATGCAAAAGTAATAACAGATAAGTAAAATGTATAATCAGACAAATAATTAAAAATTAACAGAGCAATGCATACGTGTTGTTTTATGTATTTCTTTTATCAGCAAAAGATTCGAACTAGAAACTGCTTCTGATCTAATTAGACCAATCAAGAGTAACATCAACATGGCGTTCTTCAACAGGATAGTCATTTTTATGCATGTAAATTAGAGTGACCAAAATAAACAACTTCATATTCCGGAAGTAAAAAAGATAATAATGAGTCACCTGTTTCTGTGAATAACCCTAATGAGAGTCAGGGCCTGGCCACCCTGACAAACATTTTTTGGCTCCACCACTGCAGATACTGCATATGAGGGAGGTCCAGTGGAGTGGTGGATAGTGAGGTCTAAGTCCTAGTTTCTGTGGGCACACTGGTTTCTGTTATCAGTTCAAAGACATGTTAGTTTACCAGGTGATTCCAATTTGGTTGCAGGTGTGATATTGCATGCCTCTCTGTGGATTCGTGTAATGAATCAGGACCTGGGTGGGGTGTGTCTCAGTTCTTGTCCAAACCCCCTGAAACCCTCTGTGGAATAAAGCAGGTGTAGCTACTGGTTCAACAGATGATCGTGCAAAAGCAAATCCACTTTACTATATTTCAGTGTGCTTGCTCTGGTCCAGGTGTGAGGTCTTTCAAGACCATAAAGGTAAAAAAAAGAAGCTTGTTTTCCTTTTTGAAGTGAACTTTACTGACCTCTTACAGCTGAAAACAATACATAATAGATAAGGCAATAACAAAAGGAACAAATAGCTTACTATTTTATCATTTATTTGATATCACAGATAAGATCTTTAAACAGCTCCTAGGGTGTGTCAATTATGGTTAATTTGCATGATCACGTAAAAAATTCACTCTTGTCCTTCGTGCTGGATTCACTGCTCTTTCTTGCCTTTTGAAAAGCGATTCACGTCATCTCCGAAATGTGATTCTCATTAACAAGCAGTGAGGAGGGAAAAAAAAAGCTATGTGGGAGAACAGGCCATGCAGAAGGTGATCAATTAAAAGATTAAGTGTTTTGCAACACATGGACGCATCTGCATTTGGGCCTAATAGCAGGGCCATCAGCTCATTTTCAGGAAGGCTGCTGCCAACTGAAAGCCTGCTTCTCACATCAAAGCATCCACGTCTGCCTTAGCTTCCCAATGGGCAGAAAGGGATGCTAATTTGGCCCCCTTCATGTAGAGCGGTGAAAGACTCCTTCAATTAACTGGATTTCAATGGCAAAAAACGAGTAGGTGGGAGGAAAAAAAAGATGCAAAGAGAGACAGTCTGGATAGGCAGTGATTCTCATTAAATTAAAAAGGACTCGGCCATTTGTTTCCAACCGCGCATCTGAGGACTTAACACTAAAAACACAGAGCTTCAAAGAGTCCATGATGGGTTAAATAGAGACTATAATCTAATTAAAATACTGCACAGAGGTAAATAGTGCTTTGATTATGATCTGAGGGTTCAATTAGTAAAATGAGCTGCGTTACAGTTTTTGTGTCAGGGTGGAGTTACCGCTTAAAAAAAATTGGTGCAAAATGTAGGAGTGGGACCATCAGTAATGCTTCATTTCATGAAGTTATATACCAGAGAAAATGAAAAAGAACATCCACAACAAAAAGTCAATGGGTCATTTTTAAAAAAATTTTTTTGTTATATTATTATTTCAACTCCATTTTCAATTGTGTCTCGGTTCAGTCCACATAGCTGACTGATGGAAGCTGGAAACGTGCATCATGTCTGAAAATCTGCCCGATCAGGCAGATTCCCAAATCTGAAAAAAGCCTAAATAGCATGTTATCATCGAACAATGTTTCATCTGGTGTGTTTTACACAAACAGACCTATAAAAATGTTTTTTCTTGTTTACGTTCTCAACAGAGGAAGAAATACCCTGGATATAAAGAAATTCATAATATGATGCAAAGATGCTTATAAAAAGTTTTTAGAGAGTCGTTGGTCTCTATCAGCTTCCCTTTAATGAGACTTATTAATATTTTGGGAACCAATGACACTCATGGCTTTTCGGTGGAATCTGTGTCTATTTTTGCTAAATCCAAGATTTCAGCTGCTCATCGGTCCATGGTTATCGTAGCCTGATTCTCCTTTTCGTGATGCAGCATAAATTTTCATTTTCAATCAAACATTCTGTGTTCGAAGCCACAAAGTTCGAAGTCATGTAGAGTGAAGTGTGGCATTGGGTGGTATTCCCAGGAAAAGATGTCACCTTAATCATAACATGTCTCCCCAAAATTCCAGTAAATGCATCTGCATTAATGGTACTCTCACACATGAGGTCATTCATGCCATGGACACTGATGCACCCCGATACCATCACAGACGCTGGCTTTTACACCTGTCTTTGATAGCATGCTGGTTGGTCTTTCTTGTCATTACCACATAAAACCAGGTGTCAGTTTTTCACAAAAGCAGCAGAAATGTGGATTCATCTGACCACAGAACATGTCCACTGTCTTTCTGTCCATCTGAGATGAACTAATGTGCAGAGAATGGTTTCCTTACTGTGTCATTCAGTTTCAGGTTACGTTTCTGGATGAGGCGGTGGACTGTGTTGATGATGGCAGAAGAACAATATTTCAGCCATCACAGGTTCCCACAGACTTGTCCAGCTCTGAGGCTGAAAACCTAAAGTTTATTATTATACTTTCTGTGAAAAATATGTTTTTGTAGTTATTCATTACTCTCTGATGGAGTTTGGTGCAAAGCAGTGAGGCACAATCTATCCTCGCTTGGAAAGACTAAATCTTGGGTGGATCCTGCTTTTATACCCAGTCCTGACACCCTCACCATTCATCAATTAATCTGCTGACTGGAGAATCTTCCAGAGCACTGTCTGCTGTTCTTTGCTTTTTAAACTAACTTTTTTTTTCTTTACTTCAAAATTAATGTACCATGAAGTTGGTTTGTAAACAAATAAAAAATAATTTCATGCTGCTATGTTTATTAAAAAATGGTTAAAGATAAAATTAAACTGAATAATTTTTTTAATGTCATAAAAATAACAATAAAATGAAGATTACTTGATTCTCACAGAGGAACATTATTGTCATTTCAGTTTTTCTTTTTTCTTTCTCAGTAGGTTTCTCAGGCTTAGTTATGGTGCTTGCTGACCCTGCTAGCCTGCCCTCTTCCAAACAGATCGAGGCAGACGGCTACTCTTCATGAGTCTTGTTCTGTTTGAGGGCTTTCTTCTTGTTAAAAGGGAGTTTTTCCTCTTCGCTGTCACCCTGTGCATGCTCAGGATGGGAGATTGGATCAAAGAGAAAATTTATTGGTTTCCTTAACGAGGCATCTTTGTTTATTACTGCTTATTTGAACATAATTATTAAAAATTGGACTAATATGGATTATATAATGGATTTTTTTTTAATTATAACTACAATTAATCTATCTGAACTGTGTAAAAGTGCCTTCAAATGACTTTGTTATCAATGATGCAATACAAAAGAAACTAATCTGAAATTAATTTACAATACTTCACAGAAGTGCAACAAAGAAAATAGTTTAAATGTTGGTATAAGATATTGTTTACTGCATGTGTTTGGAATAATTTAGGTCAATGCATGATAAAAGTAACCATCCTGCAGGTCAATTTTCCATATTAAGCTGCTTTATGGTCAATTTAAAGTAATATAGACAATATTTGTTTTCTGATCATGCATGGCATTAACATTACTAAGAACAGGGATCAACAAATGCAACTTTTTTTCCCCCTTTTACTTTAAGAGTTTGTAAAACTCTGACTCACAACAATATAAATTTGCAATGTCATAAAACTGGAGTCAATGGGAACCTGTGGGTGACATTCCCATTATCAAGTTTTTAATCAAACTGCCATTGGAAATCTGCTTTTCCTGATGTCATACTGGGGTATAAATGGTACACTGAGCAACTTGGAGAAAAATAAACCAGCTTTTTAGTTTGGGTCAGTGACCTTTTGACCCAGTATAAACCTACCAGAACCCTCAGGTCATCTGGATCCAGTTTCTTTTTAGTTCCCAGAGTCAAAACCAGCTGAATTCATCTTCTATGCTCCACATGTCTGGAACAAACTCCCAGAAAGCCTCAGATCATCTGAAACACTCAGTTTATTTAAGTCAAGGTTGAAGACCCACCTGTTCTCTGCTGCATTTTACTAGTTTTTATTTAGAAGTCCAGATCTGCATCTGGTTCTTTTACACTGAAATCTTAACTTTATTTCTTTATGTGAGCTTTTTTTCTTTGTTTTTATGTAATCAATTTTATCTTTTTTTTAATCTTTGTTTTTCTAATACACTCGTATTTTTTCTGCACCTTGCTGTAATGTTTTTATGTTTTGTGTAAAGCACTTTGAATTGTCTTGTGCTTGAAATGTACTATACAAATAAATTTAAAACATCTTACACAGATGACAAAGTCAGCATGAAATGAACTACAGAAATGGGAACATTACATTTATCAGCTGTATTATTTTGACACAGTAAAGTGTGATTGTCTACATCTTAAAACATAGATAAAATTACTTCTCATCATCCTCAGCTAAAACTACAAATCCTACTGGCTTATTTCATAAGCTGGTCTTGTTTTTGTTTTCTGTTGAGTTTCTGTACATTCTTGCATGAACATCTTACTAATTATTCTCCCGTCAAGTTGTCAGTTTTTATGACCATCTTCACCGGCAAGTTTAAAAAGTTTACGTCTGTGCACATCAGACGGCATGAACTTTTCTAAATTGTGCCACAGCCTGCCTTTCTTCCAGATGTCGTTGTCGTAGGAGCTCCAATGTAGCCAGCTCTGACGTACCCAAGCCGTCTAAGTAAGGAGTTTTCTCGAAATCTTCAGGCTGATGTTTCAGTCTCTGTTTTGACTGAGAATGCGATGCCAGAGGTTTGACAATGGTCTTGGCATAATCCAATGCCTAAGATCAAAATAGAAAACGATATGTTATATGTTATATGACATACAGTAAATAAAATATACGAAAAACACAAACGTCTAAAACATGTGATATCGTTATGTTTCTTTAAAGTAAAGAGGAATAAAGTACACATCTTTTCCATTTTAATGTTATACAAATCAGGACACAAGCAAAAATGATCTGGTTCTTACCAGGTTTTAAAAATCTGTAGATATGAGCACACGTTAAACAATACCTGGCATATGATACAAAAACTGAGTGTGCAACGGTGCACTGTTCCATCCCATGATTCAGTAGCTCGTAGAACCACCTTTAATAACTTTTAGTAATGGTTTTCTGTATAATGCTATTACATAGTTGTGGAGGAAAGAATTTTGGTCCACTCTTCTTTTATTTCATTTTATCTATTTACTTAAAAAGGGGCAACTGCACAATAATTAGCATATGTACAAAGGCACAAATGTTCATGTGCTACAGAGTTAGCCTAGCAGCTAATTTGCATCAGATTGTCCCTTCAAACCCGTTACAGTAATATTGTATACAGTGCATGAGTTAAGTGCATACTTCAAGTCCATGAGGCTGGAGTGTAATATTAGAAATACAAGATGAACACTAAGATAAAAATGACTACCTTTCACTCACAAAGTAATAAAGCATGCAAACAAAGAGTGCAGCACATGTATAAATATGTATACTGCTCAAATAAAAGGAGGGGGGGGGGGGGGGGGGGGGGGGGGGGGCTAGTATAATCATTACCATGTAACTCAGTCCCACTTCTGGGATATCAATCTATCCAGTTAGGAAGTAACAGTGATTGCAAATCAATGTTTCCTGCTGTTATTTAGATGGAACAGACAACAGGTGGAAATGAGAGACGATTATTTAAAGGAATGGTCCTGCAGGTGTTGGCCACAGACTATTTCCCTGTCTTTATCTTTTCTGGCCGATTTATGGTCATGTTTCCATCTTGCTAGTGCCCTCACTACTAGAGGTAACATGAAACAGTGTCTGCAACCCACAGAGGTTGCTCAGGTAGTGCAGCTCATCCATGATGGCGAATCAATGCACGCTGTGGTAGGAAGGTTGTGTCTCTCAGTACAGTGTGCAGAGCACAGAAAAAATACCAGGAGACAGGCCAGTATACCAGGAGACATAGAGGGGGCCAAAGGAGGACAACAACCCAGCAGAAGGACCACTATCTGCTCCTATGTGCAAGGAGGAACAGGAGCACTGCCTAAGCCCTATTACCTCCAGCAGGCCACTAATGTGGATTTTTCTGCTCCGACTGTCAGAAACAGACTCCATGAGGTGGTATGAGGGCCCAACATCCACAAGTGGGGCCTGTGCTCACAGCCCAGCACCGTGCAGCCAGACTGGCATTTGACCGAGAACACCTGGACTGGCAGATTGGCCATTAGTGCCCTGTGCTGTTTATGGATGAAATGTTCACATTGAAATGTCAACCTGCTCTCGTGCACGTGTGACAGATGTGAGTCTGGAGAGGCCGTGGAGAATGTTCTGCCGCCTCCAACATCCTCCAGCACGACTGGTTTCATTAAGTACCAGGAGGAGATCATCAGACCCATCGTCAGACAATATGCTGCTGCAGTGGGATCTGGGTTCCTTTTGATGCAGAACAACGCTAAGCCTCATGTGGCTGGAGTGTGTCACCAGTTCCTACATGATGGAAACATTGATGCTATGGACTGGTCTGCCTGTTCATCAGACCAGAGTCCAATCCAGCACCTCTGACACATCACGTCTCGTCCTATCTACCGCCACCACGTCGCATCACAGACTGTCCAGGGGTTGACTGATGCCCTGATCCAGGTCTGGGAGGAGATTCCTCAGGAAAACATCCGTGGTCTCATCAGGAGCCCAGACGTTGTAGGGAGTGCATACAGACACGTGGAGGCCACACACACTACTGAACCTCATTCTGAATTGTCTTGAGGAATTTACACAGAAGTTGGCTGTAATAATAATAATAATAATAATAATAATAATTGCTTTTCAAAGCACCCAATGCATTCACATTGATGATGTAACCTACATGGAAACATGGCAGCCAAGCCACGCCTACGCCCTCTCTCCAACCACCACCGACCATTTATACACAAGTGTCTTGTCCAAGAACACAACAGATGACTGGGGGAGTAGGAACTGCCAACCTTCCGATTATTGCTCTACATGCTCTACCACCTGAGCCACTGCCACCCCCCTCATTTTTAACATGATTTTGAATCCAGGCTTCCATGGCTTGATGATTTCATTTCTTTGGATTATTCTTGTGTTATTTTGTTCTCAACACATACCACTATGTAATGGATAAATATATTTCATTCATCAAGATCTAAAATGTGTTGTTTAAGTGTTCCCATTGTTTTAAGCAGGAACCATATAAACATGCCAGCACATGACAAGACCCCAAATAGAGAAGTAGGGCAGATGTATACAGCACACCTACATACATATGTACCTGTGTACTGCAGAGCATCTATTTATCTGGACTAGCTGGACTTTACATTGTTGCTTCATTTCATTAAGGTTTGCAGCATTTGTTACAGCACAGCTCTCTGAGGGTCCCACCACAGAGTTTCAATCAGGCTGGGGTCTGGATTTTAACTGGATCATGTCAACACCTTGATTCTTTTATTTTTCAGTCATTCTGTTATAGATCTGCTGCTGTGTTTGGGATCATTGTCCTGTTACTGGAACCAATTTCAGTCAAGAGTCATTTGACATGTCCTTTAGAAAAGAAGTCCCCAACCCTGGTCCTCAAGGCCCACTATCCTGCATTTATTAGATGTCTCCCTGCTTCAACACACCTGACTTAAATTAATGGCTCATCAGCAGACTTGTGCAGCGCTTGTCAGAGAGTCATTTCATTTGAATCAGGTGTGTTGCAGCAGGGATACATCTAAGACCTGCAGGATAGTGGGCCTTGAACCAGGGTTAGGGACCTCTGCTCTAGAACAGTGTTTTGTAAATCCACATCCTCATGACCCACTGCCCTGCATGTTTTAGACATGTTCCTACTCCAACACACCTAATTCAGAATAATTAACTTCCTTATTAAGTTCTATGCAAGCCTGTAAACAAGCCATTTAATTCAGGCTTGTTAAAGTAGAGTTACCTCCAACCATGCAGGGCAGTGGGTCCTAAGGTCTCTAGAATGCTAGAGTGCTCTAGAATACTCTACAGAGGAGTCCATGGTTCAATCAATGACTGCAAAGTGTCCAGGACCTGCAGCTGCAGAACAAGCCCAGATCATCATCCTTCCACCACTGTGTTGACAGTTGGTATGAGGTGTTTGTATGAGGGGCCATTTTAAACCCCGTTTTCACCAATGGGTAAGAGTTGGAAAGCATTTTTTTCATGTTTCCACATGCGAAAACTGGGGCGGGTACCCTAATATTTGACCCAACCCATCCTACATTTTTTTTTTTTTTTTTTTTTTACCCCATCGTTGGGGTACCAATTAAACCGATGCAACCTGAAAAAGTGGAGCTTGACACACTGCAATTCCTTGATTGGTTAAGAAAAAAAAGTCACTTCACATGCAACCTATCAAAAAGCAAAGCAGGAACAGTTCCTTGTTTAGAGCAACATATTTTCTTTTTGTTTATTAAATCTCTGTTTAAAATGGAATTACAAACCACCGCCAAGGAGAAAGAACAAAAACTGTTGGATGACCGCCATTCTCCTCCTTTGTTTCTGAGTCATGGTTTGGTTCTGCTTTAAGGAAGGAGCTACACTATTATGCTGTTGTGAAGCTGAGGCATCTATAGCCTCTCAGGTAAGGTTACGGTTGACTGTGGGATCGCAACGAGATCACAGTTTACAGACCATATCGGCTCCCTACCCATCCTGTTCCGACCCACACCTGTTGGTGAAACGTTTCAGTATAGTGTACAATTTCAGTATGATATACAAGAAGTTTTAGTATAATGTGTGAATGACTTTGACGTGTCTGTGAAAGGGTCATTCTAAATGACTCAAACGGCCCCTCATATATTTAGGCCTGGAGAGTCTGCGATGTACTGTAGCTCTTGGGCCTTTTATAGTTCTGATCTTGGGCTGAACTTGTTGAGTAGTCCACTCCTGAGAAGACTGAAAACTTGTCTTGGATATTTTCCACTTGTAATAATATTTCTTTCGGCAAAATGATGGACTTCAAATAGTTTGAAAATGTCATTTTAACCCTTCCCAGATTTATGAGCAGCAACAGTTGCTTCTCTAAGATAATTGCTGATGTCTTTCCTTCTTGGCATTAAGCTACCACACCTGAATGCTGAGAAAACATTTTCTTTTATAAAAGGAGCTTACACTGATGATGAGTTAATAAAGTGAATGAGATTAGCAGCACCCGGCAGCAACTTACCCTCTTCTATACAAACAGTATGGAAGCACTTTGTTTTCCACACACTGCTTCTGGATCTTTGCTTGTTCAAAAAAGGTCATGTGATATTGTTCATCTGAGATTGCATCCAGTATTTTACCCATAAAACCTTGTAATGAAAAGACAGTAAACTTTTTTTTTTGTATATAATTGGTGATAAAATGGAAACAGATTCTTCTCCAATCAAACCAAAGTTGGAGAATTATGTTTTGCACACACACAGGCAAATTCAAACATGGAAATACAATTTCATTATAACATCACAAATAATGGTTTAATTTTACTTATTGAATTTGTGGGTTTAGATATTTTTTAAATAATATCATACATCAATTTGGAAATGACTCAATGATCAACAATGTGATGCTCAATGAGTCTAGATAACTCCAACATGGGGATTTTAACTAAACAAATACTCTTTTTTTGTCACAGCTTTTCTTTTTTAAACAACACACTTAAACACACAAATCCATTTACAAAGAAACACGCACACACACCTTCATCCTGAGAACTTTCTTGTCGTTGCCTTCTGGGTCCTTGGTCAGAGGAAAGGGAATCCTACTTATCTTTTTGTTCTGCTCGCGGATCACATTTGAATACAGCTTCTGTCGTTTCATTTTCTCAACATGTTGGTGAAAGAGGGAGAGAGGGAGTGAAAATAGAGAAACAGAGGCAGATTATAAAAGGGGGTTTTAATTAACTGAGCCATTTCTCCCTTAAGGCCCCGCTCTTGTCTATCCCCTCGGCAGAGCCTCTCCACGAAGCCCCACAAAACCAAACACTGCAGGCCTTTCAGCAAGCCTATCAACATTTACACATATCATTCACTAATAGACTCGGTCCTGGAGATGCACAGGGCTCAATTTAGTGGAAATTAGCCAAACATGCTCACTTTTTACAGCAGGGGATTAACAAAAGACATATCAAAGCACAAAGAGCACTTAACTTCTTGAAGATACTTTCATTTGCTTTGTAAATGTAATTTCATCTGTGCAACAGCCTGGGAGCCTCCAAATGATGAACTCGGCCGACCGGAGGGGGGCCGATGGCGAACACTGAGAGACAATCAACCATCTCAACAAATTCTCATCACATATTTTTCCTCTATGACTCACTTCCTCAAGATGATGTTTCAATTTACTAACAGAGCAGAAATTAATCTTAAATCATGGTATACCAGGCAACTGTGTGTAATTTTCTATTCTGAGGTTCAAAACACTGACTAAAGAATAGAAAAAAAAAAGCTATATTCAAGAATTGTTCCCTCATATTAGCAAAAACTATGTAAACGCCTCCAGAAGATGGTTAAATGCAAGTTGGCTATGCTGGTGTGTGTCTATCAGTTTTTGTGGCTTAGTTTTTAGTTTGTTTTGTTTTCAGCTTTACTATTTTTTTACTTTGTCATATTAAATTGAAGCCTCTCTTTGTCCTCCAGCTGTGGGTCTTATTGTGCAGTTCATTTGGATCAATAATCAGTTAATTGTTTACATAATTAATGTCTTCCAGATAAGCCTTTATTGACTGAAAAGTTGTGATTACATTCAACACATATGATTCAGCTCATCATCATTGTTTCCACTGTTTCTGAGGAAATTTGTGTTTGTAGATTTTTGATTGTTGTAAATTATGCTGTAATTTCCGATGTTGGCCAGTAAAAAATTTCAGGACAGTGAGAGGTAAAAAACGACCGAAAGCAGTTCATAATAAAGGAAATGGTTTCATTTTACAAAGAAATGTCAGAATAACCTAAATGAAGAGAGCTGTAGCCTTAAAACTCTTATTATTTCCCCACAATATAGATTCTTTCAAAAGGAAATTCACATTTCTGCCATACTGCTAAAGAAAAACACAAAAGTATATGTAAAAAAATCTATTCTGAACCTTAACCAGGTCTGAGTTACAAAACACTGACTAAAGGAAAGAAAATGAGGTATATACATCCTAAGATGATGAACAGCGTATGACCAATACAGAAGCAGTTTGTGAAAAATTAAGTCCACCCTCACTGCTTTGATAGTAATGAAGAGGGCAAGTAGCAGCCAGGTGCTGTCAATCAAATGCATTTGATTAACTGATTATTGTGTGAGCGCCTCTACAAAAGCAGAGGTTTTGGCAACTTGTTGGTCAGTTGTGTGAGACCAGACCAGAGTGGAGATGTTTGGTCAGAATGCTCAAAAAAACCAAACACAGCATGTTAGCATAAATATCTATAACTGTCAAGCATGGTGATGGAGGGATGATGATCTGGTCTGGTACTGCAGATAAAAGACCTGGACACCTTGCAGGCATTAAGTGAACCATGAAGTATTCTAGAGTAAGATGAGAGTCCATCTGTCAGACAGCTAAGGCTTGGCCCCACTTGGGTCATGTAACAGGGCAATGATCCCAAACACAGTCGAACATTCTGTTGTAGCTAATCTACAACAGAATGAAAAATAAAATAATTAAGGTGTTGCAACAATCGAGCCCAAGTGCAGACCTCGACCTGATAAAAATGCTGGGGTGGGACCCTAAGAACACAGTGCTGAAAGAAATGCTCCAAAACCACAATGAGCTACAGCAACATTATACAAAAGACACTAAAAATAACCAGAATCCTTCCAAATCCATTCCTTCTATTACTGCTGAATCACAGGATGGACTTAGTTTTTCACACGCTGCTTCTGCATTTTAACATAGCTTTTGTTCAGTAAATAGGGACATAGTGTAATATGTGGTCTTGTTTTCTGTCTGAGGAAAAGACCAGATAATTAAATAAGTCTTGATATGTAAAACCTGACAACTGAAGGAAGCTGTATTTACTCGTTTCATATCATTGTACCTGCTGGATTTTATGGCAACTCTTGTGCAGATAAAAACTAAATTCACTGTCTTATACTCTTTCACACTACTTTTTATCACCTGATTTTTTTTTTTTTTTTTTTTTACACAAAACACTTTATGTGAGGTTCATATTAATGGAACAAAATAAGATCTGTAGTCAACACTGTTTCTACTATTTGGACTAGAAAATGTTAAACTTTATGTTAATATTTCACATTTCTTTTAACTTGACATTTGTTTTGACAATGAGTTTAATTACTTGGTTAAGGTTAGTGAAACTTCATGGTTGTCCTTAGAATAGACGGTCAGAGTTTATCATGTTGATGTTAGAAATATCTATTTTCTAATATGAAAAATGTGCTGTTGGTACAAAAGATAATGGAAAAGATGTACAACTAAAAGGCCACAAATAAAAACATTCCCTTTGCATCAGTTCCTCAATTTACTATAAAATACAGTGACGTAGGTCAAAGATTCAGTGGTCATCTTGTATGTAACTGTTTGACAGTAATGTAAAAACACTTACTGCCTTTTTCTTGGCTGTGTAGTCAGGACCTAAGCCTTGGAGCTTTATATCCAACTCCAGCTGCTTGTAGTCTTTCAAAGTGTAGGCCTGAAAGAAAGAGGTAGAAAGTCTACAGTTTGAAAGTTAACATTGTTGCTCTATGATGCTGTCAAACTGAACATTTCTGTATAACTCAACATCATTGATAGACAAAAATCTAGGAATATTGCTGTTGTTTTTGTATGTTTTTATGTTTTGTGTAAAGCTAGGAGACAACATGGTGGGGTCAAGGTTTAACCTGTCACGTTAACTACACATGTGATCACACACTCCAGCAAAAAACAAATGACTTCATGTAAGTATCTGGTTAGGTCTTGACATGAACAAATCAGATTGTGTTTGATTCTCCACCACATATATGGATATCATTTAGGTCAGGATATTTGATTTTAACCAAGATTATCATGGCCAAAACAATAATAATAACCCAATATTAATAAAAAAAATCAAAAAAACAAATCAAAATATTTTTTCTTTTTGATATTTAGCATAAACAACATGAAGGAATGGATCCATTCAGGCTGATGGTGGTGTAATGGTGTAGGGGATATTTTCACGGCACACTTGGGTATCCTTAGTACGAACGTGGCCTGGTTTGAACCACCACAGCCTATCTGAGTATTGTTGCTGACCATGTCCATCCCTTTATGACCACAGTGTAGCATCTTCTGATGGCTACTTCCAGCAGGATAACCAGTCACCAGATCTCAATCCAGTAGAGCAGCTTTGGGAAGTGGTGGAAATTCTCTTTTGGACCAAAATCAATGAGGAATGTTTCCACACCTTGTTGAATCTATGCCACCAAAAATTAAGGCAGTTCCAAAGGAAAAAGTGGGCTCAACCCAGTACTAAAAACGTGGTTGAGTGTATATGCTAATAAAATGAACACTAATGGTGAATCTGTGTGTTAACGTGTCAGTTCACACAAAGAATGATTGTGGTGGTCATGTTGATGATCACATCATCACACACACACACACACACACATACACGATGATGGTGCGTGTGTATAAAAGATTATGTGTACATGGGTGCATGCCGTCTACAAGCTGTCCCAGACAAAAGGGAGCTAATCGCTCCAGATTGTTCTGGCTGCTCTTTGGAAGAAGGATTTCAGTTTCCTACAGCCGCTGGCAAAGGACACAACAGGGTACCTTTTCTTTCAAAGCCCTTTCCCCTCTCTCTGACCCTCAAGTCACGCTCATCTGCTTTTATGCCCAGGCTCTGCAGTCAGACTGCTTTACAAACTGATCTTATAATCTCGTCAGACATGATGTGTAACATGGTGGGAAAGATGGGAAGTCAAGGAATGAGGCATCCAATGTTGATTGATCCCTTTTGTCTTTTCTGTTTCAAAAACTATCTGTTCACTTCTGAATTTTACACTTTGTCTGCAGCTAGCATCCTTATTTTGATGGGGATACTTTGTGTGCACTGTGCAGCTACTGAGTATGAATCATTTAAAATCTTTGATACCAAGAACTGAGCCAGAAATCTGACCAGTTTCTTGTATTATATCTCTTACAGCACGCTGAGCTTTGTTTCACTGCTGAGAATAGTCTATTACTACCGCAGTGTTTGGTATTGTTTTATGCAGAGTTATTGATATTTGCAGTAAACACTACTACAAACTGATGTGAGTACCTAAGACCCACCTGAATAGCCCAGCCTGACAAACCAGAACAACAAGAACATCTAAATCATTAAATGCAAATCGGCATCTTTAGTGGCCCTGCACCTCACAGGCTCCCTCTCTTCTAATCACTTTATCCTCTAACACATCTTCAAATGGCTTCTCAAAGCCTGCAGCTCTGCGGTTTATGTAGTCATCATCTTATAGCAATTAAGTGTATCTTAGTGGAGCTAGACAATTAACCTGATGTTTTGTGCCCTCAGTCACCAGAACACTCCGGCTGGATTAAGGAGTCCCCACATGGAGACAGCTGAGGGGATTATTTGGGACTTCAAAGGGACATTTATTTATGTAACCCCTTATGTACGTGGGGATTAAAGGGCAACACCACACAATTGAAGAATTCATGTGTCACTTTTGTTTGGTGAAACTGCATAATGTGTTCTTTTCTTCCAATGTAAATGCAGTTATCAAGTATGTGTTGAGTGTGTTTTAGGACCCGAGTTTAAAACTCACATGAACAGATGAGTAAATAACCGCAAAGTAAATGTTTTGTCTCGTTATGGGTTTTATATATGCATAAGGTAATTTTCCAGCTGGACAAATTGTAAACTTTAGAAGTTAAGGTCATTTGAGACAACATATTTTCCATAAATATGTTTCCACATTTGCAGTGTTATACGTTGTAGCTGAGTGACACCTTTTATCTTGCAGTGATAAGCCAAAGCATTCAAACATAGAACTGCATGTAAATACAGTATACGAGTTAAAAACAGTTTGCACAAGTCTAACCAAGCTGCGAGTCAATATTTACACTGAGCCTCGAGGAGTATTTCTCCCAGCTTCTTCAAGGACTTTGGATGTTTCAGCTTTATGTCCTGTTCTCTGTCCAAATGGTCCCACAGTGCTTCAGTAATGTTGAGGTCCAGGATCTGGGGAGGATTCATCCCTCCATCACACCTGTTGCCACTGATTTTCAGTCCAGTTTGTGTACACAGTTTCCCTTCCTTCAGAATGGCTGCTTGACAGCCACCTTTCATGGAGATCATTTCTGATGAGGCTTCGGCCAACAGTAGATGGATCAACTGAAGGTCCAGATGCATCTCTCAGGTCCTGGTTCAGGTCTTAGCTGGATTTGTCCCCATTTCTTCAGGACACCATTTTATTTTCAGACCCTGTTCATAGTTTTTTTTTTTAGTCCTGACACTTCTTCTTTTGTCCTCCACTTTCTGCACACCATCCTGAGATATGCCAGGTTTTCAGCTAACAGCTCTTTGGGAATCACCTTGTTGCTGCTAAAATCCTGTTTTCTATTAAACTGTGTTTTCTTTTCTGTTTTTTAGAGATGCCGCTCTATAAAGATAGTCTTTTTGTGCTTGAGTGATTCATAGATCAGTGGTAAGTAGCTTAAACAAGAGCACATTCCTCTGAAAATGTTCAGGTACAAGGACTGGACTGAAAACAAGTGAAAGACCATCAGAAAGCTGGAGAACTATTGCTCAAGACTATTTTAAAAGATTAAAAGAAATTCTTGCTGCTTAGAGGCTAACTATATTTAAGAAAAAAGGAACAAAACATTTTCACTTTTGTATCATCATGTATGAATGATTTTTTATGTGTATGATATTGAGATTAACTGGCAGATAAACATTATTATGAGACTACTCCGGAGCTGAGGAAACATCTCAATATTCTCTCATTTGAAATACACCGATACTCACCTTATAAGTGACCCCTGCTCTCGTCTGCTTCTGTTTCTCCATCTGTAGCAGGTAGCTCTCAGAGTTGTCTCTAGGTATCGAGTGGGTGGTGTTCACACTCTGACCTCTGCACAGCTCAGACCCTTCTTCTGTAGTCACCTTTCTGATGGGGGGCAGAACTGGGTAAGGGCTTGAAGACTGTGATAATGTGGTGGTGGGTCTCTCAGGGAGGTTCTGAACAAATTCCTTCATCTGAGTCTCACTTGGACACTTCTGGCCCGCCATTTCACAGGATAATGGACACTTCACTGGAGAAATCCTAAAACACAAAATTATCATTGCATAAATATTAAAGAGGCTTTTATTAATAGATTATAGAGTAAATGTATTTCTTAATTACGTTACTATTTTATAAAAAAAAAAAAAAAAAAAACATGTGGGAGTGATCAAAACTGTTAATTGCAATTAAACATGTGACCCTGCCTGATTAATTAGAAATTAAACCCATAATGTTTCATTTTCTAACAATTTAACTAAATGAAGGATTTTGATCTGCAGAGCTATTCTACACACATGCACTACTACCAGCGGGCACTATCGGTAGTCTGTTTGTAACTTGGGAAACAATGCAACACAGCTGTTTCTGAAAATGTGGGAGAAAAAATTGCAGAGCATAACTACCTGGCAGAGGTTTGTGAAAATGTGTGTCGAGGGAGGTCAATAGATGACTTATAGTCTAATAATGAGGCCAGATTTACTAACATTTTGCACCTGTTAGAAAACCCTGTTTTGCTGTTAAAAATGTTACTCCTTTCTGTCATGGTGGCTGCTCTGCTGGGCTTCCAGTCCAGTTATTAGGCTCATTGGCTCCACCTGCAGTTCCCTGATCACTCCCTTGTCTCACCTGTGCTCTGCTCTACTTATACCCTCTCCAGTCTTTGCTTCCCTGCCAGATGGTCAACTGCTCTTGCCTTGTTGATATCCAGCCTTGCTTCGTGTTCCTGATTTCCTGTCTTCGACCCTTTTACGCCACGGATTTCTCTTGCCTGACCCTCATCGGATTATCTTGCCCAAAGTCTACCTGGATATCGAACCCTGTTTTGGACCAACCACGGATTCTGACCTGCCCTGAATAAGTAGTCTCTTTCCTGCCACTCTGTGTATGACCTCTGCCTGCTATATTGACCACGCTGTTTGGATTTTGGATTTATGCCCTTACATTTGGAGTTTTTGCAGATTACTGTATGCCACAATCTTCTTGGATCCTCCCTCCTCATCCTGTCAGACTGTCCCAGTTTCCCTGCACTACCACCTATACAATAAATCACTTTTGCCTTATCCTACTCCTGTTGTGGTCGATTATCGGGTCCTCTGGGAAAACCATTACACTTTTCTTTTCTTTAGTTTTATTTTATTTTTAAAAGAATGTTACTGGTAATATTTACTAATACAGCACTATTGTAAACTTAAACCTACACCTTGGCCGTTATTTAAACAAATTTAACAGTCGAGCCACGTCTGTCACACATTACCAGTATTAATGGTGTTGGTATTAGTGAAAGTTTAACCGTTGATCAAACATCTAAACAAATAATCACTTGCATCAATGAAATAATTTCCACAGTATTACAGAATGATTGCTTCATCATCCCTGATGTTAGTCAGAATGAATAAACAGTAAACAATGAATGAATGGTTCATTTTTCCACTGTTCAAGATAATTTTCCAATTTCTGGAGAGGAATTTATGCACTTACTGAGATATTCCAGGATTTGTTGGATGTGCGGATGACAAGGCAGCTTCAGGTTGAGAACCCCAGTGGGTATGACTGTGTAGAGATGCTAAGTTGATGAAAGCATCTTGGCTCGTCTGCTGGAGTACAGGAAGGAGATCAGACGCAGAATTGAGGAAGATGTTGAGGTGGACTGCAGGTTGCTGTGAGGAAGTCTTCTGCTGTGGTACTGGATGAGTTAAACATGTTGGTTTTGCTGATGGAGAGCTTAGACTGTCTCCATTTTCAGCTTTGACCACAAAGGGAGGAGGCTGCTGCAGTCTGGAGGGATTCCGATGTTCCTTCTGCTGGAATTTCTCCTCTTTGCTGATTTGACCGACCTGAGATTAAAAGCAGGATTAACAGTTTGAGAATATCATTCTTCAATGGCGTAAAATGTCAAAGCAACATGCACTGATAATATGACATTTTAATGCCTTGTATTAAATGATTTACAGTGTTTAGGTTTGTAATTCATGTATATAAAGAAATTTGTTTAAATCTTTTTTTTTGATGGGCACATGGGGCTCAACCATTTAGATGATGAAGGAGTACATAGTAAAATTCTGAAAAGCAAGTGAATTCAGGCTAGGGTTGCCACAATATCCGAATTTCAGCGCATGATTATTATGGCCAAAAGCATTCACAATAATACAAAAAGCTGAAAAAAAAGGAAAATTAAACTTCGTTTCATATTTTTGGATCATTGATTTGGACTTAAAACAGGAAGTAAGGAACTGTGAAAATATGACACCCCGATCTGTAATCTATAATGTTTTTGATTAATAAAGTGAGCATAAATAAAATAACGTGTCATTGATATTCCTCTCCTTACACACCTGTATATTGCAACCCCCCTAATCCAGACTGATTGTGGCTATTATAATATCCATTTGTGTTGTTGTACAATACTACAACAAACTGACAGGAAGGTACATAAAAAATAAACCCAATAATTCAAAAGTGCATAAACCATTTCAACTCTGTGCTTAATCTCTCAATAAATTTAAATTTCCAATCAGTTTTGCAACTACCTTTTATTTCAGATTTTCATGCATCACTTCTTATTCACATGCTTCAATTTAGCAATGATTGACATTAGCGCGTCATTGTTTTATGGATTTAAATGTAAAATCTGTATATAAATATTCTGACTCTTGGAGGATTTTCCAAGATATAAATATATTTGAGGTGTTCATAAGTCTCAATCCACAGCATAAAATATAACTAATTGTTCTACTTTGATTCATAAACCATGTCATGGGAATATGACGGATAATTGTCCCTGCTGGCACAAATCAATTTCATTACATTTATCCAGCATATTACTGCCATTCAACTATTATTTGTGAAAGATGGTATGGAAAAACATGGACACAAAGGTAATACTAAAAACTATCAGTGTACTGAACTGGAAAAGCTTAAAGTAATGCCAGAAAATTATCTCTAAAAATGTGTCTGACCGTCATATTAAACATTTGACATTTGCCTAACAGACTTGTCAGCGGTTTACTCTCCGTACGGCTGAAATTGCATCGCTAATATGCACTTCAGTTTGTAAGCTCCTCTCCATATACGAGATGTACTAACTTCTAAAGCAGAGCGAGGCCTTTCTCTAAAAGGTGGTGTGGATACAACAGCAGCAGCAGCTCTAAATCAGCCCATTTACACCACAAAAACAACAACAGAGCAACATGATCTCCTAGTTAAGAGGAACAATTCTTTCCCAAGGGTAAGAAGGGCTGTGGTGCCTCTTTGCATGATCTGGCCAAATTATTTAGCCGAGGGTCTGTGAGTGTGTTTCTCATGCATCTAATGCCACTGATTTAGCAAAAACCAGCTTTGCCCATTGCACAGAGAAAATATTTATACTTCTCCGTTTGGCAACATTAAGGTGGCCGCTCAAGAGCTCAAGATAATGATGTTTTTCCAGTCTTTTCCATTTCTACTCCAACTACACTCTTTATTTGAATAATCTCTGGCAAGGCCTACTGCTATAATTCCAACAGTGATTGCTTCCACATTCCCTGAAAGTAATTTGTGCAGCAGCTAGGTAGCCCATGCTAGTTTAAATTCAGCTTTCATAAATACAACATGGCAATAAAAACTAGATTTTCCTTCATTTTTACACCACTGTCGACTTGTACCTGTTGTGTTTTCTGGACTGTTTGACCAGATGGTGAACTTTCTTTTGGGCTTTCTGAGCTTACAGTCTCCTTAAGGCTTCTGTGCACCTTTAGATGGACACAAAGCGAAAAGCAACATGTTAACACAGACAAGTACAGATCTAAACATCTTTTATGTCTTTATTGTTTCTTGACTGCGAGGAAAATAAGTACTATGGCCCATTAAAATCAGCACCTCCTTCCGGGATATCAATATCTCACCATTTCCATCCATGCCTGCCTTCTTCAACCACATCATATTACATCAATTTACTCTTTCACTTGTTGCTAATGTATCCGTTTGAAGCATTCTGTTAACACTGTAATGAAAATCATTTAGTTAACTTCAGGGCTCCCCTCAGTGACAAAGGACCATCTGAGTGGATCGATGGTATTGACAGGCTGAAGAGGGTTTTTTTTTTTCCTTTACTGAATGTCACTAATTCTCTGAGCTGGAGCAGGTGAAGGTCAGAAGGAATGATAGAATTCAGATTTAACATATCAGTCAATAGTTATATCAATAATACTTTTAGACAAGCAACTTAAAGCTGACGTTTCATTGTGTGACAACATGCTCTCACCGGCCTTTTTATAAGGTACACCAATTGAGATGTTTGCATTAAACAGTTAATTAGCCAATCACATGACAGCAACTTAATGCATTTAGGCATGCAGACACAGTCAAGACT
Organism: Melanotaenia boesemani; assembly: GCF_017639745.1. Lineage (NCBI taxonomy): Eukaryota > Metazoa > Chordata > Actinopteri > Atheriniformes > Melanotaeniidae > Melanotaenia > Melanotaenia boesemani. The sequence goes on along the minus strand of NC_055696.1, from coordinate 21,636,147 downwards.
ACATGCTGAAGTTCAAAGCGTTCATCAGAATGGGGAACAAAGAGGATTTAAAGTAGCACTGTTGAACTTTGGCAGATTTTCTCACTATGGCGCCCCCTATGACAACGAATTTGGCATCCATCTTGCATCCTGTCTCTTCTTTAAGCTCTTTCAGGCAATGAAAGTCAGTCTGATGTTGATTCTTCTTATCTCTTGCTCTGTACTGTGCTCTCATTTCCTGTAATAAAGTCCTCTTGCGTTTGTTTGATGAATTAGCCACAGCATGCTCAAAACAGCCACTGTGTTGATATCCATTTGCTGGCATGTGACACGGTGCTGTTAAACAAAATGTCATCCCAGAAAAAGAGTAGTTACTCAGCCTCAGGGCGGTGCTGTCCGAAACGCATATTTTTAGGTTCATAAATTTACACGGTGCTACTTAAAGTGACTTTGAACATGGCATGATTGTTGGTCTGAGTATTTCAGAAACTGCTGATCTACTGGGATTTTTACACACAACCAACTCTAGGGTTTACAGAGAATGATCTGAAGAAGAGAAAATATCCAGTGAGCAGCAGTTGTCTGGACCAGAATGTCTTGTTGATGTCAGAGGTCAGAGGAGAATGGACAGACTGGTTGGAGATGATAGAAAGGACACAGGTAGTCATATCAGCACTGGTTCCAACCAAGGTCTGCAGAATATCATCTCTGAACACACAACACGTCCAACCTTGAAGCAGATGGGCTACAGCAGCAGAAGACCACACCGGGTGCCTCCTGTCAGCTAAGAACAGGAAACTGAGGCTACAATTCACACAGACTCACCAACACTGGACAATAGAAGATGGAGAAACACTGCTGGTCTGATGAGTCTCCATTTCAGCTCCACATTCAGATGGTAAAATCAGAATTTGGATATTTTCTTGGCCCACTTTGTCCCCTTAGTACCAACGTGGCCTGGTTTAACCACCACAGGTTACCTGAGTATTGCTGCTGACCATGTCCATCCATCTTTTTGTGACGCTGACACCTCTGATAATGTCACCAACATCCTCACATGAACAGATCATATTATGAACTGTTCATGTGAGGATGTTGGTGACATTATCAGAGGTGTCAGCGTCACAATAAGACAGTTTAAAAAAAAATCATTCTTGTAAAAAAATGACTTCGGCCATTACTTTAGGAAGGTGACAATATCCAAAATCAGAGCTCCATAACTTCTGCTCACCTCTCAAGGGAAAATCTCTTTCTCTACCTTTAAACAAATTGTTACTCATTTGGTAATGAGTAACAATTTGTAAACAAACACACGTGAACTCATTATCCAGATCTTTTAGGTATTTCTGGGCCATTACAGATGGCAGGTGTCTGAAGATCAGGCACAGATACAACTGACTACTTTATGTCCGGCAGAGTACAGACACACACACACACAGACACACACATGCTCTGTACCTCTCACCTTTACTCATTCGCCTCTGCCATTGCCGTTTGACAGCCATTACAAAAAATCCCAATCAACTGGAACAAATGATCAAGTAAGAATTGCATTATGAGCTCGGTAAGCTGTGTAATATCTTCTCTAGGAAATTGGGAGGTCCGTAATTGCTTCTCTGCAAGAGGATGTCACAACAAAGTCTGGCAATTGCAGCTAGCTATATTACCTCCTGTACCCGGGAAACATCAGCTTTTTGCAATGAAGACTTCAAAGGCTCTGTGGATCTTGAATTGCATTTAGCTGCTATTGTGGCCAGCCCAGGTAATCTTGATTAGGTGTTTAGACTGAGGCAGGGTATACAGTGGCAGAGAGCTTCCAAGAGCTTTGGTCTAAAGCTATTAAAAGATTGTACATTATGTTCCCCTGGCTTTGAAGTGAGGGCCTGCGAAAGGAGAAGGGACTCTGAGGGCCGAGTGCAATAGCAGAAGATTGATCTGCTACTTCTGTCTTATAATATCAAAGGAGGCCTGAACCCCGATGAAGCCAATCATTTCTACTGCCACTCTCCCACTTGGCTGGGCTAAACATTTGCTGCATTAGGAAATTGTGTACATTTAATAACACGTCTAATTATCACAACTTGCCTTCAGATTGCTGCTCTCCTCAAAAGACCTAATGGGGTATCTTGAAAAGGCCCAGTAACAACTAGCCTGTGTGTCCTGCACTGATTTGTAAAGCTGATGCTCTTTGAACACATGATGTTGCAGGGAAAAGAAGTACAGTGGATGAAAAGATATCAGGTTACTCTAAACACGAAAATTACTCTTTTTTTTTAAACATTTACTCTGATATTACATTTCCTAATAATATAATACTGAAAATTTGATCAATGTTGGAATTTTGAATGTGTGAAACCAAACAGTCCTTTTACTAAGAAAAAAAAACTCAAATGCATCTCACCTTTTTGCTAAATCCAGATTTGTTTCTACAAAGTAACTTTATTTATTGTTTTCTATCAACGTTGTCATAAAATGTTGTTTTTATTCATTAGTAATTTGCATTGAGACTAGTTTATCTACTTATTTTAACCTGGTTTTGTCCCAACAAACTCAACACAAGATTAGGCTTTATGCAAGTAACTGCCCCTTCTTTTATGCCTTATGTCCCCGTTTAAGTGAAATATTTGTGGAGATAAGGCAGTTGAAAACTAATGGGTGAATTCAGTGAAGACGAGGAAAAAAAAACACAGGTTAAAGAGTGAAAAAAGGCTCTGGCTCTGTTTACCACTGCACACAGCTAACAGCTCTTGACTATGTAAATGGTGATGATATGAGACATTGTAGAGGGTTGGGGCTCAGATGGGTGAACAAGGGGTGTGGGGGGGTTATATCTAGCAAACAATGTTGTGGCCTGACAAATGGGGAGTGTAGGCCATCCTGACCAATTATGCCACTGTGCCAGGTGCAGGGATGCCTAAGAGCCCATTGCTAACCATCCGTCTCTGATGTTCTTGGTGTACACATCAACTCATAATAAGCGCTGCATAGCCAGGCATGTCTGTTTATGTGGGGATGGCAGACACAAACAGCTCCGATCCTTTGTCAAATAAAATTTCCAGACTAGGTAAAAGAAAAACAACATAGGATAGCCTGCTACTTGTTATTGGAGATGGCAATAAAATGCATACATCGTAGAAAGAATCCATATTATTAAATGAGCAAAGGCTTAGCTGGTGCAAAAGGGGGAAGAAGGAGAGAAGAAGAAACTGCTCTTTTATAATGTCACCAACAATAATAATAATAGTTATTATTATTATTATTATTATTATAAATAATATAATATATGCAATTATAAATAGAATGCACTGTATCTTTGTTTTGTTTTTTTGTGCATATGCATCCAGTCATCACTATTGTTTACTAACACACCACCAGCAGCTTTCATTTGGTCAACTTTGGACTCAGGAACAACTGCAAACATATTTTCCTTTGTTCACATCCAAAACAATCCCGACCTAAATGAGACCAGGAGATGTGTCCAATAGATAGTGTCCAATAGATGAAGAATAATCAGTTCATATAACACAATAATACTCTGGAAAACTGTCTGGAATTTACCAAGCAGCATACTAAATCATTACTCTAATGTTTAAGTCTATATTGATATTCCTAATACCTTATTTACTCCTAAATGTGTGGAAGTCAGTAACAAGCCAAATGCAATCTAAAGTCATGTTAAGGTAACAATACCTCGTGGCCCTGAACTCATCATCAGTGCTTGTGCAGCTCCTGGTGTCCGTTTCTATAACTGCAACTTGTTTGAGGAAACCTGCCTTTTGCTTTATGCTGATATGCCAACATGTTTCAGAGATGAATTGTTATTCAGCGAGTTTATATACGCACCTTTTTCCCATCAGGAGACGTCTCCAGCATTAGCGCCAGGGCCCTTGCGTAGGAGCCACCTTTGCACATGTTACGTCCGAGGGTGATTTTGTTGCTTTCTACTATGTTCTTCACCACACTTCCTGGCTTTTTCTTTGATAAAACCTTGGGTACCGTTTGCTGTGTTTGAACGATTCCTCCTTGTGTTGTGTGTCTCAGTTCTTGCTGGTAGCGGTTCTGAAAGTCTTGAATGTGCACAGCCTCTGAATCGTTTGTGGTCTCCGAAGTCCTGCTAATATTTTCATCACTGCTACCACAACTCTTCTCATCCTTTTCTCTCCGTAAAGTCTGATTACTTTCATTTTGAGTCCTTAATGTCTCTGTAAGCTCTGCTTCTGGTGATCTTGGTTGCAAAGTGAAGTTGGTGTAGAATGGAGATGTTATGGAGCTAATTTGATCACTTTGTGGGTGCACATGGTACAGCTTGTGACTTGTGTCACCAACGTATCTGTAGCCTCCTTTAATGACCAGTCCCTTTCCATATTTGAGGTTTTGGTGTTGTTCTCCAACAGAATGGCCGGCTCCCTTTAGCCTCGTCTTCCAGCTGGGATCGTAGCGGAGATGAGAATAGGCATCCTCAGAGAGCAGCTGGCTGCAAGGTTAAAGAAAGACAAACATCATCTGACCATCACAGAATGTTGAGGCGCTTTTGTTTTGCTCAGTCAATAATGTCTCCATATATACAGAACACTCTTAATTATTAGTAATTAATTTAATTGTCAGCAACCATTTTATTAATGACATTTTCAAGTCCAAACAGAGTTTTATAGACACCTGAAAGCCCTGTAGGTCTGTACTGAGAGGTCAAAGGAGCAAGGGGCATTACACCATTATTAAAATTATGATGTCCTCAAACAAAGAGAGCTGGGCTTTATAAGAGACTTTGAAATTGAAACAGATGAGGGGGATTATGAGCCTGTATTTACAGATAATTTTCGTATTTTCACCTCCAGGCACACTAATGAGAGAGGATTTGAGAGCTACTAGCGAGGGAATGGTTCACAAACGGCAATTTTCAGCTTATAAAATGGCCCGAAAATTGCGGACTAAAATGCTCTTTCTGATGGTGATGAAAAGATCTCATTAAAATAAATAGCAGAGAGCCTCTTTGTTGTGCTTACTGGGAGGACGAGGGGAGTCTAATTCTCCTGCCGTGGTGTTGTGCATTGCAGTGGGTGTGTGGGGTGGGGGGGGGGGGGTGTTGCAATGGTGTAGGGCCCTTCACTTGGATGAGGCCAAAAGGGTAAGGGATGTCTCTCTAATGACTCAGACTCAAACAAGTAGGAGAATGCATTACAGACGACATGCAGCTGGGCGTGATGCCCCAAACACTGGCAGAACACCACAGCCTATTATTTCCCGCCCAAGATACACACACCTAAATACAAAAGCAAGTGAAATATTTTGACAAACAGTGAATGGGAAAACGAAAAAACTGGTCGATGCGCAACAATCCTGCTGCAATATTTCAAGTGAGATGGGTGTAAATTATAGCCAGGAGAGATGAATGGAGTTGCCTAAATAGGAATCTTCTGCTTGAATGAGGGATGCCCAGTGGATTTGTAAACTGTGGAGTGGCATTGTGTGAAAAGGCTTACTCGCTTTGAGAAGGTGGTAGAGAGGGCTGTGATGGGAAAGGGGCTGCGTCCGCTACTTTGCCGCTATGAAGCAGAGCCTTTTGTGAGAATATGTCATGGTCATTTTCTTCTGAAACAATGTGCGTTGGGGGCAGACTCAACACTTGCTGGGCATCGGCGAGGGTTAACGACAGGAAAAATTGAGAATGACCCTTTTCTATTTGGAGACAAATGACTATCTGTCAGGAACTGGAGGAAAGAGACAAAACAACAGAGCCCAACAGGATGTGGAGTCCTCACCACAGATGCTAGTCCCTTAAAAAAAATACATAAATAAATAAATAAAAAAGAGAGAGAAAGAAAGATATCCTACAACATCAACAATAATCCTCGCTAACGGCCCATGAATGACCACTTACTGTGATCAGCACAACAAAACAAAAATGTAATTTCCCTCAAACAAAAACATCAGAATTAGGTCGCGCTCCCTAAATATACCATCAATGCCCGCGTCTCACTGAATTACAAACATGTTTTTATTGTTAAGTGATGAATGAAGGTTATTCATCCTTTATCATCCCTTTGTTGTTTAAAAGTAAAAGGTTTGATTGTTGCTTTCATTTGCTTTGTTGTACTCCATCTAAACAATACTCTTATCTGCTTAATTTGATTTCATTTGGATCTGCCAGGGAAAGTGCCGATCCATTTAAATGGAAAATTGAACAAGGTCAATCAACAACCTATATAATTGCATGCTTTTGGTTTTGTTTTTTGTTGTTGTTGTTTTTTAGGTTTACTGTAAAATACAGTTTTTAAAGACAATATTCGATTCATATTTTCTGGTGCATCTACTTTAACCACCATGTTTGACAATAACTTCTGCAAAAGACATATATTGGCCTTTTTCTCACCTAAAACCTGATGGATTAAGAATAACGCAACACAGCTGTCATCTAGTGGTCAAATTATGTAACTGCATATGAAATTGAACCAACACTGGCCACTTTATTAGGTCCATATGCCTAGCATTGTTTTTTTCTTCAGAAAATTCTTGGTGTCATAGATTCAACAAGGTGTTGGAAACATTCCTCAGAGATTTTGCTCCCTATTAACACGACAGCATCGCACAGTTGCTGCACATCCATAATGAGAATCTCCCGTTCCACAACATCCCGAAGCTGCTCTATTGGATTGAGATCTGGTGACTGTGGAGGCCGTTGGAGTCCAGTGAATTCATTTTCATTTTCTGGAAAGGTGGAGATGATCTGAGCTTTGTGACATGGTGCATTATCCAGCAGGAAGTAGCCATCAGAAGATGCTACACTGTGGTCATAAAGGGATGGACATGGTCGGCATCTGCTGAACTGCTGCTCACTGGATATTTCCTCTTTTCCCTGTAAACCCTAGAGATGGTTATGTGTGAAAATCCCTGTAGATCAGCAGTTTCTGAAATACTTTGAAATAAAATCTCCTTTCTTCCCCTTTCTGATGCTCAGTTTGAATTTCAGCATGTCTACATGACTAAATGCATTGAATTGCTGCCATGCGATTGGCTGATTAAACATTTGCATTAATAAGCATTTTGACAAGTGAGTCAGGTTATAAAACAAAGAATAAACTTTATTATCTTTAAAATTTTATGCTTGAGGACACAATAAAAATTATCTGGGATCAACTATACAAAACGTCTGTGTTTTTCTCCTTAAATCTCACCTTACCTGAGGAATTTATTTAATTATGTTCCACAAAATCTCTCAAAAGGTGTCCTTAGATGAGAAAAATCATGAAGATATTTTCTGTATTTTAAGAGATTTTGCATAATTAAAATTGTACCAGTTCCATGAAGACTATTCTATTTCCCAGTTTTCATACTTCATGCTAGGCAGACCTGTTGGTACTCTAATCTTTACACTGACTACAGAAAACATGACTGGACGATGATTCCTTCTGTTCATGCAATGACCTTCATGGTGACCAACAACTGATGTGTGAGCTGTCAATCATTCCACACACTGCTGGGAAGCTGAGAGCTTAACCGAAGCTCTGTAAATGATGCAGGACACTGTCTACTTGTGGAGATCAAATCACTCATCAATAAATGAGTGGAAATTTCTGGCAGCTTAAATCTTTAAAGCAATCGTTCAGTGTGAAGTGGCCAAAAGACCTAATAAGAGCATTCTGACTATAAATGGTCAGTTCAGTCAAGTTAAGATTCAAGCTGGAATTTACCTCTGGGATAAATAAAGTATTATTCATTCCTTAATTCATTTAGTTTGAGAGATTCCTTACAGTTTTTTACTATAAGCTCACTGGTGAGCATGAGCATTACTTAAAGGGAAATAGGAAACTTTAAACACTTTTCGAGGAAATCTAAAAGCCTTTGGCTGTTTTGTGTAACCAGTTGTATGAGTTAGAATTGTAGGACCTTTCTATTTCAGTTCAGGTTACTTTAGATGCATGGTTTGATCCTGTTATCTTTATAGCTAAGTTCTTTTGTGTTTTGTTTTACTTATGGAGACCAATTTGATGTTTGGGGGTATGCATCTATGAGTAGGTGAGCCGATATACAACCAGCATGCAACACGGTGAGTGTATAGTTACTTTCAAGACCCCCTCAGAGAAAAATAAAGTTTTTATTTTAAAATTAATTTAACTATAAAGAGGCAACAGGAGGCAGGAAGTTTGTTTTTTGGCTTGCTTTCTTGCTTGCTTGTGATGGATGGATAAACTACTAAAACTGTGCAGAAGATATTTTTGATGCATCTGTGGTGCTTTTGAATTTGTTGATTTATCTTTAAGAAGAAGTGCCTCATCTGGATTCCTTAACTTGGAATTTAAGGAATATCTTAAGATGATTTGGGCAACTGGCCTCTGGTCTTTATCATGTGTTAAACAACCTCCAATCAACAATAAAATCTAAGCTAAAACATAAAAACTAAACTCATCCTCAGTGCTTACACAGAAATTAAAATGTAGTATTTATATGGGAAATTTTGCTGCACACTGAATTCAACTGCGGTGAACATTGCTAATTTTGTGTTTTGGTTAAAAGCTTTAAAATCACTTTGCCTGCAGTAAAATTGCACAGCAACACTAAATTAGCAAATTTACCTTATTCTGCCTCCATCATCCATTTGTGTTTCCAAATATTCAGTCTGGAAGGCGTTGGGATTCTTCTCGTCTTGGAAATGTGCTGCAACTTCAAGGCTATCATACAACTGAAGATCTTCGGCCTCATCTTCGTTTGCATCCTCGTTCCCTTTGTGTTCCTGTGGTAAACTGTTGGCTTTCTTCTTTTGATGGTGGTTAGTATGTTGGTATGCTTTCTCCTGAGCCAAGCTCTCTGTATCTGACTGACAATCCAATGGAGAAGAAAGCCTCTCTTCTTCGGTCTTCAACATCTTTCCACAGTTGAGTTCTGCATCCATGTTTTAGGTGAACAAAAAGATTTTATTTCTGTAACTGTCGAAAATAAAGAAGAGAAGTTATGTTGCAGTTATAACTTAGAAATGTTGGACATTTTTATATTTGTTTCCTGACTTGTGTCCCTGCTTTTTGTAACATAATTGTCCCAAGTCTTCTCTACTCACATCTCAGGTGAGGATTGAGACACAAGAAGAGGAGACCAGGAAAAGAATGGACAAAATGAGTAAAGGACCTGTCTCTTTTCTGGCTGTTTCAAGAGAAAGTGAAACAAAAACAAAAGATTTGGCAACTGAATCATCCATCTTACCCCATGAGCTACACCTGCGTTTGACATGTCCATTTAAAATTTAACAGCCTCAAACCTTCATTAAACAAGCAACAAAAGGGATTCCCTCCATTAAACAGCTAGTGTTTTTTTAAAGAAAAACTAAGGGGGAAATTACATAGTGACACTGTCAACTATCAATGCTAAGCAACGTTTACGGCTGTGCTGGTTTAGAACTTTGCATAATGTAGCCCAACGTGTTAGCATTCAGAGTACACGTTTCAGTTAAAAAAAAATTCATAAAATATGCAATATGTTACATTTTTTATGGATTTGTGATGAGAAATATCATTAAATTTGACCGTAACTGTTAAACAGTCACGCTGAGTTAACTTCTCAAACAACTCACTTGTTTTCTTCCGTTGCCTCCATGGAAACGACTCTGTGTGCTGCGTTCAAGTGCTCCATCCAATGCTCTGACTTTTACATATCAACCCGGTGTTTTTAAAGCGCCAAGAGAAATATTGGTAAGTTATTATTATTTTTCTCTTCTACTTCTTCCTCTTGACTACAAATCTAGGAACAAGAAGCTTTTCGGATAATATAAGCTGGACTCTATATGTGTATCCTTATCCTTTTTTGTTTTTTTGTTTTTTGTTTTTTGTTTGCTATTCATGGTAAGAGCAAAAAACAAACTGAGTTAAAAGTTGCCTCTGGCTTCCCTTACCATGTCAACATCGATTTAAGACAAAAAAAAAACACTTGAGATACTGGATACCAGAAAGAGAAAAAAGAAAAGACAAAATATTAAAGGACAAGGCAACAATTTATGGATATTAATTAAAATTATTGCAAATAGGTTGCTTATGGAGTCGAATGGGGTCAGTATTGGTTCTTTTTTATCCTACAATATCACTGAATGAACGAATGAATATATGAATGAATGAATGAATGAATGAATGAATGAATGAATGAATGAATGAATGAATATTTTAAGAACTTTTGGATGTGATCAATGAAGTCACACAAATCTCTTGGTGTGAAAACAGACCACAACGTTTGTTGAAAATTCAATTAAATAAAAAATCGCCTGAGGGAATTCATAATTTTGCTGCTGGGTTTCTTTTTTGTTTCCTTGTTTTTTCTTAGAAATATTTAATAATTCCATATCATGTCTTGTTCCAGAGAGTGATGACTGTTGGCAGGGAGTACCACATTTAACGACATAGTTGAAAATGCCTCTGACTGAACACACTGGTGTTTCCTCTGTGTTGAGTAGAGGGTGTAAAGAATTGTCCATTGTGTCCAGCAGCTCATGCAGCATTCTTCTATAAACTCCAGCAGCTCTAGTTATCCCAGCACAGAAGCAGCCTTTTTGATCAGTTTGTTCATCTGCTGCCCCAGCAGATGGCAGCAGATGGCTCCACATCAGTTAGAGACTATGCAACATTTTCATGCAGATGCTCAAGTTCTCAGCTTACCCAAGAAATAAAGGCTGAACCTTCAGTCTAAACTACCAAAAGGCATCACCATTAAGAGTAGAGCAAGGCACTTTTTACTATTTTCATGTTACAATTTAGATTTTTACAACTACTTTTTACAAAAACAGCACTAACAAAGGTTAATCGGGTAGTTTTCAGAGCATGTTTCCATTATTATAATTGTCATAGTAAATGGATCTCATACCAAAATACTTAAGTGCTGTACTAGGCTGTAAATAACCTAAGAAAATGTGCATAAAATATATTTAAACAAGTCATAACCTGAGTGAGTTTTATTTAAACTTGAAATAGATATTTTGTGTAGAGTTGTGAGTGTCCTAACAGTTTCATTTTTAAAATTAACTTTTAGTAATGTCCTTGGAAAGTAGGCAAGATGGTAGAGTTTATAGTTCCTTTTAGACTAATAGAAAGTAGATACAAGTTCTACTCTGGCCAAATACAGCAATACGGTCTCTTTGAATATGTTAGATTTTTTACACAACTCATTTTATCTAGGCAGGATGGTAATGTATAGTGTACAAAAGATAATCCCATCAAGTTATGCAATTACATAATTTTATACTTTTAAGGTTATAGGCCAGTCATCCCCATACGGCATCATCTTATCCAATTTTATGCATCACAAACACCAATTTTGGTCCACTTTGATTAAAGTATTGCATTTGTGAGGCTCTACAAAGCAGGATTAAAATAAAAAGACTTGCAAAGGGTTTCAAGATTTATTGTCAAGGCAGTGACATGTCTGTATACAAAACACTTCATGTGAAGCGAGTGCTTAGATGTGCAGACAAGTTTATCCCGCTTGTGTCCCAAACAAAATAAAATTGATCCCCATTTAATTTATTAAATTACACTCTTTAGCTAGTTGAAACGTGCGCCGTAAGAGGGTTTCTTTCTTAGAAAAGATCTCAGGAGGTAGGTGAAGTGCAGGAATGTTTAATCAACCTCCTCGATGGTTGGGCCAGAGGATCCACCACCAGGAGCAGCACCGCCAGCTCCAGGGAAGCCACCTGGCATGCCCTCTGGCATTCCACCAGGCATACCGCCAGCACTCTGGTACAGCTTGGTGATGATGGGGTTGCACACCTTCTCCAGCTCCTTCTGTTGATGTTCATACTCATCCCTCTCTGCAGTCTAAGAACAAATCATACAAGGTTAGAGAAAGTGACAATTTAGGGGAGGAGGAGAGAAAAGGGGGGAAATATAAAAATTGACAACATTTACCTGGTTCTTGTCCAGCCAGCTGATGACCTCGTTGCACTTCTCCAAGATCTTCTGCTTGTCGTCATCGCTGATCTTGCCAGCAAGCTTCTCGTCCTCCACGGTTGACTTCATGTTGAAAGCGTACGACTCCAGGCCGTTCTTTGCAGACACCTTGTCACGCTGGACGTCATCCTCGGCCTTGTACTTCTCAGCTTCCTGAACCATACGCTCAATGTCCTCCTTGCTGAGACGACCTGGAAGAAAACTGAAGTCAGAAACCCAGCAGAAGTGTAACTGACTCTACTGACGTTTGACTTAAACTCACCCTTGTCATTGGTGATGGTGATCTTGTTCTCCTTGCCGGTGCTCTTGTCAACAGCTGAGACATTCATGATACCGTTGGCATCAATATCAAATGTCACCTCAATCTGAGGAACACCACGAGGAGCAGGAGGGATGCCCGTCAGCTCAAACTTGCCCAGCAGGTTGTTGTCCTTTGTCATGGCACGCTCACCCTCGTAAACCTGTTTGAAATACAAAGGGTTAACAAACAACCCAAACAGCTAAAAGTCCAGATCTCTGCAGACTTTATTTCGCTCAGATATCCAAGGAAGGTCGGGGCCATCTTTGGTCTTTCGACCTCTGGTGGAAACTACGAATGGCAGGAATAAACGTCATCACAGCGAAACACTAAAGAGGTGAATGTGATGTGCATTATCCTCACCTGGATGAGGACACCAGGCTGGTTGTCGGAATATGTGGTGAAGGTCTGGGTCTGCTTGGTGGGAATGGTGGTGTTACGTTTGATCAGAACTGTCATGACACCTCCGGCCGTCTCGATACCCAGAGACAGGGGGGTGACGTCCAGAAGCAGCAGGTCCTGCACGTTCTCCGACTTGTCACCAGAGAGGATGGCAGCCTGGACAGCTAGAAATACAAAAAACAGGTTTAATCCAACAATGACAGAAACACTGATGGTGAACTGTTCAAGAAAAGTTAGCTCTGAACTCTTACCAGCTCCATAGGCCACAGCCTCATCTGGGTTGATGCTCTTGTTGAGCTCCTTCCCATTGAAGAAATCCTGGAGCAGTTTCTGGATCTTGGGGATACGGGTGGAGCCACCGACCAGCACGATGTCATGGATCTGGCCCTTGTCCATCTTGGCGTCACGGAGGGATTTCTCCACGGGGTCCAGGGTGCCACGGAAGAGGTCAGCGTTGAGCTCCTCAAAGCGAGCCCTGGTGATGGAGGTGTAGAAGTCCACTCCCTCGTACAGAGAGTCGATTTCGATGCTGGCCTGGGTGCTGGAAGACAGGGTGCGCTTCGCTCTCTCACAAGCGGTGCGCAGACGGCGGACGGCCCTCTTGTTGTCGCTGATGTCCTTCTTGTACTTGCGCTTGAACTCTGCGATGAAGTGGTTCACCATGCGGTTGTCAAAGTCCTCCCCACCAAGATGAGTGTCTCCAGCTGTGGACTTGACCTCAAAGATGCCATCTTCAATGGTCAAGATGGACACATCGAAGGTGCCGCCACCCAGATCAAAGATGAGGACGTTTCTCTCTGATCCAACCTGAAATTAAATTACAAGATTTAGAACAATCAGCAACAACGACTTGCCTCAATTTGGTTCTTCACATGAGAATTTCACACATGACTAATTTACCTTCTTGTCCAACCCGTAGGCGATCGCAGCTGCAGTGGGCTCATTGATGATACGCAGAACATTGAGGCCAGAGATCGTACCAGCATCCTTGGTGGCCTGACGCTGGGAGTCGTTGAAGTAGGCAGGTACTGTGATTACAGCATTGTTGACAGTCTGAAAATGAAAACACAACCATCAGCATGTCCTGTATATTATGTATGTATGCATGCATGTTTGTATGTATATATAAAATAAATCAAAACACACTTTTCCAAGGTAGGCTTCAGCAATTTCCTTCATCTTTGTCAGAACCATGGAAGAGACCTCCTCGGGGTAGAAGGACTTTGATTCTCCCTTGTATTCAACTTGGACCTTAGGGCGACTGTTGTCATTGATAACATTGAATGGCCAGTGCTTCATGTCAGACTGGACAACTGGGTCGTCGAATCTGCGGCCAATCAGTCGTTTGGCATCTGGAAAGCATAATTTTATTTTATTTATTTTTTTTTTTATTGGCCCCTAAAGGCTTTAAATAGATAGAAAATGTTTTTTCAGATTATGACGCAGAATTATCAAAAGAACATTGAGACAACTGATAAAAAAATGACTTACCAAAGACTGTGTTGGTGGGGTTCATGGCAACCTGGTTCTTGGCTGCATCTCCTATCAGCCGCTCTGTGTCTGTAAATGCCACGTAGCTGGGTGTGGTTCTGTTGCCCTGGTCGTTGGCGATGATTTCCACCTTGCCATGCTGGAACACACCAACACAGGAGTAGGTGGTTCCCAGATCAATTCCGACTGCTGGCCCCTTAGACATGTTTCCCTGCCGAACAAAAAACAAAGTTAATTAAGGGACACAATATTTAAGGCTTAGAGCACAATTTTAATTGTTATTGCTGCAGCATGTCAAGCTGAACAAACTACTTAATCAGGAGTTTTAAATAAAAAAAAATTGATAGGATACAACACCAAAATAGCAAAGTTTGCTAATTATTTAGTTAGATTTTGGGATAAATCATTTTAAAGCCCAAGAACTGCGTTAGAAAACAAAAAGGGATAAATGTGAGGGGGGAGGAAAAGCCCGCATTGAAATAAGATGGCGCCCATCATAGCCATGTGACAATGAAACGGCAGCTTTACAGCGAACCGTCCAAGAAAAGATCGAATCCTTTATTTACATACAAATAATTAAAAAAGTAGTTCGTGTTCATCTCCAGGTTGTATTTGGGATAAGAAAAAAACCCATCACTTCTAAAATAAAAAAAAAGGAACAAAATACGTAACCGGAAGTCTGTTCCTTACAGGAAGCTTGACTGAGGTTGTTCGAGAACATTCTGGAAGATACTGGAATCCCCACCCCCCTCACCCGGCTCATTAGCTACGCTGACTAAAGCACGATGCACGTGCGACTGCGGCCCTCAAGGCAGACACATTTCCATCTGCATCCATATTTACTCAACACCCTTTGTTACCACTAATCAAGACCATTTAAAATTGAAGGTTAAATCCGTTCAACAGCATACAGCACTGGATAAATGGTAAAATACGAACACCGACAGTAAAAATATAAAAAGCTTAACTAGTACAATATTACAACTGCTGAATTTATAGGATAACTTACCGAATTGTTGACCTGTGCTGAATGTATGTGTTGATATGGAATGGACAACGGCGAGAGGACGTCCAACCTTGCCGGGATGAGAAGGGAAAGGAAGCCTACTGAACAGCGGAACGTTTTATATTACCGGCACAGCAGCCAATCAGCGTTGAATCTTTGAGTCAGTCTTCAACGGCCCACCAATAAGATTTAACATATCCGATGCCGCTAATAACGACCCATCCTACTTCCTGCTTCGTGAGCTGTATTTCATAATCTCAGTGAATGACCGCTTGGCTTGAGGTTAAGGCTTTGTCTCAAGATACAAAATATAGTTCGATAAAGGATTTTCTTCGTTACTAACTATTAATGTTAAGTATTAGTACTCTTACTTTTTTTAATAATTAATACAAAAATTCTAGGACTCTTTCGCTCATTGCATCATTAGAAATATTAAGTATGTTAATGCTGCAGTATCTCTTAGTTGCAGCCCATAACGCCTTTCATTTATGCAATATTGAATGCATCTGAAGTCGTTTCCAAGCATTTAAATTAGTTCTAGATTGAAATAGTCTTAACACAGATTAAGCTCAATCGTCTTATTCAGTCATGGTGTAAAAGTGTCAGAGATCTAGCCTTGTCCTGCATTAAACTAAGATGATTCCTTAAAGGAAGATCAGAGCTACTTCAGGATTAAATAGCGGTTTAACTTTAACCTCCCAATATGCAGGTTGCGTTGATGATGAAGGGTCTAGTACAGTGCATGCCTGGTGTTTTGTAAGGTGTTTTAATTTAGGAAAACACTAAATTTCAGAACATGCTGCATCACCATAAGTACAGTAACCCTTTCAAAACGGCCCAAAACAAACATGACACCATAATCTTCCAAGTGAATGTACTACAGTTTACATCGGACCAGGTTAGGGTATTTTGATTTTCTAAGATTGTTTCTTTTGTTTGATATACTAAAGAATGCCTAGACCGCCAGAGATGTCTACTTCTCCATAATTCATGTCAGGAAATCCTCAAACTGCTTGGTATCTATCATTTGTTGTTCTTCAATCAGACTTAGACCTCTTTCTTTGGATTTGTGCAACAGTCCATTTAGGTTTTGTCTTAAGTAAAGTTGTATTGTTCTTTTAGATGTTTGATTAATTTAAATGTAGTCCTTTTCCCCATTTCCATTCAATTTAAGATTTTTCCACATTGAAACACAGTATATTCTAGCAAAATAGCATTTATTGGTACAAAATGTATACATTTATACAGTATTTATATTGTACAAAACACATTCATTTAACTTTCATTCCACAAGCAATTCATCAGGAACACATGTAAATCTGCTTATTTATGCAGCTATCCATTCAACAGTCACATGGCAACAGTGCATACATTACACTACACATTAAATTTCCACACCAAATATCAGAAACGGGTAAAATTGGTGGCAGTGTGGATACTTCTGAAACTGCTGAGCTTATGGATTTAAATACAGTAGATGACTACATACCATGTTTTTATAAATCTCCATTATTGCTGAGAAATGTGGAGACAGGTGTGGAGACCTTCCAGGCTGCTGGTGGTGGCCTTGGCACATTTTTGGGCACCTTGTTAATGTTCACGGTGATATAAACATGGATGGAAATATTTAGAAAGTGCATAAGACATCTTCAAGTGTAACATTTTACAAGTGCAGTTTAGATAAAAAGCTAAACTGTGATGGCGACTTTTTATGGCTGTCAAAGTGATGTCTCTTTTATGTCAATTTTGGCTGAAGTTTGTGTCTGGATTTGAGGCTGAGAGGTCTGCTGTCTTGTTGCTCTTTCTTCTGGCGTCATTGCTGCTGTGTTTACAACTGAAGTTATCGTTGTGGGTTCCTCAACAACATACTGTGTGAATGCTGTGTTGAGGATTCCTGGGAGACAGATACACATAGAGAAATCACAATTAGTGATATTTTGTGGAAACAGGTTGCATAATGGCAACATTTCTGATGGCAGAGGAGAGTCACCAAGATTCGAGATTCAAAATCTTTATTTTCATTATGCAAGCACATTGAAATTTTAAGGACCACCAGAGTCTAAAACTGAAAAGGTATGAAGCGACCTTCAAGGCGAAAATTATAGTAGTTTAACATTTGTTTAAATTAGCTTATAAACTAAATGCATTACATTAGTTCTCATAGCAAATGGTAGATTTTCTCTACCAAAGTGATGTGGTGTTTGCAACAAAACAATAAATTGAACAATAAACATCTACCAGCCAATAAGCACTGAAAATATATAAATGTTTCATACAAATACAGACAAAAATAGACACTATTTTTTTAAAAATACCTTAGTGAAAATATATTTTTTTGATTAAATGGAAAAGAGAAGGTTAATATTTGCAGAAATCACAAATTCTGCCACAATGCAAATTCAATTAGATTCAGGACCCATTGATCAATATGAGACAATTTAAAGTTGATTTAACACAAGCATTTCCATTCATATCTAATCACAAAGAGAAATTAAGGGCAGATTCACACCAGCATAGTCTCACTTCGATTGGGTGAGAAATGCAGAGAAATATACATTTATTTTGGTTGGTTTGGTCCTAGAGAGTCCTGCAGGTTTTCAGTGTTTCAATGCTCCAACACACCTGATTCAAATTAAATGGATCCAGCAGCTTATCACATTCTGCTCAGTGACTCATTCATTTGAGTCAGGTGTGTTGAAACAGTAAAACATCAAAAACCTGCAGGACTTTCTAGGACTGAACATGCATATCCCTGACCCAAGAGGACTACACCATCTGGACAATGCCATGCAGTTACAACAATGTCTTGTTTGCAGCGGTAATGATTAATGACCACGAAGAAAAATAGCAAGAAGAAAAAAAATGGCTCGCTGATTACCCAGGACCAAAAATGGAAATCCTTCCCCTTCAGTCGACTGATTCACCGCAACTAAACAATGGAGCCAAACACCAAGTTTCTGCAGTCTTGGAGTTTCTGTTTTGACTTTAGTATTCAAACCTAACGCAGATGAACGTATTGTCACATCCCTAACTTCCTTCCTAACATGGACCCAAATGGCATTTATTTCACGACTCACGAGTTATTAAAATATAATTCACCATTTTCTCAGAGATTTCTACCACTGTGCCTTCTCCAACCCAGTCAAACTGGGCAGCATTCCTTCTCTAAAACTAAAAATTATGAGCCATAATATTCAAATGAAGTCTCAACCCACAATATAAAATGTAAGTAGATTGTTCTGTTTTCATTCATAAAGTGTTAAATTAATATATAAGACTGGTTCTGCAGGCACAAATCATTTTCAGTAGATATGTAAAAAAGAAAAGCGGAAAATAAGGAAAATAATTTGCTGAATTACCTCTTCGCCTTTGTCCTTGGGCATTTTTCTCTTCCTGGCTTGATTTTGATTTGCTGCTTTCCTCTGACGGGTTAGAGTCTTCATTTTCTGTAACAATAAAAACTGTAAGATGTTTTCAACGTGAATGTCTTGAAAAAGAAAAAAAAATCTAGTTCCATTGTGTGACCCAGTAGTTCATCATCCTTGTAAATTCATGAATTTTAATCTAATGCTGCTGATGTGTTTCCACACAGAAAAATAAATACATAAAAAAATGTGGCTTGCTTACCTTTCTTCCAGGCAACATGAGCTCTTCTCAGCTTGATGCCAAAGAAAATGACCACCACCAGAAGGCTGAAGATGAGGGACGTAACCAGGGTGACCAATAAGTAGGAATTTCCTTGACTTTCTTTTTGCTTTTGTTGGTTGAAATTTTCTGGAGATGGACAGAATATGGCATGTTACTTATAACCAATCACATATTTTAGTTGTAGTATGCAGAAGACAGCTATGTCTCTGGGTTTTTTGTAAGTGCAGTGTTGTGTCTACCTTGTGTAGTTGTCTCTGTACTGTTATCGAAGCTGATGTCCTCTGTTGTTTCTGGGACAAATATGTCACCTATAAGAAATTGTAGAGGGTACACAATTAAAAAAGCTGCAAGATTGGATCTGTGGTGGTTTATAGGTGTTCATAATATAAACCCATGTGTTTAAGTACATTTTTATTCTAAATTCCCCGTAAGAATGAGACTGGTTAGCTGTGTCTGTCTAAGTTAGTTTTATGATGGACTGCAGGTCTTTCTAGCTGTGTCCTTCCCCTACATCCAGGGTCTTTAGGATAAAGGGAGGTATATAATAGGTGTAGTATTACCACTAGATGGCAGCTAAAACATATCAAGAATCCTACATCAAACCATCATACAGATCATGTCGTACCTGTGGTGTTTGCCTCCTCAGTGATGGTGACATTGCTCGTCACAGTTGAGTCTGGTAACACAGAGGATCCTGAACCATCTGCAGCAAATAAAGATATTTAATCGATTAAGCTCATGGGAAATTAGAAATAAATAGATATGAAGAAGGGGTGACAAAGTTGAAATGTTGTATGAACGTTCACATAAAATGGATTTATCTTTGACTGTCCTTTGGTTTTCAGAGGGGAAAAAATATTTGAGCGAACAGATGTATAGTCAAATTTGGGGGGGAGGGATTAAGTCCTTGATGCTGAACTTTACTGTTCCATTCTCAGAGTTGATGAATGCATTTACCATGACAGAGTTTCACATTACATTTTAAACTCTCCGACACAGGAAACACATCTCGTAGCATCATAACCACAGCACATTGTGAGAGTTTGATAGTTTCCATCTCACAGGCCCACTGCTTGTGATATTAAGTATTGAGTTAAAATGTTGCGCGACCCCTCACTTCTTCATATGTTTCTCCCAAGCACCCTGATATTTTCTTGAAATCTTTAAAAGCAGTCTTGATCAGCAGTTTTTAAATAGAGATGCATGATGTTACTGGCATGATATCAACATCGATATATATATATTTATATATATATATATATATATATAGGATAGGATGCACATATCTGACTTGTTTCATTTAAAATTACATGTTGTATATAATGCAAGTTGAGATATTTTTCATATTTTGCACAAGAAGTGAATATTACATAATTTTTCAACTGTTTTTTTTTTTTTTTTTGTTGCCAACAAGCCAACCTGACAAAGAGTATGCAGAATAATATTGT
Organism: Melanotaenia boesemani; assembly: GCF_017639745.1. Lineage (NCBI taxonomy): Eukaryota > Metazoa > Chordata > Actinopteri > Atheriniformes > Melanotaeniidae > Melanotaenia > Melanotaenia boesemani. Next base: position 21,615,957 of record NC_055696.1, on the reverse strand, counting down.
AATCTATGCAATTAGATGTGGAGGTGGGAAATATCGGTATCGGCCAAACGAGTTGTAAAATATCGGCATATTGGATATTGGCAAAAAATCCAATATCCTGTACCCCTATTTTTAAACCTCCTTAAACTAAAAGGCAAAGCATTAAAAAGGCTCCTAGTTCAAGGGATGAACCAGTGTTGTGTCTGCATGCAACAGACAACTTAGAAAAAAACCCATTTAAAATGGATCTTTAGGCTCTTTGTTACCATCAGCTTGTCACAAAAACATTATTTCTTTAGTTACATCTATTAAAAGCACCAAATAAAACATAGTTTGAGAGTTTTGTTTTGGGCAAGAAATGACTACCAAGTGCTGCAAGCTGAAAACTTGGCTTATCTCAGCATGGTTTGCAGTTTGTCCTTAAAATATTTGAGAAAACTGGACAAATGGAGGACAAAAGAAGATATTTCAGGATTAAAGGAAATTATCTATAGCAGATGAACAGTATCTGAAAGTAATGTCCCGAAGAAAAAGGAGCAAATCCAGCAAAGACCTGAATCAGCACCTGAAAGATTTATTTGGACCCTCAGTTGTTGGCCAAAGCCTTATCAGAAATGGTCTCCATGGAAGGAAACTTACTGAAGGGAAACAGGGAGAAAAGGCTGAGGTATGTCATATAAGAACTGGACTAAAAATTGGTGCCAACAGGTCTGAATGAGGAATGAATGAAGGCAAAAACATCCAGAGAAGAGCTTTGAAAAGTCCTTCAAGAGAGAACTGTTCCTGAAGAAAAGACAGAAAGCTTGTCCAAGAGGGTTCAGACTGTGTTGAAGAATAAAAGTGGTCAGATCAGGCGAATCATTCATCGTTTTATCTTGACAGTCAGATGTGGCTATTTTCAGCTTTGTGTGCTGATAATCTTACATACACTTTGTTATCTGTTAAGTTCTTGACTTTTTGGTACATAGATTTATTTACAAGATCAACTGTTGTGTCATTTGTTCCCCAAATTGTCTTTCAAACAACTTGTTGCTGTTGTTAATCTGACAGTTTATTTTTCTGTCTCAAGTAAAACACTCACCAGTAGCGCTAATATGTGGCCCTGGAGATGTAACAGGGTTCAGAGGCAGTCCAGAGGGTGCTGCCACAGTCTTTGAAACCCACTGATTTGAAGTAACAGTTGACTCCTCGGTTGATGGGCCACTCAGATCTATGGTTGTAGAGGATTCTGCTGTTCTACCACGTATGAGCCATGTCGTTGTTGTGCCTGGTACCTCTGTTGACCCTTGCGGTTGAACCGTGGGCGGACCAGCCGTGGTAGTTAGGAGGGGCTTTTTCACTGCAATAGAAACAGGATTCAGTTCAGGGAAACTCTCTGAAAAGTCAGGCTGACATTTGGAGAATCTGCAAATCACATGTTGGTTTCGTCACATAATCCAGGAAGCTAGACTATTTACAACTCAACAAACAGGAAGTAGCACAGGGCTGTCTTTTTTTGGTCTTTGGTCAGTGAAGTTTCACACTTGGATGCTGTGGACGGTGGAACAGAGCAACTCATGAGAAAAATAGAAGTTCCAGTGCTTTCCCTGTTTTGTGACGACACAACCAAACTATCACCGTTCCTCAAAAAAAAACCACCTCAAAGCAGAAGTCATTTAGAGTAAACAACTTTTTTGTAAAACAAGAGCCAGTTTCAGTCATTCTCTCTCTGGTGAGTATTTCACAGACTGTAAAAGGTATGGTTGAAATTAAAGATTAAATAAAAAATAAACTACTCACCATCTACTCCAATTTTGACAAACGTTATCAAAGTTCTTGTGTGCAGGGCCGGATGGCGAACGAGGCATTTCAAGGTGACCCTCTTGTTTCCAGGTAAGACAGTCAACATTCCATTGGAAACTATTTTTTTACCTTCACGGTAAATATTTGTATGAACTGTGGAACAAGATAAATATCATAAACATTCACTTTAAACAGGCGAAGCAACTAAAATCAATCAGTAAATATGGAAATTAGTTTAAACGGTAAAATCTTCCCCCACTATGAGTCAAGATGAAATAAACTGTGGTGGGTAACATGTTTTTGACTTGAGCCCACTCTGTGGTTGTTTAGTCTAATTTGATAAAATCATTGAAGGTGCAGCTGCAAAGACCAAAGTGATGCAACCTCAGAAGTACAGTATCACAGGTGCAAAAGCATCAGGCTATCTTTAGTCTTCAGCTTCAAATCATCGAATTCAGGAAATTCTAATTGTCCATTTTCAGACTATCTGAAAAGTTTAAAATACGTTTGTTATTCAGCATGCTACTCAACAGCCTTTGTTTAAATGGGTTAAAATGGTTGATTAAGTCCTCCAATTGAGTCATCTGTTATTTGTTTATGCTTAAATAAGACTTCAATAGCCCACCAGTGAAATATTGCTCCATCGTCTGTAACATCACTAGGTTCAAATTGTAAAAGGATTATAGTTAGGACTAAAACTCAGTTAAATTAATTTATTTATTTGAAGTGAATCTAGTGAATTTCAAATAGTAGCACTTTTAAAAACACATTCCCATCCAATTATAATCTCTTTTATCCAATTGTCTGTAATTTAATTATAATCCAATTAAATGAAATTGATTCTATGATGCACATTAGTACAATTCATAATAATTACATTGTAAGGAAATCATTAGATTGCACTGAATATTGTCTTCAATTCAATCTTCTGTCCTGAACATCCAGTTAGAGCAACAATGGAGAGCTAATAATTATATTCTTCAAACATAATTTTAAACTATATGTGACTTTGTGCTCATATGCCACATTTGGAGGAGGACAACTTCATCTTCCTACTATTATTAAACTTGAATATTCTTGGTTTTGGCTCATATAAGAAAAAAAAAGATTTTTTAAAAATTGCCTAGCTAAGGGAACCATAGGATTGCAGCAAATCTTCCCTTCGATTCAATTCCCTTTCCTGAACATCCACAGAAGAGTGGGCAACAGAGATGAAAAATTCCTTTTTAACAAGAAGGAAATCCTCCAGCAGAACCAGACTTAAGAAGGGCATATAGCTCATGCAACCAATTCAGGGTAAAATACATTCTTATTTAAATGCATCCGCCATGGACGTCATTTTTGCCTTCATGTGTGTTATTGTCCTTAAGTAAAGTTAACAGTTTCAGTTCCTTTCAACCTACCATGAAATTCAGGCTTATGATCAAATTTCCAGTCGATCTGGGGTGCATGTTGGTTTCCCTCAGCAGTACATTTTATGACACTTCTTCCTTCATGTTTTGTTACTGACATCCTGGGAAAACCTTTAAAATGAATGGACACCACACAAAATATTATTTAAGGATCATGAAATACTTAATAATATAAAGTTTATACCAAACTTTATAAAGGTTGCAGGGCTGGTAATAAATCAAAGAAATTATTGTCAATATCAGATGTTTGGCTCACTAAGCTGCCATTATACTCACTTAACACAGTCACCTCCACTTTCCTCTCCGTCGGTTCTTTGCCATAGTGTGTGCAGGTGTAATTGCCTCCATCATTAAAAGTGACATCGGAAATGCTAATGGAGAATTCGGACTGAGAGAGCTTGGTGATGCTGTATCGTTTGTCCCTTAATACTGCAAACAAATTAAAAAGACATTTAGTACCCCTCATTCACATGATGGCTGCAAGTGTGTCATTTTAAGGATCTGCTCATTGGAACTTTTTTTCAATTTTCTTGTGGAGTGCATCACGTACAAGTTGCACCATTTGCACCTTTGGTCCGATGGAAGAACATTATTTGTTGTTCTGGGTTCTTCCATTCCACGCTGGTCCTGTGATCACTGATGGGGCAGGTTAAGTGAAGTGTGTCACCCTTCATCACAGTCACATGCTGCCATACCGCGAGGGAAACTGCAATGATATAAATAGGAACTTTGATTTCCTTGAAAACTCAACCTAAAAACTGTACAACTCTGAGTACTTTTTTTTTTTTTTTTTTAGTGGTGTCCAGATTGCTCAATATTACAGGAACAAACAAGAACCATCTTTTGGTATGAAAAAAAAGTTAACTCTAGGGCAGTGGAAGTTTGTTTCCCTCCCTCGCACAGAAGTGTCCACATGTGAAACCTTGTTACTCATTGTTCGACTCATCTGTTCCCATATCACTATGGAGGTGGGGTGACATGAAAAAAACAAAAGCTGTACTGCAGCCCCCCCAACCATATTTAATGCTTCTGTACTGTGACAGGAAATAATGTGGTCAGTGCTCATACGCCGAAAGAGAAAGTAGAAAGAGAAAGGCGGGTGTGAAAGAAAATATAGACTTGGTGTAGGTTGTTAACGGGGGCTTTGGCTGATTATTCTTTCCTGTGGGGGGAAGATGACGAGTCGTTTGGAAAACACATTTGTGGGAACTTGACACCACTGCGGAGGGCAGTGGGCTTAAAGGGTCAAGAATGAATTCACTTTTTCTCACCTCTGCATTTAAGATTTTCCATCACTTATGATATAAAAGTTTAGTAGAAAATAAACTGATGAAAGTGTACTGCAGAGCAAACTGTTGAAGGGTGTTTTAAGCCTGATTACAAAATATGTAGACACTGATCAGATATAACATTAAAACCACCTGAATGACATTGTGTATTGACTTTATGTCAGGACCCCGGGGACAAGGACTTGTTGTCTCATAATAAAATGTTGTCAGCTAATAAAGAACCAATTTGTACTTTTAGGGGTACAAAGATTTGTCACTGTGGAGCTACTCACAAAGGTACTGCTGTTGCACCCTCAGCAGTGGGACTGTCTGAATCTAAGATTGCCAATCTCAGCAGTTTCAATGATAATAGTTCATTAACACTTTCTGAGCTAAAACACATCATGTGTCTTGTTTAGCATGGCATGGAACTGGCAAACAGGCTCAGAAATTTGTTTGTTAAGTAAAATTTTCATAGAAAATAAAAGATGTTACATGCCTGTGTTTTCTATGGATGCCGAGAGCAGCAGTTATTGGCTATTATCGTTTTTTGTTTTATCTTTGTCTCGAGATACCGAGTTAATTTTTTCTTTATCTTGAGATAATTAGGACAGTTTACTTGTAATAACGCGATAATTTGTATACCTAAAATTGGATGTATTGATCATTGATGAATGCTGCTTGATCTGATGTCAGCTTGCTGATGTCAGCTTGCTGTACTGAAGCATCCCAGTACAGAACAGCTCTGTACTGGGATGGCCCTTGGATCCACCAGTTTTGGTGATGGGAGAGAAGAAGATAATGGCTAAGCTCTCATCCCCATCCCCCCCCAAACACTGACAGCCCTGCAGAGCTCCTTCAGAGCCAGACTGCTGCATACAAAGCATGAAGGAGCGCTTGAAGGAGCTCTGTGATTCTCCCAGTACACCACAAACACACTCAACACAAACCTGTCACTAGTATGATTTTGCACAACCTCTTATAAACAGAAAATAGAGGATGTGTGAAGGTGTTACACCACAGATTGTCATGTAAGAAAGTCAATCCCAAAGTTGATCAATGTTGGTTAAATGTGGTTGTTTTAAACAAGCCTCATGAATAAACTTGATTTGACAAAACTGGTAAAGGTTCGAAATATAAAACACATGTTGGGCTTCAGTATCAATAAGTACATAATTACAGGTCTGCATCACCTCGTCTGCACACATAAACGTAACCATCTCACCTGGTTTTGCAGAACTGCAACTATTTTCTTAGTGAAAAAAAGCTAAATGCATTTTCTTTAAATTTATAAAGAAGCAAAAAATATCATTTCCACACTCCTGTCAGAGTGAGCAGTAATAACACCAAATCTAAAACATATATGTAAAAATGACTTTAAAAACAGTTTTTAAGTCTTTAACTCATGAAATTTAGCAAAGATAACATCTAAATTAAAATTCAAAGAACCAAAACTTGTATTTCCCTTTAAGTTTCTCTTTGAAAAAAATCCCACAAAAGAAAAGAGAAACTTTCTAGAAGAAGCTGTTTTATATTTAGAATTAAAAGTCATTTCCTCCCGTAACTTCAGTCATACTTCAGTAATCATAACCTGCTACTTTTTATTTTAGTATCTTTTATAATAAACTCTGCCAGTCAAAATGCCTTGAAAAGTAAAAACTTACCCTGAATGTGTAGCAAAAAGACACTGAGCTGCAGCTTCACTTCCATTTCTGTCACTAACGCTTACAGTTCGACTCTACATTGTTTCCCTTTTCACCACTTATATGCACTCGACTGTGGGACCTTCCATGACATCACCCTTCTGTCTGTGGTTTCCCCAAAGTTCTCATTTTAAAGGCTGTTTGTGCTCGTGATTCAACCAAATATGGGCATTATGTCTATTTTTGGAGTTACAAGTAGTAACTTAATTAGAGAATTAATATTGTTTATGCTTGTACTTATTCTGCTTTTGTCAACTAGTAAGCAAACTGTTACTATCCTTTATGCTGGTGAAGAGGTGATGGTGGTGGTGGTTGGAGGGTGGGTTTACCTATTAAAGTAGTAAAGTAAATGAGCAAAGGGGCTGCAATTTTAAACACCACCTTCATTTGTTAATGGAACTAAACTATTTGAGTGGGAGCTTTTCACAAAACACCAATGGAAATTTGGTACAGTACGAAGGTGTGAAGATTGGTGGGAAGATATTAACTGAATAAAGGTTACAGCTGCATTTAACTTTTAAATTAAACTGTGGGTTTCATTTGTTGACACAATGAGTCATGTAAGAAATAACTCAGCCTGATGATACAAGGGGTTAAAGAAGAAGAGAGCTAACCAAAAGTAAGTGGGTAAGATCTGATATCAATGATTAGCAGGGCTCTGAATTAACACCCATTAGCCTTCAATTCAAGATTCATTTGGGATAACTCAACTCTAAAAAAAAAATAAATAAATAATAATAATAATAATGGCCAGAATGGCCAGAATAAAAACAAATTCTGCATATTAAAAACTAAAGCCTTCACACACTAGAGTATATAACAGGAAATTAAAGCACTTCAGTTTTGTAGTCTCTTTCACGCATAATCTCACACACACGCATTCACACACATACAAAGCACATGTATCCTCCCCCCCACCCGCCCACATCCCATTCTGTACAAACATGAACTCCCATCCCTAGGTACTGTCTCTTAACTAAATGTAAGTATAAAAAAACAATAGAATGAAAACATCTGGTTTGATGCTGCTGTGAGGAAATGATATCTTGGGGATCCAGTCACACCAGAAGCCAGACCACCCATGACCACAAAGGGCGCCATCACAGGAATCACCCAGGCCAGGGTAGGCCAGTGTCTACACCACAGCCACAGGGCTGCAGTGCAGAACCCCCAGCCACCCAGACAAGGGCAGTCACCATGGCAACAACCCCACAGACAAAGCTGGTAGAGATACCAGTGTGGAGGATCCGTAGTAGGAAACACTGGAGTTAAACAGTAAAAACAAGATGAGGCCTTACCATAAGTTTTGGTTCTGACTTTGGGAACAACTAAGAGGCCGGTACCAGAGGATCTCAGGGTCCACAGGGGTTCATAATTTAAAAGTAGGTCTGATAAATAAGAAAGCCCACGGCCATTAAGACATTTATAAACCACTAAAAGAACCTTAAAATCAATCTTCAAATGCACAGGGAGCTAATGCAGCGATTTAAAAACTGGTGTAATGTGTTCCCTCTGGTCCTCATCAGAATATGTGCTACTGAGTTCTGGAGTAAATGCACATTTGAAACAGACTTTTTGGGAACAACAGAGAGCAGGGCATTACAGTAATCTATATTAGAAACAAAAGCATTAGCACCTTGGTGCTGGCAAAAGAGAGAAAAGAGCGGACTCTGGTGATGTTTTAAGATGTTAAAAACCTGTCTTTGTGACATTTCTAATGTGTGGAACAAAATTCAGCTCAGAGTCACAAATGATGCCCAGATTTCTCACACACTGAAAATATTTAAAGTTTTGTCATTTTGGTAAGAGGTGGGGCACGGAGGTGAGCCTTTGCCCCTGGGGCTCAGTCGGGCTCAGCCCAAAGGGTGACATGGGCCCCCCTTCCCGTGGGCTTACTACCTGCAGGAGGGGCCATAGGGGTCGGGTGCAGTGTGAGCTGGGCAGCTGCCAGAGGCGGGGACCCTGGCAGTCTGATCCTCGGCTGCAGAAGCTAGATCTAGGGACGTGGAGCCTGAGCGTAGGCATGTTCGTTGCCCCCTACTTGGCGCCTTTGCATTGGGGTTTACCCCGGTGGATGAAAGGGTAGACACCCTCCGCCTTCAGGTAGGGGGATGGGTCCTGACTGTTGTTTGTGTTTATGCACCAAACAGCAGTTCAGAGTACCCACCCTTTTTGGAGTCCTTGGAGGGGGTGTTGGAGAGCACTCCTTCTGCTGGGGGACTTCAATGCCCATGTGGGCCACAGGACAGCGAGATCTGGAGGGGGCGTGATTGGGAGGAATGGCCCCCCTGATATGAATCCGAGTGGTGTTATGTTGTTGGACTTCTGTGCTCGTCATGGATTGTCCATAACAAACACCTTGTTCGGGCATAAGAGTGTACACATGTGCACATGGCACCAGGACAATCTAGGCCACAGTTCGATGATTGATTTTGTAGTCGTATCATCGGACTTGCGGCTGCATGTCTTGGACACTCGGGTGAAGAGAGGGGCAGAGCTGTCAACTGATCACCACCTGGTGGTGGGTTTGCTCAGATGGTGGAGGAGGATGCCGGTTAGGCCTGGCAGACCCAAGTGTGTTGTGAAGGTCTGCTGGGAAGGTCTGGCTGAGTCCCCTGTCAGAAAGAGTTTCAACTCCCATCTCTGGCAGAGCTTCAACCATGTCCTGGGTGAGGCGGGGGACATTGAGTCTGAGTGGGCTGTGTTCTATGCCTCTATTGTTGAGGCGACCAGCTGCAGCTGTGGCCCCAAGGTCGTCGGTGCCTGTCTTGGCATTAAGCCCCGAACTCGTTGCTGGACACCAGCAATGAGGGATGCCGTCATGCTGAAGAAGGAGTCCTATCTGGCCTTTTTGGCCTGTGGGACTCCAGAGGCAGCTGATGGGTATCGGCAGGCTAAGTGGAACACAGCTTTGGCGGTCGCTAAGGCAAAAACTCAGGCATAAGAGGAGTTTGGAGAGGCCATTGAGATTGACTTCCGGACGGCTTCGAGAAGATTCTGGTTCACCATCCGGTGGCTCAGCAGTGGAAAGCAGTGCTCCATCAACACTGTGTACAGTGGGGATGGGGGCTGCTGACCTCGACTTGGGACGTTGTGAAGCGGAGGAGGGCATACTTCGAAGACCGTCTCAATCCCACCAACATGTCTTCCGATAAGGAAGCAGAGTCTGGGGACCCTGGTGTTGGCTCTCCCATTTCTGGGGCTGAGGTCGCTGAGGTGGTTACAAAGCTCCTCAGTGGCAGGGCCCCAGGGGTGAATGACATCCGCCCAGAGTTCCTTAAGGCTCTGGATGATATAGGGCTGTCTTGGCTGACATGCCTCCGCAGCAACGCGTGGACATTGGGGACAGTTCCCCTGGACTGGCAGACTGGGGTGCTGGTCCCCCTCTTAAAGAAGGGGGACCGGAGGGTGTGCTGCATCTACAGGGGGATCACAGTCCTCAGCCTACCTGGTAAGATCTATTCAGGGGTGCTGAAGAGGAGGGTCCATAGGATAGTCAAACCTTGGATTGAGGAGGAGCAATGTGGTTTTCGTCCCTGTCGTGGAACAGTGGACCAGCTCTACACCCTCTTCAGGGTCTTTGAGGGGGCATGGGAGTTTGCCCAACCAATCTACATGTGCTTTGTGGACTTGGAGAAGGCATCCACCGTGTCCCTCAGGGACTCCAGTGGGGGGTACTCTTGGAATATAGAGTGTCGGACCTGCTTGTACGAGCTGTCCGGTCCCTATACGACCGGTGTCAGAGCTTGGTCCGCATTGCTGGCAGTAAATCAGAATCATTTCCGGTGCAGGTTGGACTCCCCCAAGCCTGCCCTTTGTCACCGATTCTGTTCATAACTTTTATGGACAGAATTTCTAGGCGCAGCCAAGGTGTTGAGGGGATCTAGTTTAGTGGCCTAAGGATTAGGTCTCTGCTTTTTGAGGATGATGTGGTTCTGTTGGCTTCATCGGGCCGTGATCTTCAGCTCTCAGTGGAGCGATTCACAGCCGAGTGTGAAGCGGCTGGGATGAGAATCAGCACCTCCAAATCCGAGACCATGGTCATCAGCCGGAAAAGAGTGGAGTGCCTTCTCCGGGTCTGCAATGAGGTCCTGCCCCAAGTGGAGGAGTTCACGTATCTCGGGGTCTTGTTCATGAGTGAGAGAAGGATGGAGCGGGAGATCAACAGGCAGATCGGTGCAGCGTCTGCAGTGATGCGGACTTCAGAAAAAAATAGTCATTCACAATCAGGAATTTACCTTTTTTTTTTTTTTAAAGAGCAAGTCTGGAATTTATATTGATAATTTGGGGCCTTAATGTCTATGAAAGACATTGTCAATTTAACAGAGGGTTACAACATTTTGTGACACTTCGAGTAAATAATGTGAATAAATGATCATAATACATTATATTTTTGTTTATTACACTTGGTTTGTTTAGGTAGTGCACGTTTATGTTTTTTTTCCAAGCAAACAATGATACAGGCTTCTTCCTAGAGTTGCCTGTTCTTCAGTAAAAATCTTACCTTTGCACTAAAAGGAAACCCTGGAACTTTCTTTCTCCAGCTATTTCTATCCAACTACGTACTAAGAGGCATCTTTTCTTTTTCTTTTCTTTTTTTCCCCAGCAGTCCAGGTTTAAGCCAGTCAGAGGAAGATGGATTAAAGGTAACAGGAGGACTGAGCTGGAACGTGCTGGAAGCTCGCTGCTGCCCTGTAAGCTGATTGGCTCGCAGGCTTCTGGGCAGCTTATACAGAAGCAGGGGAGGCCAGCATCCTCTGACTGTGCTCATTTTGTTGAGAAGAGAGAGTGGGGGAAAGAGAGACAGACGACATCATCCCTGGACTGTAGCATCATCCAGGTAGGACGAGAATATCTGTCACTGCACTCATGCCTCAGCTGACCAGCCTTTCGCGCGTGACATAAGTGATTATTCCTTATGTCTGCAACAGTAAACATAATAACGCAGATATTAATTGTGCATCATTATCTTATGCGACGCCATCATATCACGAAAACTTTATCTTATAAGTGGGATGTAGAATGAAGTTGAAGAAGAATCGGAACAGTGTCACGCAACTTTGACGTATAGATGCTAATGCATTGAAATACTGCGGCAGGGCAACTTTTCTTCAGTCACAGTGGAGGGGGTAGAGGATGATCAGCTGGATGGTCAGCGGTTTTATGATTGACATGATGCAGCAGAGTGACGGAAAATACGCGCTGTAGTCTGTAAATAAACAAGCGTAAAAGTGCAGAAAGCAGCACCAAAACCGCAGCAAAGACTGAAATAACAGTTTAATGACCCAAACAAACTACAGCTCAGAGTTTTGAATTTAATCTGGCTCCACTCGGCTGATATCTGATCCGTGATCTATTCTGTTCTTATAATGTATTAATAAGATGTGTAACTGGCGTGAGCGAAGACAGAAGAATTCTGGCCAAACATTTCTTCTTATTCAGTTTCATCAGAAGTTAGCTCTTTGGAAATCACTTCGTGGCTACAAAAATCTTATTTTCTGTCACACTGTGTTATTTTTGGTCATTGTCATAGATTAATTAAAGAAATTAGAGCAAATAATGTGTCTCTGTGGCAGGCTACTGTAACAAAGAGCCTGGTCCATCCCTTGAATTACAGGAGCATTTTCTAAGAATTAATGTGTCATGGGTCTCTGTTAAGTGGCTTAACAAAGAAAACATTATCCTCTGTAAATAAAAGGATGCAAAGAATGGACTAGAAATGAGTAGAAAAGTAGCCACAGTCTAAAGAAAAGATTTTGAAGACCTCCAGAAAGTCTGGGGAACTTTTCCTTGAGACCACTTTAATAGATTAAATAAAAGTCAGACTGTTTGGAAGCAAATACAAAGAAAAGGGGGGACAGACAAAGACTCTTAAAGAAAATGCATTCTCATTCTTTATAACATATGCAGACTTTACCTGTGCTGCCCCCTGCTGGAATCTCATAAACCATGAATTGTTTCAATTTGCCAGACCAACCATGTCCAAAGGGCCGGCTGTTGGGATCGATCTTGGGACCACCTACTCCTGTGTTGGTGTGTTCCAGCATGGCAAGGTGGAAATCATCGCCAACGACCAGGGCAACAGAACCACACCCAGCTACGTGGCATTTACAGACACAGAGCGGCTGATAGGAGATGCAGCCAAGAACCAGGTTGCCATGAACCCCACCAACACAGTTTTTGGTAAGCCCTCAGGAGATCAGTGCATTCCCAAAACATCACGATTATCTTCAGCTGCCAGAGACATGTCTGAATAAAACTGTTTTTTTTTTTGTTTGTTTGTTTGTTGTTGTTTTTTTTTCCCTGGTCATTGCAGATGCTAAACGCTTGATTGGCAGACGATTTGAGGACCCAGTGGTTCAGTCTGACATGAAACACTGGCCGTTCAATATAATCAGTGATAGTGGGCGCCCCAAAGTAGAGGTTGAGTACAAAGGTGAAAGAAAAACCTTCTACCCCGAGGAGATCTCATCCATGGTGCTGACAAAGATGAAGGAGATTGCTGAAGCCTACCTAGGAAAGGTAAATTTACAGCATATGTTGAGCAGCTGTCTACAAAACTGCCTCAGTATGCTGTGCAAGTCATTCCACAAGACAGTACAAACTGGACTTCCACATGATGTCAACTAAAGGGTTAAAACAACAGGGAACGAGTGTGACAGGGTTGGGATTTTAGCTAAAAATGACCACTGCTTTGTAATGCCAGAGAGAGAACATGGCATCCATGATATATTCAGAACTATGATAGATTCTTGAAATAACACAAATCTTATTAATAAATAATAGTTTTTTTATCCTATGTAATAATGCTGAGTCATTAAGTTTGACGACCACAGTATCACAAGATAAATGACTGAAATGTTGCCTCTGTTGTCCTGATGCTGATTGTCAGTGTTCATGCTCATATGGATCATACTATTGTTTTTCTGAGGGGGAGGACTTTTTGTGGTACAGAACTAAGTAATGTTATTTTAATTAATAATCATCCATTTATTTTGAAAAAATCATTACTTGCAAAACAAAATACAAATAGATGTTTATGTTGATATCAAAATGTGTGGACTTTTGTAGAGTTTAATTTATTATAATCCAACTACAGTTTTATTGAAGGCTACAAGAGACATGAAAAAATAGGGAAAAAACAATAAAAGAAAAAAATAATTAATGTGTTTTACACTGTATTAAAGGAGACATTTCAATGTATATATAAAATTTTTAAATATAGATTTTTGGAGACCCAGTACATTAAATACAGCCAAAAATGTCAGAGGAACTTAAATTGCACCAATTTCATGTAATAAACCTTTTAATCTTTTTTTCTATTTCATGTCAGTCTGTGTCCAACGCTGTAATCACAGTACCTGCCTACTTCAACGACTCCCAGCGTCAGGCCACCAAGGATGCTGGTACGATCTCTGGCCTCAATGTTCTGCGTATCATCAATGAGCCCACTGCAGCTGCGATCGCCTACGGGCTGGACAAGAAGGTAAATTAGTCATGTGTGAAATTCTCATGTGAAGAACCAAATTGAGGCAAGTTGTTGTTGCTGATTGTTCTAAATCTTGTAATTTAATTTCAGGTTGGATCAGAGAGAAACGTCCTCATCTTTGATCTGGGTGGCGGCACCTTCGATGTGTCCATCTTGACCATTGAAGATGGCATCTTTGAGGTCAAGTCCACAGCTGGAGACACTCATCTTGGTGGGGAGGACTTTGACAACCGCATGGTGAACCACTTCATCGCAGAGTTCAAGCGCAAGTACAAGAAGGACATCAGCGACAACAAGAGGGCCGTCCGCCGTCTGCGCACCGCTTGTGAGAGAGCGAAGCGCACCCTGTCTTCCAGCACCCAGGCCAGCATCGAAATCGACTCTCTGTACGAGGGAGTGGACTTCTACACCTCCATCACCAGGGCTCGCTTTGAGGAGCTCAACGCTGACCTCTTCCGTGGCACCCTGGACCCCGTGGAGAAATCCCTCCGTGACGCCAAGATGGACAAGGGCCAGATCCATGACATCGTGCTGGTCGGTGGCTCCACCCGTATCCCCAAGATCCAGAAACTGCTCCAGGATTTCTTCAATGGGAAGGAGCTCAACAAGAGCATCAACCCAGATGAGGCTGTGGCCTATGGAGCTGGTAAGAGTTCAGAGCTAACTTTTCTTGAACAGTTCACCATCAGTGTTTCTGTCATTGTTGGATTAAACCTGTTTTTTGTATTTCTAGCTGTCCAGGCTGCCATCCTCTCTGGTGACAAGTCGGAGAACGTGCAGGACCTGCTGCTTCTGGACGTCACCCCCCTGTCTCTGGGTATCGAGACGGCCGGAGGTGTCATGACAGTTCTGATCAAACGTAACACCACCATTCCCACCAAGCAGACCCAGACCTTCACCACATATTCCGATAACCAGCCTGGTGTCCTCATCCAGGTGAGGATAATGCACATCACATTCACCTCTTTAGTGTTTCGCTGTGATGACGTTTATTCCTGCCATTCGTAGTTTCCACCAGAGGTCGAAAGACCAAAGATGGCCCCGACCTTCCTTGGATATCTGAGCGAAATAAAGTCTGCAGAGATCTGGACTTTTAGCTGTTTGGGTTGTTTGTTAACCCTTTGTATTTCAAACAGGTTTACGAGGGTGAGCGTGCCATGACAAAGGACAACAACCTGCTGGGCAAGTTTGAGCTGACGGGCATCCCTCCTGCTCCTCGTGGTGTTCCTCAGATTGAGGTGACATTTGATATTGATGCCAACGGTATCATGAATGTCTCAGCTGTTGACAAGAGCACCGGCAAGGAGAACAAGATCACCATCACCAATGACAAGGGTGAGTTTAAGTCAAACGTCAGTAGAGTCTGTTACACGTCTGCAGGGTTTCTGACTTCAGTTTTCTTCCAGGTCGTCTCAGCAAGGAGGACATTGAGCGTATGGTTCAGGAAGCTGAGACGTACAAGGCCGAGGATGACGTCCAGCGTGACAAGGTGTCTGCAAAGAACGGCCTGGAGTCGTACGCTTTCAACATGAAGTCAACCGTGGAGGACGAGAAGCTTGCTGGCAAGATCAGCGATGACGACAAGCAGAAGATCTTGGAGAAGTGCAACGAGGTCATCAGCTGGCTGGACAAGAACCAGGTTAGAAATGATGCTGGTTAATGGACTTTATTTCAGCTCTGAAATTAGTCATATTTTCCAACCATCTTTTAGTGGTCAGAGAAAACTGTTCGCAAATGTTTTAGACACACCTCATCAATATTTATAATAAAACTGGAAATCAGTGCAATAATTTTCTTAATCATGTGCAAATAAATAGTAAATGTAAATGCAGTCTGAACCCTCTTAGACAAGCTTCCTGTCATTTCTTCAAGTAGCCTCCTTGGATAGTTCTCCAGACTTCTTGAAAGTATGTTTCTGCCTTTTGTTCTGATCTCTGTCCAGATGATCCCACACTGCTTCAGTAATGTTGAGGTTCGGGTTCTGGGGAGGATTCATTCCTCCATCAGACCTTTTTGCCACAGATTTTCAGTCTAGTTCTTGGGTCATGTGACATACCTCAGCCTTTTCTCCCTGTTTCCCTTTTTAAATGGCTTTTTGACAACCACATTTCCAAAGAGACCATTTCTGATGAGGCTTTTACCTACAGTAGATGGATCAACTGAAGGTCCAGATGCACCACCCAGGCTTTTTTTTTTTTTTTAGGCCTGACTCCTCTTTTGTTTTCCACTTGTCCAGTTTACTCAAAAATTGTAAGAATACGTTGCACATCATGCTGAAATAAGTTTTAAGCTAACAGCTCTGTGTGAATCACCTTGTTGCAGCGTAAATTCTGTTTTCTTTAAAACTGTGTTATCTTTGGCATTGTTCATAGACGTATCTAAAGAAATGGGAACAAAAGATGTGCCTCTGTGACAGGCTGCTGGTAACAAAGTGCATAACATCCCATTTAGAAACAGTTGTTTTGCTAAGTTTGTGTCGATTGGTTCATCCGTTTTGTTAGGAGCATTACTTTGTCGGCCACGTTTAAGCAGCTTAAAATAAACAGATGTCTTTGAAAGTGGTCAGATACAAGGACTGGACTGAAATGGGTGAAAAATAACAGTCAATATCTAAAGAAAGATTTTTAAACTTTAAAAAGCCTGGAGTTTTTAAATGAGAAATAAGTCTGGCTTTTTGGAAGCCAAATATGAAGAAATGAGAGCTGGATCAAGACCTTTGCACAGTACTTTATGCCTTTTTAGAACATTTGAAGGAAATGAAAACAAGATACTATAGCATTTTTACTTGTAATAAATTAGGTATTGGGATTCATGTCAGAGTAAAGAATGCTTTTGATGAAGAAAGTGGAAACCTTAGAAGTAAACAATATTGATCAGCATGTAAAGCAAACTTTTAAAAGCCTCTAAAATTAAACATGTTTATCCATCTCATTTACTACACTGGTATTCTTCAGAGATTGAAGATTTATCATGCATTACTTGTGTTTAGTAGAGCTATAATGTTCCAATCCACGGAGCAGCAACTAAATAAAAGCTTTGACCTGAATCTTTAAAATAAAAGTTCAGATTAAAGCTATTACTCCTGAATATGTGATTATATAAACTGAATTTTTTTATATCAGACTGCAGAGAGGGATGAATATGAACATCAGCAGCAGGAGCTGGAGAAGGTGTGTAACCCCATCATCACCAATCTGTACCAGAGTGCTGGTGGGATGCCAGGCGACTTCCCCAGAGCGGGAGGTGCCCCAGCAGGTGGAGGATCCTCTGGACCGACCATCGAGGAAGTTGATTAATTGCAGCACCTGCAGCTCTTCAACATCCCCAAACAATAAGCAAGCATGAACAACCCAGAGGCCAAATGTGTTCAAGTCAGTCTCATATCCACATGTAAAAAGCATGATAATAAAGCAAACACTGTTTTACCGGAGTCCTGAAAAATAAGTTTTGACTGAAACATCCTCTGTCTTGGCAGATGTTTTTGTTGTTGTCCAGTGGATAAAGAACAAGTAACCTCTTTTTTTGGCCCCAGATATTTCCTGTGTCTGGAGAATAAATATTAGGAATTTAAATTAAATCGTAAAGCTTGATCTAAATTCATTAAAGAATGAGCCCCTTTTTATAATAGTATTAATGAGGCTTCTGTCCATTCATTTAATTAATGGATTTTCATAAATGATAAATGAGTACATGTTTTTTAAGTTTATATTGCAAAAGCATTACCTATGTCAATTGGGCCTCTCCACTTCCATTGATATCATTTAATTAAAGGACAACACCGTATTTAAAGGGAATGTATTTTTAAAAAAAAACATGTCTACAGTAAACTGGTTTTTCAAGGCTACATGTTTACGTCAGGAAGAACAAAAACCGGATTTAAGTTAAGCC
Source organism: Melanotaenia boesemani (assembly GCF_017639745.1). Lineage (NCBI taxonomy): Eukaryota > Metazoa > Chordata > Actinopteri > Atheriniformes > Melanotaeniidae > Melanotaenia > Melanotaenia boesemani. The sequence continues at coordinate 21,598,436 of NC_055696.1, read as the reverse complement.
ACTAATTAGAAAATTCTCTTATTATTGTGAGGTGAGGCCCAGATAAACACAACAAAGTCTAACAAAGTAAAATGGATCAAAGAAATCAGCTTGTAAACCATAAAACTCTTCCTGTAAACACCAGAAAGGCCGCAGCTCATCTGACGCCTGTTAAACAGACTGGAAACCCGGATGACAACACAAACATACAGTTTCCTACAAGCCTTTAATGGAAACAGCACAACATAATAAACAACATCACAATATTTTTTCAACAAAGCTAAAGAAAAACCGACCCCCATCCATATTAAAAAAAGGATTTCTTTCTTTATGTCTCCAAGCTTCAGAGAGCGCCTCCATTTTCCGAGCGGATGGGGCAGTCTGTGAATAGTCCCGATGAGAAGCCGATTAGGCTCATGTTTTATTATAGAAACAGCAAAAACCAAAACAACGTCTATTCTAAAGAATGTTATTAAAAACAAAACAAAATAGAAAACACTGATGTGGAAAAGTTGCTGGCTTCGGGGATAGCCGTCCGCCCCGCCTGACTCCAGCCCGGCCTCGGTCCTTTCTCCTACTTGCTCTTGGCCGGTTTCTCCGTCTTTTTTGGCAGAAGCACAGCCTGGATGTTTGGTAGCACTCCTCCCTGTGCGATAGTCACACCTCCCAGCAGCTTGTTCAGCTCCTCGTCGTTACGCACTGCCAGCTGGAGATGTCGGGGGATGATCCTGGTCTTCTTGTTGTCCCTGGCCGCGTTTCCTGCCAGCTCCAGGATCTCAGCCGTCAGGTACTCCAGCACGGCCGCCAGATACACAGGAGCCCCGGCGCCGACGCGCTCCGCGTAGTTGCCTTTGCGCAGCAGCCTGTGAACGCGACCTACCGGGAACTGAAGTCCGGCCCGGGAGGATCGGGATTTCGCCTTTGCTCTAGCTTTGCCTCCGGTTTTCCCTCTACCAGACATGTTGATTTAAAGCAGCAGTGATCGGTGAACAATAAACAGATGACGCGAGTGGAGCGACGCGCGTGAACCTTTATGTGATTATTCGTGACTGTGCGGACGGATGTCGTAAAGGTTTTTCCTATTGGAGGCGTGAAGCTGAGACGCATGAGCCAATGGCGCAGCGCGACCTGCAGTAATGATTGTCCTCTGGTAAACGATGCGCCAATCCCAGAGAAGAGACGGCGCATAGGACTTTGCACAGGAACCTTATAAATACAGGACTCACGAGAGAAAGTGATTTAATTAGCGGAGACGACAGATCTTGTAATATTAACCCCTGTACCTGAAACATGTTCAAAATAATTTGCTACAAGGACAGAACAGAGAGAGAGAGAAAAACAAATAAAAAAAAATAATAAAACGCTGTAAGCAAACAGAAAAGAATGATATTCCTTCCATAACCCCAATTCTAAAGAATTTTGGATGTTGTGTAAAATGTAAATGAAAACAGAAAACAATGCTTTCCAAATCTCATCAACCCATTTTATTCCAAATAGAACATAAACAAAATGTCAGTTGTTGAAACTGAGATATTTTATTATTTAATAGAAAATTTTAGCTGATTTTAAATGTAATTGCGGCAGCACATCTGTAACAACAAATTATTCAATAAACTCTGAATGAGTAAGTTGGTGTTCAGGACTTTAAGGTTGTGTTTATATGTTGGTGGAGATTCTCAGTCATCCAGGTCATAGTAATCCTATAGTAGCCTGAGTAAAGGCAAATGGGCTTTGTTTTGGTACTTGGAGATGTTTCACCTCCTTCTTCTTCAGTTCTAATACCCACTGCTCAGGCATTTTGGACAGAGATGATAGATTGTTGATGAGGTGTCAAGGAAACCATCTATGTTCATCTGGAAAAACAACAGAAGATGTGGCCTCAAATCACCTTTCCTGCACCTACAAAGCAGCCATGCCTCCCCTCCCCAGGAGTTTCACAACAGTTCACACATTGCACCTTGCACAACTGCTTTGTTTGTGTGTATGCATGTGTGTGTGCGACTGTGTGTGTGAAAGAGACTTTAATGAGTGTTTTTTGTTTGTTTGTTTTACTTCTATGTTATCTATTTTTATGAGTGTAAAGGCTTCTTTTATTTTAATATGCATGAATTGCTTTTTTTTTTTATCATATAAATGTTAGGGTTCCTGTCTGTCTCCCCTGTGTGTGTTCCTGGATAGCCCTAGTGTGTGCGTCTGGCTCCCTCTGTCTGTCTTGTGCGTCATGTTTGTTCCCAGCCAGGAGAATTACAACAGCAGCAATCACCTCACCTGGGCTGATCTTCACACCAGGACCTCATCCACCAATCAACCACCACAATACTTAAACACCGGACCTTTCTTCATTCATTCCCTGCATCGTCCAGTTACTTACCTGGTATATCTTGGCCTCTCTAGTTCTCTACCTTTATCCAACTTGTGTCTCATAACCCTGTCTTGTGTCTAGATTCCTGGTTCTCCGGATTCTGTCAGTCCTGCCTACCACACCAACCTCCTGGACTGTTTCCCTCCCGCTCTGATTCACTCCCATCTCCAGCTCAAGCCGGCTCCACACAACGCTCTGCCTGCCATCCCCTCTGTCAGCCGTGAACCACCGTGATCCCTGGATCCTGCTCGTGGATTAAAACTGCTCTCCAAATTCTGCTCAGAAACTCTATTAAATCCCTTTTCTAAAACTAACCATTCTCTGCTCTTTTGGTTGCTCAGCGTTTGTATCTTGGAGTCCAGAAATCATTCCTGCCTGACTCACTGTAACAATAAAACACTTTGTGTTGCCTTTGGCCTGAAAAGCACTTTATGAATAAAGTTTGATTTGACATTTCTGATTCAGTCTGGTGTTAACTGCAGCCTTTCAGTTAAACACTGAACTGGCTGCTCCCTCTAATCATAATTGGGCACAAAAATAACTGATTATGGTGAAAAAATGTATTTTTTATAACATTATCCCTGTTTGTGAGGAAAAAACACTTGGGCCTATATTGTAAGTTTGTTTACGCCACAATTTTTCCATGCAAAATGCACAATTTTGTCCTTGGTGTGTTTGAAAAATATTACATTTATTCAACATTGAAATGAAAACTTTCTCTCTGCAGGGGAAAATTCAGAGAGGTCCAGAAACGATGTAGTGGGTAGCCAGGCCTCTTGTAGGCGATTAAACTTTTGCAACGACACACCCAGATGTGCACCGCATCCTCATTAAGAAGGGAAAACAGAGCACAACAACAAAAGGGTCGCATGCCAACCTCCATACCTGCTTGTCAACAACGCCATTCTCAAAATGACCCACCAGCAACTTTTTTGTCTTATCCAGAGTTGTTCTCATCAAGAGACCACATGAATTAAAACGATGCAGCAGCACAGACATGACACAGAGGTCCACCATTGTTGTTGTTGTGCTTTTCGGGGATTAAGCAGGGTCGGAGTTTACAAGTGCAAGAAGATGAGCAGATGTCATTGTTGCTGAAAGATTCCAGGTTTAAGGGTTTAAGTTCGTTGTTTTAAACAAAGCTTTAGGTCTGAAGGGATTAAAAATTCAATCTCAGAGGTATTATCTGAAACAAATAACACATTAAGCACAGCCAAAAAGAACGTCTTCATGCTAAGCTCAGTGTAAGCTCATCTACCCTCCATTGTGTGGTCTGTCCTGATCAGGTCCCCAGGATTGCTGGAGGGGAATCTGAGGGGGTATTTGTGGTTCAGGTGACGGTTGCAGGAGGTTTTGTTCAACAAGGTGTGTCTTTCTCTTTAAGTCTGAGATGATGTGCAGGAGACCTAGTTTTCTAACAAAGAGTATTTGCCCCCGGCAAATAGGGGGCACTTAAACGAAGCAAAGGTCACAACAGAGCTCTCATGGCTCCCTCATGTAAATATGTCTGAAACAAATGATCAGGTATTAATATTTTAATTATGTAATGCTTTCAGGTTGTGCAAGATTAGATCCAACGACAAAGCTTAAAAGTTTTTGCATCTTCTTGCTGTTTTTGTATTATTTGCATATGTCTGGTAATCATAAACAGACTTGTGACTATGTGAGTTTCAGAAAAACCTAAAAAAAAAAAAAAAAAAGAACAAAAAGAAAAAAAAAACATGAAAACTTCTCATCTGTTACCAATAAAATGAGTAAAATAATGACAATTAAGATGTGGAAACCCAGAGAGGATTATGTAGCATCATTATATTTCTGGCTTGGTTACCAGACATGTTGGCAGCCAAAGTGCCAACATGATGAGTTAAATTCAGTTTCTTAGTATAAAGTCACACCAAACCAAAGAACCACCATATACATTTACCTATTGTTCATAGTCTGTCAGATGATCAGCCGGCTTGTGTTGCTTTCCCCTCTCAGTGGGCTTCCTGTGAACTCTTTATCTGGAAAGGAGGCCAGTATAAAGGGCTGAAAGTCATGAAGTAAGAGCAGACACGCTAAAAGATATAGTAAGAACCGGAGGTGGAGCAGCACTCTCTGTTTAAGGTGAGATGTGACTTTTATAAGCTTTGAACTAAAACATTGGTTTTCAATACTGTTGTTAATAGTGATAATTCAGTCATTATCAACATATTGTCATTTTCATTGTCATTTCATTGTCATATATACACACACACACACACTCATATATATATATATATATGTGTGTGTGTGTGTGTGTGTGTGTGTGTGTGTGTGTGTGTGTGTGTGTGTGTGTGTGTGTGTGTGTGTGTGTGTGTGAAGTGCATATTAAATGCACTCCAACAGTCACTAATTATCAGTCAAAGGATGTATGTTTAGAATTAGACACCTTAATAATAATTTAATATTATTGCAAAGAGTAAATTAAATTTAACTGTAGCTGCTACAGGATCAATTAGTATCATAATGGCAAAGTATTATAATTTTATGTCTTAAAATGTGTTAACAGATGCATTTTATTGGTTGGAAACCATTTATAACAGTCTCATTGATTGTCATCACTGGTAAATAAATTGCCAACTGTAGGAGTTATGAGTAATTTAAGGTACTTCTGCTTTACCTGAAAACTTTAGTACTATCATCCTGTTGATTCCTGCTTTTAGGGGAATATGATTTCAATATAACATATTTAACAAGGCCATGCAGTGTAATGCATTCTTATGATAATGCATAAAAGGCTAATCTAATCTAAGCTAATCTCTATTTGTTTCAATTCAAGCTGCTGCTTGAATATCAAATGAAGGAGATTGGGGTCAATTAAAAGAACCTGACCAATGCTTCAGACCAATAGGTTAATAAGTAAACTGATAAAATGTAATTAGACTTAGATTAAAAATTAAAACTAGCTGCTTGTACTCTGATGAATCCAGTCACCCTGAATAAAAGGTCATTTCTATGACAGGGAACATCTTACACCAGAAGCACCTAAGTTCCAATAAAATTACATTTGATGACAGTGTTGTTAAACTATTTGTCCTATACTATATGTCCTATTAGTATCTGTCCTCACATGCACATGTCATTTTGCAAGTATTCTTCATGGTATTTATGTTTGCTATATCTTGCAAAATTATTAAAAAATGCTGACGACCTGTCCTGCACTAGTGGAGGGGGGGGGCTCATATTCAACACAGTATATTGGAATTAGCCTCTGGGGTAAATTTTAGAGGGACTGTGAATTAAAAACCTTCCTGAGTGTCTCCCATTGCATTTTTAGGTTCTGAACAGGACTTCTTATGGAGGAAATTATGTGCATTTCTAATTCCTGTTTATTCTCCAGCAGCTGCAGAACAATGTGGCTGGTTCTTCTCACATATCAACTTGCCAAAATTCTTCTTGTCAATGGCCAAAATGCCTGTCCCGGACAGCCCACGTACAGGAGTCCAGGTAAGTGGGGATCTTATGAAATGAAATACAGTAGCTAAATGTAATTAATCAATGTAGAACAGTATTTTTCTGACAAATGGACCTCACCTACACTATGCGAGTAGTAGGCTGCTAGACTAATGTTAATCCCCATTGTCACCCAGATTTGTACATTTTAAAATCAGACCTTTAAACACCAATCAAAAAACATGTCAACACCTGGTTCCTGCTGTGGATAAGTGTCTTATTAGTATTCAGTCACATGTCAAAGTTATTTTATTGGCTCTGGCTCCGACCAGTATTGATGGGAACTCAACACATCCTTATTTTCAAAGAGGATGCTGCATTCAGGGTTGCAAGAGTGGATGCAGGTGAATGCTTCTTTACAGAAACACGTTCAGTGACCGCAACATCTCACACAGAGAAGTCGAGCAACATCTGCAAATCAGTTGAGAAAAATAAACAAATTTTTCTCAGAAAGGTGTGGTTTTCAGACTTTGTAGCCCTCCACACCCCCTTGAAAACGAGATGCTGCATCTCAAGGGGTTTTCCATTAAATAAATTTCAAATAAACAGGAGACCTTGTACAGCAGGGTGTCCAAAGTCGGGCCTCAAGGGCCACTATCCTGCAGGTTTTCAGTGTTTCCTGCTACAACAAATTAAATGGATCCAACAGCCTATAAAGCTCTGCACAATGACTCGTTCATTTGAGCCAGGGGTGTAGAAGCAGGGACACATCAAAAACCTGCAGGGTTTTGGTCTACAAGGACCGGAGCTGGACACTGTGTGGCATCCCAGGTTTGTACCATGGGGGGGAAATGGTATTACTGGGCTTAATTCATAGTCCTCAGAGCACTGAGGGTAAATGCACGACTACTGACAACGGAAAAGCTTGTTCTAGCCAGTGTGCCTGCATTTAAAAACATCTATAAACAGATCAAAATCAACACAGTTTGCTCTCCAGGAAGAGAAATTCTCAAATAAATTATACTCTTAAGAAATAAAATTACCACCACAATGCTGACTTCAAGCTATAAAGTGATGACATTTATGTAACTGAATTAAAATCAGTGAGTAATCTAAAGGGGAGACTCATCACATAAAATTGTGGTGTTTATGTGTCTCATCAACATAAATATGTTGGTTTCTTTTTGTTGAAAACCCTTTCATCATCATTTGCTTTCTCTGTCTTAATCCTCCAGAGGTCTAGAAGGCATTGCTGATTTTGACCTCCTGCTCTCTCTGTTTCAGCTAACTCAGATATCGACGTCATTTGTGGAAGTCAGACAGTGAACCTCCAGATCCTCCTGTGTCCACTCTATTTCAGCGGATACAATGAGTCACTACTGGCCCTCAATGCACAGCACTCTAAAAGCCAGTGTAGAGGCACAGCAGACTGGACAGCCAACCCGCCTGTTGTCAAGTTCAACTTTTCCATCACAGAACGTGCCATCGCTGACTGCTCCAGCACAATGACTGTAAGGTAACAGAGCTCGAAAAAACCATGCAAGGTGCTACCTACAACACATTCTCACTAAACTCTTCTTTCTCAAAGATTACTGAGGAGGTAGGAAGTGGGATGTTTGCAGCTTACTCCAATGTTCAGTACGTCAACATCTCAGGCATGGTCTGCTCTGAGGACCAAACCGCAGGAACCATCACTTACCACCTAGAGGCGATATACAAGTTCTCCTGTCGCTACCCACTGCAGTACCTGGTCAACAACACCAAGATGAGCGTGTAAGTGAAACTTTACTTTAACAAAAACTTGAAATGTAAGAATTAAGCCAAGGTGGTTGTAAATGATTCTTTATAAGAAAGATTAAATTTGCCAGACAGTGGCTTTAGAGGTGTGTGTTACTTTTGAGTCTAGTTTCAGGAGAAAATAAATCTCACCTGAAACTGTTGTTCTCTCTTGTATCAAATAAATGATGACCTGGTTGCTTACAAGTTGGCTTCTCAACCCCCTCGACTGATTTTCAGCTGCTGACAGAATCTTTTCTGCCCAACAGAACTGGAACCAAAGTGGCAATCCGAGACAATAACGGGAGCTTTATCAGCACACTGAGCATGCGACTCTACTCGGTAAGAACAGGCATGTGCCAACAGGAAATGGTTTTATGTTTAAGAAAACAGTACCAGTGATCTACATATTCAACGAAATGACATCAGCGTCAAGTTGGCTAAGTAGTGGCTCAGGGGCAGTGTTTCTGCCCTCGGCACATGTGGCAGAATAACAACAGTATCAGGATTCAAATAAAGTATTCAAAGCTACAACGTACCACACACGTGTGAGGGTGCAGGATGTTGCAGATTGCTTTGGGTGCAAGTATGTATTGTCTGAGATGCAACACAGTAACACAACAATGTCTTTGTGTTTTTATGATCCACTATCAAAATACAGTATTATTAAAATTTTAAGCAGTATTGAGTAACCCATTTATTTCAATTTCACATCCAAGGAGCCAGACTTTTTTTTTTGTCTTCAACAAAAGTTGCAGTTTTTGCACAGCTAGCATAACATGGACACATTTGGGAAAGTACCAACAGCTAAACATTAGGTCAGCAATGATGAATCAACAGACATTTCAATGACAGAAAAGAAGAAATGGGGGAAAAAAAGACAAGAAAATATGAGGAGGCATTTCTGACCATTGGCTTCCCCAGTACGCCGTCGGTTAAAGAAGAAAGGCCTGTAAGAGGTGCTCTAATGCTGCCACAGAAATACACTAAAAGCAGAAACAAAGAAAGCTAGAAAATGCAAAAACATGAATGTAAATTCACAAACTACAGAAACAATTCCAATGTTCGTCTTGGTAGTGATTCATGGGAAGCTCAGTGCACGACATGCAAAGCAGGGAGCTGGAAACTTATAATAACAATGATAATGGATTAGATTTATATAGCGCTTTTCAAGGCACCCAAAGCGCTTTACATTGTGTGAATCCATTATTCATCCACTCCTCACTCATACCTGGTGATGGTAAGCTACGTGTGTAGCCACAGCTGCCCTGGGGCAAGCTGACGGAAACGTGGCTGCCAGTCTGCGCCTACGGCCTCTCCGACCATCACCCACCATTCATCCACACATTCATACACCAGCGATGCCAACACTGGAGGCAAGGAGGGTTAAGTGTCTTGCCCAAGGACACAACGACAGATGACTGCGGGAGCGGGAATCGAACCGCCGACCTTCCGATCATTGGACGACCTGCTCTACCGCCTGAGCCACTGCCGCCCCTAAACTTACATCAGTTCTGCACAAAGACATAGGTTTCTTTTTCCTTTCTGTGTTTGTGTTAATATATATTTATTACATTATTGCTTTATAATGGGACAAACACTGGACAGAAAGACACTTGATCAAAATTTATCTTTACTGAATGCCAGAGTATTTTAGCCACTACTACTGTTTTATGTAGTCTAGATAATATAAATTCTGTAAAAATGTCAAAAGAAGTGTGAAGTAGGCCTCCACATCATAATGAAGTAGCATTGAATGTGGACACATTTGTGTCTATCAACACAGATAGCTACCTTACTACTACGTAACAAGCTAAAAGATGCTAGTAATTTTTCTGTCCATGCAAATACACAGCTGATGTTCCAGTTAGTCACTGCATCAGTTGAATGAGTTGCTGCCCAGGCTGAAGTAATTTAGCTTTCTCATTTGCCACAGCTGGCAGCTCAGCTCCTACTTCCTAGTACCAGCTTGTTATACATTTTCAGATCAGTAGCTGCCTTAGGCAGGGATGTAGCCTCCTGCTGCAAGTCTAGATCCATGTCTTAGCTCTATCCCTGTTACTGGAACAGACAATAGGAAATGATTGTATTACAAATGAGAGGCCATTAAGTGCAGCAGCTCACACAAAGACACACGCCAGGATTACGGCGGGTGCAGCTAAGGAACAACCCAGAAAAGCCTAAGTAGCCTGAGTCAGCTTTCATGTGGTTGCAGAAGACAAGCACGAATTTTTTAAAGTTTGCACAACCAAGAACGTCCAACATTAGAGAAACCAACCTTGGTGTGGCTACACCTATTTTCTAGCACCCATGAGTGAAATTAGATGCATCTAGTTGTTTGTTTGTTGTGATTGTATTTTGACTGCACTGTAACTGAGTTATACTATAGATACACTGTCTTATTACTTAGGACTTACTTACCACAAAATAATGGGATTTAATGTTTTCTTTTTACATTATTCCATACGTGGCTTGAGTCTCACTGCCTTTTCTTTTTTTATATTAGTTTAAGCAAGAATCAACATAATAATATCCACCACCCTCCCCCCGAAGACAGCTACACAGTACAGAAAAAAAAGATATTAATAAATTATGGGTCCAAACATGATCTATTTTTAACTTTTTTTTTCATATCTAAATGTGTTATTTTTAGTTTGTAAATAACAATCCTCTCGTGTGTTAATGGGCCTGAAGGACAGAAACTTCACCACCATGATGCAGATCCCTCCGACTGGCCTGGAGCTAAAGACCAGGATCTTTGTAAAAGTATTAGCATCCAACCTCACCAGCAGGTACTTCACATTTTACACTGGTTTCAGTGGTTTGAGAAGTTTATTGAGTTTTATCTATTAAAAAATTAAATCAACTTTTTTTTTATCCTCTTTACTCTGCCATTGACAATATCTTCATGCAGATATAATCACATTGGAAAATACTGCTATCTTTTATGACATTGTTCTTACAGGTTCTATGTGCACCTCGACCGATGTTGGGCCACGACCTCTCTGTACCCCGTCAACGTCTCATCTTATGATCTTTTTGTTGGGTAGGTTACTGCAAAGTACAAAAAAATTAATTAACTTGTCTTAGATATTGATAGCTTGTATTTTTATACACATAAAAGAGGAAAAAGCAAGTTTTCCCTCATTTAGTTATGAGGTTTTATGTGTCAGGAGAAATATTTTAAATAATACAGTCTTTAACATTTTAATGTCACATGTATTATATTTAATAGCTTTTGTATCACTTTATGGTAAAAAAAAAATTGGTTCAAACCCTGTTGTACACAATCTGATACCTGTCTTCTGCCCCCTGGTGGACACAATAACGCACTACAATAATTTTGGCATATCACATGGTAAATAACGGTAAATATACAAAAATATTTTTGGTAATTATTGTCTTAGATTTTGTTAAAGGACCAAATAAAGACTTCATAAAAAAATAAATAAATTTCTCACCATTTTTTCTTGAGTTGGGCTTCAAAACTTTGACAGGTAATGTGGTGGATTTAGTTTCTCCATCACATCTTTTTAATTTTGTTTTCATTCTCTCCTGAAACAAAAACCTTACAACTGAAAGAGGGTGTTCTGTGGTTTTCACATGACTGTATATGATCTTTATCCTCTTCAAGATGTCATCGGGATGGTCAGACAGTGATCACCACCAATGGAGAGCAGCAGGAGGCCCGTTTCTCTTTTGAGGCTTTCCGCTTTGTCCAAAACACAAATGCAGTGATTTCCACCTATTATGTTCACTGTGCCACCAGGCTGTGTGTTAACACCATCTGCCCAACACTCTCTCAGGTTTTTATATTTTCCTGCATTACATTTAACAGCAGAGACAAAGAGGAAGCTTTAGTGATATGCAGATAACACACAGCTCTCCATCTGTGCTTTATCTGATGGTTCCAACATTTATCCATTAATCTGGATTTCAGAAATATTTTATTAGATAACTTAGAACTGTTTTGCTATAAATATTGTAATTATTGGAGATGGTTATTTAACACTACATCCAATGTTTGTGTCTTCACCAAATGACCGAATCGCCTGCAGAACTGCACCTCTAACGGCTTGAGAAGGCGGCGCAGCGGCAACAACGACCAGGCAACGGATGTAAGCGATGAGGCCACCGTCAGCTCCGGCCCCATCACCATGCACATCGAAAACGGTGAGGATGCTGCAGTCGTAGATTCAACGCTGTCCCAGCTTTCACAAGCTTTCTGTTCATCATGAATGAGCTGATTTCTGTCTCTTTCTTTTTCTAGGGTACGTGCTGACATCTGGAGGTGTGTACTCATCTTTTTTCTTTCTTATATTTAACCATAGTTAGAACATTTCAGACAATTATGTCGTTTGGTTTACCTTACCCTATAAATATGTCATATTTTAGAGTGTATAAGGGTTGAGTATTAAAGTATAATTTAAAAGTCAAATTAAAGGCCAGAAAAAGTCCCCTGAGAACACGGATATGCAATAAATGAGAATAAATGTTATAAAGCTTTTATTATAAAAAAATAACAATAAAAAAAGAAGAAAAGAAGAAAAGTGGGAACATTCTATTAAATGGTAGTGATGGTACCAAATTTTAAATTGAATTCAGTGAAATTGCTCAATTCATGCTTCATTTGGACGTATGGCTGTTATATAAAAGCTCAAAGACATTAACTAATGACATCATTTTGAGTTTCCCTTGCTGGAAATAGTGTTTGTAGTTTAAATTTTTTATTAATTTTCACTGTCTCCAATATAGAGGACCAAACCTGCCACAAATAAATATATTTTTAATCTATACTTGGATTTATTTATTTATATATGGATTAATACACTTTATTTTGGCCTTTCCATATATTAATATATTTATTTTTAATTGACTTTATAATTTAATGACACATTTTTCTATTTACACATGTATTCATTTTAACATGCATTAATTAACTTATTTCAACATTTTCTATTTGTCCCTTTGTATGGTGGGGTCGGCTTTTGGGATCAGAAATTATCTTAATTATTTTAATTGTACGATATCGAACAGTTTAAACAAATATTACCATATTATGCAACATTTTTCTTTTCAACCATCACTAGGAACTACAGGGTGGCTTCAGTTTACCTACCACCAGGAAAACAATGGTAAAAGAATGTTTTGCTGTTGCTAGGCAACAATATAAAGCGTATGGGGCTGTGAGATTTTACGTTAATGTGGAACAAATCCACTAATCACGAAAGACTATAGTGATGTTGCATATCAAATTAAACACCAGAACCTGCGCTAAAAGTCTGTATAAATATTTTTTACATGCCTAAAAAACAACCCAGATCATTTCTACATATTAAATTTTACACAGAGCCATTTTGCTAACCTACTTGCGAGATTTCTGGCTTTACTGCTGCAGAACTTGTGATAAACTCCAAATAAAAGCAGAGATTTCACAAAAATTGGAACATATGTTAAAGCACTCCACACCAAAATAGAAAATGTTCCACCAAATGACAAAATTTCTCTCATCTTCGCCTAAAAAAGTTTAGTTTCACCGTTCAGTCTACACTCTATTATACAGCTGAAAACCTCAGAAATCTGCTTACCACAAATACAGGGGCATGAAATGGAAAACAGTATGTTCCCAAGACAATGTTAGCCACACAGTGCTAGCTAACATCAAATACATGCCAAGAGAAGGAGCACATATAAATAATGGTCAAATAACTTGCAGAATAATTCTCTTAGGCTTACATACAAAAATTATAAAATGTTTTTATTCATCGTGTTTCTTTTCTTTCAAGATGCTAAACAAACTGCCTGGAGCGATACTTTGGTGGCCGTTGCAGTTGCAGCAGGAATCATTGGAGCCATCTGCCTCTCTCTGGTGGCTTTCATAGTTTATCAGAGGTTCAACTCTAAAGCCATATTCAACAAGACAAGTCTGTACACACAGGAGTGACAGTGGCTCAGAACGGCTACAGTCATTCAAGAATAAATGCCACCGTGTGAAAACTAAAGTCAGATCTCATTTCAAACCTTTGTATTTTTGAAGCTACATTCACATTTCTTGTAGGCATTAGTTAAGTACAGATCAGATGTGACGGTTCTCAACTGTTTAGGTAATTGTTTTGTCTATGACGACAACAATTAGCTCACATATTAGCAAAAGCATAGCTTGAAATCCAAACATTTTCTCTCATGTTGCATTGCAACGTATAAACATGCATCTGATTTAGCAAGACATACTGAAGTGACACAATAGCTGTGTTTACATAGAGCACTTTTGATCCAATCAAACCTCCAATCAGAACAAAAATGCATCATGTAAACATGTCATGATCAGCCTCGAGAGGGGTGTTTAATCCTTTTTCTGATTGGATCAGCAGGAAAAAATAAGCACATCTACACCCATTCTGATGGTTTCTGTGGTGCATGTTTCTGATCACATACAACATAGCTACTCTCAGTTGAAAATCAGAACTGATGACCAACTAACAATGTAAAGATACTTGCTGTTAAGCCTCCACTGAGATTGAATTGTTCACATCCTTGCTTTGTGTGCTTCACTTGTTACTGGAGGATTTCACTAGAGGGCGCATTAGAGTTTACAAAAAACAAAATTTTCAGCTTAAACAAGACGATAAACATGGCGACATGGAGGAGACTAGAGAGGCTTAAGAATATAAGGCCCTTAATAACAAGCATGCGTGTATTGTTCTAGAAACTTAGTTCGTTTTACCGCTATCAACATTGTGACCATATTTTTCAGTCAAATCGCTTGCAATACCTGGCGCCCTTAGTGCTTTCTGTCGTATTGCAGCTTGCGAAGGCAAAGCGTTAATTTCTGAGGATGTGCACAAACGTCTCAAACAAACGCAAAGCTCACAAGGCATGAATTATTATCATGGATATGCGTAAATGAAAGCAGGTAAATATTCGGCCAAAAGTAAAATAATTTCAGCCAAAGTTCAGAGCCGTTCAGATCCTATGATTAATAATAAAATCAGTAATGAGTGTACGCCTCCACCAACGGACAGAACCAAACAGCTCAAACCTACAAACACATTCATCATCACAGAAACAATCACACGTCAGTTAATGAAGCACTACAACCTTTACATGCCTTTTCGTAACCTTTTTAGACTCATTGGTATATTGGGTAAATCAGCTGTTGGCAGGTTTTTTATGTGTTACTTAAACAGGGTAATGATTTTTATAGCTCATACTTGGGTCAGTTTTTCTAAGGCTTTTATATCCATTAAAGGCTCAGATGTTTTGTATTTCTTTCCAATAAAGACGTTCAACAACATTTTTTGATTTTTCATGATTTTGTATATAATAGTTATTCTGCTGTAGTTTAACAACAGTGTGTTTGATTCAGAATTAAACTTAGCTCAAGAGCAGTAAATAAAGTCAAAGTCTAATGCCTTGTGACACTTTAGACCACCTCAGGCAACTGCGGTTATTTCGCTTACTAATTCACGGTACCTCTTTAGTCATTTGTGTATCTGACCTTTGGACAAACAACCAGAACAAGAAGGTCCTCATCAAGCTGGCAATGTTGCATCCCGTTATGCAAAACTGCTTTTGGAAAAATCAACTTTTTCATACAAAGCCATAACACAACGGAACAAGTTCCCCACTGAACGGACTTCTCACCAGAGACAAAGAAATAGATGTTTAGAAATCAAGCCTGTTAGCATTAATGTCTTTCCATTCATTTTATTAATGCTTTTAAATTACTTTTTTTTTTTTGGATCGAGTGTGTGCTAGATTTGCGATGTTCTTTCTGCCTACAGGTAGAAATTAGAGAGAACGCTATAATTTGGTACAGAGCATGTAAGTTATTTTACGTGTTAAACAATCACAGAAGGGCTCTCTCTCTCTCTCTCTCTCTCTCTCTCTCTCTCTCTCTCTCTATATATATATATATATATATATATATATACACATATATATGTATATAAACATTTTAAGGATATATGTTGTTAATTGAACTTAGGCTTTTTTGAAGGACAGGACTCAGCCAGAATACATCATTCTCACTTTTGAAAGCATAAAACCAAGGATGGTTCCAGGAAGGGGTGGGTCCATGTTTTTTTTAAGTATTTGCATGAAGGGGGTCCTCAAGGGAAATGGGTTTAGAAAGACCATTTTACTGTGCTCGGTGACAACCGATTTTTTAGGTTCTGAACAACTTTGTCTCAAAGTGAGATCAAATCATGTTAAAAAATGAACAAAATGTCAAATAAAAAAACTTTTATTATCAGTTTAGAAATAAACTTTGTTTACTTCTTTTACAGTTTTGTTTCCCATCCCACAGAATTACAAAGCAGACCCAAGGTCCTGATCCAAACCCCCCAGCTTTCCTGTTCCAGTGAAACACGTACGAATCTGGTTGTTATACAGTAAAGATCAGTGACAATCCTACCACACCAGGGCTACTGGCAGCTTGTGAACATTTTTCCCCTGTACAAACATTTGAGCACTTCTCAATGTTAGAGTATTGAGAAAATCCAACGGGAAGCAGATATGTGGAGCCGGTGTTAAAACATCCCCATTTTGGGAGCTGGTTTTCTAACTTTTCCCAGAAGTGACTGAGCACAGCAACCATACTTAGAGCTGGATGATGGAGCCCAGCTTGCTTATACAGAAGAAGAGGATGCAAACTTTAGAGTGTAATGCTGGAATGTTTGCCAGTAAACATATTCCATAAATTAAGATGGACTTAAAAAAGATTAACAGAAGCTGACTGTACTTGAGGACGTCCCACTACCTGCACAACACGAGACACAATGATACCAGCATTTTACACCAGGCTTCTGCATAATTTACACATCTGAGAGGAAATCAGAAAGTCTAACTGAAATAAAACGTTAAGCGGTGTCGTGTTGCCATCTGTTAAGCTATGTCAGCTTAATATTCAACATCATGGTTCAAAAGACACATTAAACAACCGTTGATGTGCTGAATTGGATCTCATTTCCATTTTTCTAGAAGTTTTCTGCAAATAAAACCTATGCAGCCAAATCGTTTTCAAATTGGCACACAAATCTAGGAGAGTCCTGAAACTTCACCCTGGCTGTGAGCAGAGATGCCAGTAACGCGTTACAAAGTAACGCGTTACAGTAATCTGACTACATATTTTAACAAAATATAATCTAACGCGTTAGGATGTCCTACAATGTAATCAAATTACCGTTACTCTTCATATTCGTCCTGCGTTACTTCGGCACTCCCCACTCCTTTCACATATGATTTGAAATCAAGCGCCGTGGACGAAAGTGTATTTATCTAACTCAACACACCTTCTCATTAACGGTGGTACAGAAATTTTATGTACTCGTAAGCATGCAGCTACCTTTCTTCGCTGAAACTTGACCTTTTTTAAATCGACAAACACAAATCATTCACTGCACATGACTTTAGAAAAAAATATGATATAGAAACTTATTATCCTGGTGCATGATGGGAGGTCCGCCTCTCCACTTCCCTCATCAGAACCTATTCCAAACCGAATTGATTTTTTTTTTTAATAAGTCCGTTACTATTTCATTATTTTCTCATGTGTAAACGTAAAACATAATGCAGATTTGTCTTATGCTTTTTTTTTTTTTTTTTTTTCGTTTTTTTTTTACCCCGTAATTTTCAAAACTTGCAAGCTGCCTCTGGAACTGAGGTGGACGTTAAAGTCCGGTTATCGGAGAACGTGACATGAACTCATGTATTTACTTATGATGGTAGGGAAGAAGCACTGAATGATTTACAAAGTTAATAAGAGACTGACTATGTTCATAGAAGGTGAAAAACAATTAAAAGTTACAAGTTGCAAAACATTGTAAAGTCACCATTCGTAACTAATGCACTTTCAGTAAAGTATATGCGAAAAAAAATCGATTGTCATTTTTTTGTTTGGGGGGTTTTAACTAATAAAGTAACTAGTAATCTAACTTAGTTACTTCTAAACCTTAGTAATCAGTAAAGTAACTAGATTACTTTTTAAAGAAGTAATCAGTAATCAGTGGTCAGATTACTTTTTCAAGTAATCTGTGGCATCACTGGCTGTGAGTAACACCGTTAACTCAGCGGAGCTCAGAAGGATGCTAAGCTAGCAGCACCGCACCACTGTTAACTCATTCAGACCTAAAGCTTCGTTTAAAAAGAGCTTTTTCACCAAGTTCACTAAAACTTTGTATCTCACAGCCTCTGGAGAAATTAGAAAAGGCAAAAATAAAAACCATTGGAGAGGTTAAACCTTCAGTTTTTATTGTAAATTCCTGACTTTATCCTCCAGTTTGTCAGTATAAAAAATAAGTGTTTTTGAAATGCTGATGCGTGTCACACAGGCATGAAAGCTAAAAGTACACATTTGTAGCATCAGGTCTGAATGGGTTAAGGAAATTAAGTGCTAGCAACAGATCAGTGCTCAGCTAACAATTCCATTAAGATCCCAATGGTGGACACAAGGAAGCATCTTTTCCTCTTTTTTGTACTCTGCTTTTATCTTTGCACAGATGCAGTCTGGGGCTTTGTTTTGGTTGAACTGTTTCTCTGTCATGTCCGCCGCTTAAACACTCCATGAAAGACAAAAAGAGGAGATGCACGGGAAGACAAGGGAGGGGATAATAAGAGGATTCTTCAGTATTCATCCAATCAGCTTCCAGAAATTCAACAGAGAGAGAAAGAGAGAGAGAGAAAATAAAAAAGAAATCAAGAAAGAGAAAGAGAGAGGGAACTTGAACATTTCACACTGTCAATAAATAGTGATTTTTTTTTCCCCCACAGTTCCAGCTGTTATAATTCATCCTCTATGTGGTTTTCAGGTTGAGCCTTCTCTGTTGATTCTGCAAACAAAAACAGAAGAATTATTCAGGATCGCATGAACTCATCCTTCAATCAGTAATGTTCCCTTCTCTATATGTGTGTCATTGGCTTATACTGTGCTTATACTGTGGTAAAGTCCTGATCCAGCCGTCATTCCTTTATATTTTGCTCCCAAGTAGCCAGACTTTGTTGTAATCCTTAATCCTGTATCACATTTGATACATACCATTTGAGAGCTATTGCACCACTTTATGGTAAAAACTTGCCTCAAAACCCTGTTGTACACAATGTGATACTGGTCATCTGCCCCCTGGTGGATACATTTTGCATTACAACAATTCTGACATTTACGAGGTAATAAATCATACATAAATGCAAAGATTTTTGTTTACATTTTGTTAAAAGAGCCAAATAAAAACTGCTCATTATTCCTTAGACCAGACATTAAGTGGTTAAAAGTGGTCTTTTTTCACTCATTGCAGTCCAGATAACATCCATGAACGTTTTCAGAGGAATGTGTTTCTGGTTTGTTAAGCCACTTAACGCTGACCTATGAATCATTCAAACATTACAAATTCTCCTGACCAGTGTTGTGTCAACACTTAACTTTTTAAAGAACTGATTTTAAATTTGATCTTGAGGCTATAATTAGCATCCTGTCACAAGGACACATTTGTTCCTATTTATTTAACAGCCTCTACGAAAAATGCCAAAGACAACACAGTCTAACAGAAAATAAGGTTTTTGCAGCAACAAGCTGATTCCCAAAGAGCTGTTAATTGAAAACTTGGCATCTCAGCATGGTTTGCAGCATGTCCCTAAAAGATTTGAGGGAAACTGGACAAATGGAGGACAAAGAAAGAAGAGTCAGAACAAAACAATAAAGGTGGCTGTCAGGAAGCCATTTCTAAGGAAGGGAAACAGGGAGAAAGGGCTGAGGTACGAGACATGACACAAGAACTGGACTGAAAATCAGTGGCAACAGGTCTGATGGAGAGATGGATCTTCCCCAGATCCTGATGCATTACTGAAGCAGCGTGAGATAATCTGGACACAGAACAAAACAAATAAAACAAACAGAAAACAGAACAAAAGGCAAAAACGTCTAAAGAAGCCTGGAGAACTTTTCCTGAAAACGACTTAAATAACAGAAAACTTGTCAAAAAGGGTTCAGACTGAGATGAAGAATAAAGCTTTTCAGACTTTGAAGCTGCTTATGATTGAACAAGCTCAGTTTTTGCTTCATATACAGTGCTGTGTTTGCTGAAATTTGCTGTTTTCTGGCAGTTTATACAGGAATGAGGGCTGGCTCCAAACTCTTACACAGAGCTAAAAGATGACGGATATAATAAACGTTGACGAAACACATGAAAACTGAAATCTGACTGTGATTAACACGTCAGGGGATACTTCAAAGACATTTAAGTTAATCATGTATTATTGTAAACCATCATATTATATTTTTACAGATGGAATATTCCATCTGTAAGTCTTGGTTCCACTGCAGTCGTTACTGATCTGTAATTTCCATCTCTGTGTTTTAGTTATTTTGAAGGAAATTGTGGCAGCTTGAAAGACAGACCTGTGGTTATCGTTTCTTCTGTGGGCTCTGATTGGCTGTCTGAGTTTGACTGTTGAGGGGTCTCCTCAGTGGGTGGAGTTTCACCAGCCGGGACGTCTTCTGGGCTTCCTGCTTTTTGGAGAAACACACACTAATTATACAAAACCCTAGAAACATTTATAGAAAAGCTGAAAAATGTATTCGAACTGTAAATCTGTCATTTGTTTGAACCTTTAATAGACAAATCCAAATAGATGCCTTTTTAGTGTCTTCACTGACCTGATTACATTTAAAAAAATATACTTTAAAATTAGATTTTTGAGTTTAAAAAGTCCCGAAAAGATATTTTTTTCCAATTAAAAACACTTGGTCTTCTAACATCTATTGTAAAAACACTAAAAACATTCAGGGAATCCAGAGAAAACTGGCTGTCATGTCACTGTTAAGGTACTCCCTTGGAAAATCTCTTGGACTAGTACCTGTTACAAAATGGTTCAAATAAGGGCTGCAGTGATTGTTTAGGTAAACGGGTATTTTATTGATTATTCCACTAATAAATTAGATAAATACTTTTTTTCCTCATCAAAGAGTAATAACTATTCTAAAGGGGAACAAAGATCTTAACATAAACCAGTCTTTAGCTTCTTCATCACTGAGCTGCAAGTCAGAAGTACAAAAACGGTTTTGAAGGTTTCAAAGCAAAAAAATTAAAATATTTTAAACCTACTTCTAATAAAATTTCTGAAAGTTATTAAGTTGTTTGATTAAGTCACTGTAAGCAACGTTGATTTTGGGCCGAACTTTCATGTAAGATGACAAAATATTGGTTAACTTTCACAGCTTACAGGAGGAAACTGCTCAGACGGGCAGACAGAGATAAGATAAAACTACGATGGAGAGGTTCTGGCAACACTTATACAAAATTTAGGCTCCACTTGTCCAATATAAAAAACGCGAGCTGCTTATTTAGGAAAAAAAAAAAAAAAAAAAAAAAGAGGTAATACCACCCGAACCAGGCGTCTGATAACATATTTTTTACTTGCATCCATCAAAACTAACAATCATACTGATTAGCATTACAAAGCTGAAGCGTTAGCTTGTGCTGGTTCTGAAGTGCTGCAGCACTAAAGTTGTGCTAATCTGGTAAAATAATCCAGTTTTAAATGGACACACTGTACAGTATTTTCACTTCTCTTTTGCTTTTGGACTTAAACTTTAGACCGTTTTTGTCCTATTTATGTTTCTTTCATCACAGTCAAATCAAGCTTTTGCATCGATGCAAATAATTTGCATCAAGGACTTTTTATAATCCGGTTAGTGAAGAAACTGTTTAAGCCCTTAACCTAAAACTCCAGATTTAAGTTTTTATTGCATTTTAAAGCCCTGAGATAAGAGCAAATGCCACATTTGCTGTTATTGACCCACCACTCTTTGCGTCTGCGTCGTCTTCTGTCGGTGGGACGTCTTTTTCCCCTGCTGTGTTATTGGCCTTGCTGCTGCTTTTATCTGTATTTGTGCTGTTCTTGGGCTTAGCTTTAGCCTTGGGCTTGGCAAACTTGGCTTTGTTGAGCAAATAGTTGAGCTCTCGATCCAGAAGTGCCACCTTGGACTCAATGTCTTTAGACAGCAGGACGGGACGCTCTTGAGGAGAACGTTTCTCCTGCTCTGCTACAGTCTCATTCTTCCAAGTCTGAAACAAGAAACGTTAAACATGAATCAGAATGAAAATAGAAAAGAGTTGACACCCCTCGTTGTTTGTTCATTGCTTACTGTTGTTTCATTGATGACTTTTTCCAACATGTTCAGTTCAACTTCAGTAAAAATCTGGTCGTCCTCTGGGATCAGTTTGGCGCTCCTGTGCAAAAGAAAAAGGTGTCCTCAAGTTTAGTACTGTCTGTTAACTTTTAACACAAAAAACTGCTATAAAATCATCATATTAATTGTTTTTCTGCTTGCTTATTATTTTTTTTTTTTTTAAAAATCACTTAAACAACTTCAGAATCACCAGACATTCAATAATTTTTAGGATTTTAAACCTTTAAATGCCAGTTTGATTATTTCAATTATTAATTATTAATAAAAAAAAAAAAAAAAAACACACAAAACATGAATTATTTTCCTCATAATAAATATCGGGGGATGTCTTGGTTTAGTAAAACATTAGCCTGACTTAGATTTCATTCATATTTTACATGTGGTGTAAGATACTCCCTCTGGGGACCTTGATAGCCAAAAATGCCTCATTGACTTCCATTAAAACTACATTTTGTTTTTATCTCACAATCATTACAGTTTACATTATAGGTGCTCAAGTGACTTATGAAAAGAAAAAAAGCAGAAATATTATTTGATGCAAGATGATTTTACAGCATTTTTTTTGCTCATGGACGTCTTCGGCTAGAAAGGTCACCAGAGGGTGCAAAATACATCCACAGACTATAACAAACACTGGTTTAGAGAATAAAGCCTAAGAAGAAGAGTTACTGCGCAAATTCATGCTACTAGCTGCAACACACCCAAAATGATCACCCAAAAAAAAAAAAAAGCAAAAAAACCTGATAAGGGCAAACAAGTTAAACTTCTCTTCTCCATCCTTCTGTCCACTCACCTCAAAAAGAAGCTGGAGGTGTTGAGCTGGCTGTCGAGAGCAGCCAGGCGGTCCGGCCACTTGCGTCGCTCCTCCACCCTGAAGAACATGTCCTTGCAGAGGCTCTTAAGCTGAGACAGCTTCTCTCTCAGCTGTTTGGTGGTGGCGGTGTAGCCTTCCTCGTCCATCCACTCCGACGCCTCGCTCAGCTTGGCTGAGATCTGCTCCTTCTCCTCCTCAGTCACCACCAGCAGGTAGTCCTCCTGGTACAGCTTGTCCTGGAAACACAGAGCAGGTGTGGTGTTTTTTTTTTTTTTACTTTAATCAGATTAGTTCATCGTAATTAATAACACATAAATGTGACATAACGGGGGAGGGGTCTTGTAGTTTTTCTGCAGAACCTAATCCAATGTGCTCTGCATGCCAAACCCCCCATAAAACTACCCCTTATTTGCATTTTCACAATGTGCTGTAATAAAAGGTTTCACAATTAAAAACTGAACTGCATGGAAATTAATCTTTGCGCTCTGTAGAATAATTCAGTCCAGATTCAAACACCCTAAACGGTAGTTGTTTTTCACCAGGACCAGGTCTAATGTGGTCTGGGTCCCTAAAACCGAGTGGATTCACCCTTTTTGTATATCGCAGATCAGAGGCTAACTTCATCAAGGTCAGGCTGTCTGAACATTTCTTCCATCTACGCTCATAGACACAGTTAAAAGTTATTTACCTTATTTAAATGACAGCATGTAATTTCAGACTCTACATGGCCACGCACTCATAACTCACCTCCGCCCTGATGTGCAGACAGGTGTGTACGCTCATGCAGGTGAATCCACTACCACCAGTGGACAAAGACCATAAATACATGAAAATACATAAAAACATGTTGCATAAATATCGGGTAATAACCAGGCTTCACAAGCTCACCCTCCATCCACCAAGAAAACTAAGGTACCGGCGTTTACAGCTACAGTTTGACTGTTTCTGCTCTGTCGTATCCAAAGAGCCGATTGCGTGGATCTAAACTGCAGCTGGATCTCAGCCACACTATTTCCAAGGCCCCGCTCAACTTCTGATTGGTTAGGAAAACGTTTGAATCAGCGCTCATACCATTGGTAGATGAGCTCAATGCGACAACATTACCAAACACATCTAGTTATTAAATTGTTTCTCCTTTTCTTGTCACCACGAAAACTCTGCACGCAAGAGATCCAGCACGGTGCCGGAATACTTCAAGCCCTGTTAAAGCCATAACCTGATGTGTTTCAACCTTTGCTGTTTAACAAAAATGTTTCAGGTTTTTAAATTTAGCACAGATTTTAAAAAAAAATCTTGTTTCTATTGAGAGAAAAGGTAATATTAGATAAAACAGCAGGCCACTTTATTTCATTAATCAATGTTCTTGTCAGGAACTGGTTTAATTTGCCTACATGCTGTCGTTTCATTAAATAATATACAAACCTGCCTGGAATTTGCATCTAAGTTGCAATGATTTAGTAAAAAATTAAACAATGAGTGTTTTAATAAAAACTGGGTGCTCTAAAGAGAAGATGAGATGGATTATGGGACATAAAGCCTCTGCTGCTTACCTGCGTCTCAAAGATGAACGCCTCCAGGGTGTTCAGAGTTTTTTCTCTCTCCTGTTTGGCTAAATCTCTGTCTGTCAAATCCTGCAGCCTGAAAAGAGACAAAGACTTTAGCAGATAAAGCTGAGAATCTGACTAAATGTGGCCTGAAAAGTCATTCAAGTCTTTACTTCTTTTTAGAGGCGGTCAGGTGATCAGCGGTGGGGTCGATGATGTCGTTGATGAGGAGCTCCACCGTGATGTCTTCAGAGATTTTGCTTTTTTTCTGAGGTTTTGTCTTCTCTGCCTCTGTGTTGTCAGATTTCTCTCCATCCTTTTCCTCCTTAACCAGCAAAGATATATAAAAAAAAAAGCCGTCAGACCACCTGCAGTAACAGTCAGTACGAGCTGCGAATTCCCAGCAGA
This sequence comes from Melanotaenia boesemani, assembly GCF_017639745.1. Lineage (NCBI taxonomy): Eukaryota > Metazoa > Chordata > Actinopteri > Atheriniformes > Melanotaeniidae > Melanotaenia > Melanotaenia boesemani. The sequence goes on along the minus strand of NC_055696.1, from coordinate 21,573,954 downwards.
GATTGTACCGTGGCCTCCGTCTTGCTGCCTGCCTCCTCCGTCTTCTCCGGACTCTTCTCTTCGTCTGCTTTTTTCTCTGAATCATCCTGCGTCTCTTTGGCCTCTTTGTCCTTCTGGTCCTCGTCCTTGTCGTCCTTCCCGGACTCTGGAGGTACCTCTTCCTCATCCTAGACAGGAAAAAGAAAACAGCATTGTTAGCTAGCACCTAGAATCAGATGTAAAACTTCTGGAAGTGAGCTACACATCTCAGAGGAGCAGATATTTGTTACCTGGGCAGGTTCAGTTACATTCGGAGCAGGTTCAGAGGATCCTCCTCCAAACAAAGTGGAAATTGTGTTTCCCAGCTCTGAAATGCAGCAGATATATAGACCAGTTAAATAAAGATTAATCAAATATGCATCAACACAGCTTGTAAAATGATTTAATTTGTTTAAAGATGCAGTTTTATGAGTTTTATACCTGCTGCAGAACATAGACTTCTAACACACCAGCCTGGATTTCATTAACGTGATTTCATTTAATTACATTTAAATTTAAATAACTGAGCACTTTGACGCCCAAAGTATGTTTGTTTGTTTATAATAATTATATTATAAAATAAAATATATAAATTATATTTTAAGAAATCCCAATGTTGTATTTCAGTGATATTTTACTGATTTTATTATGTTAAACTTTAGTAGACCATACTTTATATACATGATTTATATTATAATTTTTTTTTAAATAGTACAAATATTTCTAACAAATCTATAACCCACTCTAAAGAGTTCTGTTGTTTTTTTATGCATGTAAACTACTGGGCTGCCATTCAGCTTAAACATTTAGTATAAAAGGAATTAAAACGATTAAATTAAAAGCTGCATTTTAAAAACTAAACCCAATAATAACATTAACAATAATAACAGCAGTTTCCTAAACAAATGTTACAAAGTACATCATAGCTATGTGTGTGTGTGTATATATATATATATATATATATATATATATATAGTTCAGACTGAAAAACATACTAGTTAATGTAGATTCCTCTTCTTTCTCCTCCACAACCGTTTCAAAGACAGACTCCACCTGTGGATGGAAAAAAACATTTTAATTTTACTTACTGGCAAAAATCAAGTTATGTGTTTAATCAAAGCAAAGATGCAGATGGAGCACATAAAAGTTGTCCTGTTTATCCGATGAAACAGATAGAAACTCTTTTAATCTTCCAGATGCACTTTCGTTCCTTTGACAGCTTCAGTGAGCAGCACTAGTTAATCAGATTAGTGCTGTGTGCAGATTTTATCTGAAAATTATTTAAATTTTCCTTTTTCAATGCCAGATATCAGCTGGAGTCTGTGAATCTTTACCGTGGAAACTGAACTCACCCGGTCTAGCAGGAGCACCCCGCTTTCATCCATGTTGAAATGAGCTTTGATCCCTTTGGACTCGGCATCTGTGTGCTTCTGGAAGCTGTTTCCCACTCCAGACAGCTTGACTGTGGTCAGGTTCAGAGAGCCAAACACACTGCAACACACCAGGACAGGAATACACTTTACCACCAACAAACAGCAGGGACACACAGTGACTGTCACATAGATAATGATGAGGCAACTGTACCTGAGTTCATCTTGACTCAGGAAGCTGAGGTCGCCGTAGTTGATGTTGAAGGAGAAGTCGTCGTTGTAGCGGTTGAACGTGATGACTTTCCGCTGGGGGTACGGCGCCATCCTCTGGAACAGGATGCGCTTGTTGTGTTTCTGGGTTTTGACGCCTTCTTCCTCCATCTCCCGGGAAAACTCCACCTACCACACCGAAGCATTGCGTAACATTTAGAGTTTTGACATCTATCCCATTGAAATGTTCTTTTACTAAACTAATCTTCCCCTTCTGCACACATCATCGAGCCATCATACTATATAGGATGTACACTTGGAAATTGGTGGAAATTGGGAATTTAAGAATAAATGCCTCAACCAGAACCTTCCATGCGGGAGAATAACATAGTTCTGCATGTTGGATGTGTCAAAAAATAAAACCTTTTTTGGAAAGACCAAGCATGAGCTGGAAAAGGTTTTACTTTTGTGTATTTTCACATGAAAAGGTACAGAGGGATGATGAATATTTTTATAAAATGTTAACAGTGGCTTACAAAAAAAAAAAAAAAAAGAAAAAAAAAAAAAGAAGGTGGAACCAGGCAGACCCAATGACTCTGGACCAATGGATTCAAACTGTTGAGGAAATCTACATGATACAAAAACCGACACCCACAAGACCCTAGAAAACCTGTATGGAAAAGAAATGGAGGAAATCGTCTACATCTGGGAAGAAGACTAGCAACGCTGAGAACTGGAAGGCCTCTGAGATAAAGCTACCAGCATCACCCATGTAGTTCAGTGTTTAACTATGTTTGTGTTACGTAAAAGTACCACAAATCATCATTTTCCGCTTGATTGTGGTTTAATCTCTGCGGTGAAAGCTTTGGACCGACCTGAATGGGGAAGACAGCTGCATCTCGAACGAGGAAAGTTTTGACTTTGAAGGCCTTGCTGAGGGCAGCAGCCTGGTACACAGCACCCATGGCTGCTGCCTCATCTGCATTGATGTTCTTCCCCAGCTCCTCTCTGCAAACAACACAAAATCACTTTTCTGTAATTAACCACAAAAACAACATCTGCATCATTTTGGTGCTTCATTTAAGCCCCTAAAATTGTGTGTTCCTAAAATACAACACAAATAATTAACGAATAACGAATAGTTAATTCGTTTTTCTTTTAGAACACAGCAAATGATTTAATTGGATTTAAAGAGGTTTACGCTAATGAACTAATTACCAGCATGACTTTTTATTGCATTGTAGAGATGGAGTTTGTATATTTTTGAAAATGAAAGTGAAAGAAGAAATTGCCCTGGGTAACACTTACTTCCCCACAGCCTTGAGCAGCACTTCCTGAACTTTGGGGACGCGAGTAGCGCCTCCGACTAAAATCACCTGCTCAATATCCTCCTGTCGACACAAGAACAATAAGTCAGAATCAGTTTATGTTCAGCATCTGTGACAGATACCATAATATCTTTATGTTGTTTTGACCAAACAATGTCAGATACTTAAGACTTCAGGAAATTTGTCAACTTGCAAAAAACATGGCATAATGCTTCTGTAAAAATACCAACCAGTTTCATTTCTGCAGCCGTGAGAGCACCCTGGACTGGGAGAGGGACTCTCTCAAAGAGATCTGCACACAGCTCTTCAAACTCAGCCCTGGTCACCTTAGCTTTGAAGTCAATGTCATCCATCAGGCCTTCCACCTGCGGGGCAGAGACAACCGGCGTGGATCAGTTTTATGTCAATGTTGCCAACTTACAGGTAGTTACAAGTCTTAACTTACAGTCTGATAAAGCATAATCTGATTATGCTGTCTACATAATAACTTGTATAATCTGATTACTCCAGAAATTACATAATAATCAGAGTTTTGGTGTGAATGCAAACAGGCTCAGTATTTAATTATCTGAAAAACTGGCAAAGCCATATTTTCCAAAAGGTGCCATCTGTCACCTTTATTTTATTTCTGGGGGAAAAAAAAAAAACAAGCTGAACTGAGGGGGTGGGGGTTTTAAGTCTGATGGACTCACCTGGGCCATGAAGTCCACATTTGCACTTAGCACAGTCTTAAGTCTCTGGGCCTCTTTGAGGAGCTTGGCCATAGCTCGGTGGTTCTCCCTCACATCCTTCTTGGACTTCTTCTGCTCATTGAAAAGTTTTGCCAGGTGATCCCGCAGTCGCAGGTCCATCTCAAAGCCTCCCAGCCCACGGTCGTATCTAGAACCAGACCACAAGAAGCACACATTTTCCTGAATGTCAGTGTCAGCAGGAGGTCAGCTGTGCCACAGTGATGCATTGTCACAATTGCTTTTTTTTTTTCTTTTTAAAACTAAGTACTCACCCAACACCTTGGATCTGCAGCTGGGGCTGGCTGCCAGAGTCCTTGGTTTTGATGGTCTGATAGGTGACGATGGTGGCAGTGGTGCTGCCTGAGCCCATATCATAAAACATGATATTCTGGAAAAGAAACAGATCAGACTTAACTGTGTGTCAACATAACCTCAAACTTGTGGCTCATTTACAGACAAGGAAACATATCAGGCTTTTAACAAACAACCCAAAACAATCTACAGAAGGAAAAGTTCTTGAGTCCAAACTAATCTACTTTATTTATATAGCACATGGTAAAAACACACGGCTACCTACATGCTGCACATATCCTGTCGTACAAAGAGACAAAGACATTCCACACACAGCCAGAAATTCTGAACTCTAAAAGACATTAAGAGACTTGAAAAACATAATACACTAGAAAGTAGAAGATTACACTCTGCCTGAAAGAAACTACAATAAATTAAAAGATTAGTAAGTAAGTTAATTAGAAGTAAATTAGAAAAGGTGGAATACACTAAAAGAAATTAAAACCAGTTTTGACAGGAACAATGTGATAAATAAGGCTGATACATATGGTCACCTTAGCTGTGTTGTCAATATCTTTCCTCCTAAACACGCCATAGTTCAAGGCCACGGCTGTGTTGTCGTTGATGAGCTGAAGGACCTTTAGACCTGCCATCTGTGCAGCGTGCAGGACTGCCCTGCGCTCTGCCTGGTTGAAAAAGGCTGGGACGGTGATTACTGCATCTTTGATTTGCTGTTCTGTGATTGGACAGAATCATTAGGATTTCAGAGGAAAAAAATGACCAACATGTTGATCTACAGAATCTCAGATTATTGCAGCTCATTTATCAGCCAAACAGACCTGCAAAGTCCTGAGCCAGTCCACATGAATAATTGAGCATCATTGCAAGGAGTTCCTCAGGTGTGTACTGCAATTCTCTGCCAGGAAAGAAGATCGTGTTTGCATGGAAACATGTCAATAGCTGCTTAAAACAAAAAGAAAAACAACTAAATACAATGTTGTGTTGAATTGTGGAGTTGTGTGACACGACACAGTGGTGTGGGCATTAAGGAGTTGAAGCCAATCTTTATCCTAATTTATCCAACCATGCCATCTAGCCATTCATCTGGAAACTGGCTAGCTATCTGCTCTTCCTTTATAATGGAAATCCATTTTGCCTGGATGCCAGTAACTACTTAATGAAGAAACTGATTTATTTTGTGAAATATACTGATGTTGGAACTTTTGTTTAATTTAGTAAAGAAACTAATTTAAACCAGAGGTCAGAAGTATGCACTTACTAAGAGAACCAAAGTTAAGAGTCCAGTGGATGCTCTGCAGCACGGATCCAACTCTGGCCTTCGTGACCCACCATCCTGCAGGTTTTAGATGTTTCTCTATTAGAACATACCTTACTCAAATGAAAAGTTCAGCATCAGCTGGTGAATGATCCATTGATTTGAGTCAGGTATGTCGCAAATATCTAAAACCTGCAGGACAGTAGCTCACGAGGACCGGATTTGGAGATATCTGGTTTACTGCAGTACAGAGAGCTGATGATCTCCACCAACACCAGGCTAATTTTTTAACCTGCTAGTTTTACACGAACGGGGCCAGAACACTGACAACTCAAACTGGTGCTAAAAATAAAATTGGGCTTTTTTTAAAAAATAAATAAATAAATAAATAAAATGTATACTTAAACAGAAGAACTGTTACTAAATCATGAATATTGAACATTTCTATTGAGACTGGAAAAAGTTGCACTGAAAAGGTTAAAAATAGAGATATTAAGAAAATAAATCAATGTTAAATTTAAAGTGTTTATGCTGACAGTTTTCTTTCAATGATGTGATTTTCAATTTCAACTGAAACCTTTCGATGGAGGGGCGGGGCTTAGGAGAGTCTGCCTCCTCTCCAGGTCTGATGTCCCCAGGTGTTAAAACAGCATCCACTGACACTATGGCAGCAGCTAGTTCAGGTGGAACACCAAAACAGCAGCTACATCTCTTTCTTTTTATAACTGGACTAAGTAACTAGGTTCAGTTTAAACAGTTTAATACAGGATGTTGGTCTGGCAGAGGTCTGCTGGAGAAAGCTGACTTTAGCCAATACGATGTGGATTTGCAAGCATATCTGCAGTATGTGATTATGGATCTGGCTGTCGCAATAATACCAGCATTTTACTCATAAAAAGGCTAAATTAATCCCAAAACTTGAGATTTAAACAAAGTGCAGGTTAGCAAGCTAATACACATAAGCTAAAATTAGCTCTCTCCATAAAAGGTCAGCATAAACACTTTAAATTTGACATGGAGTTATTTTCTTAATATCGCTATTTTAACTTTTAAGCGCAACTTCCATCAGTCTCAAAATAATTGTACAATAAAGTTTCTGTTTTAGATTCAAGTATTATTTTTCAAAGCCAAAGCTTATTTTCAGCATCAGTTTGAGCTGTCAGTGTTTTAGCCCCATATACGCGCTTTTACTGGTTCAAGGATGCACCACTCCAACAGCTCAAGGCTGGTCTGATTCTCTTGTTCCCGTGGCAACATCCTCCTCTTATCAATCTGACAACTTGGCTGCATCGTCCAGAAGACTATATGTGGAATATGGGGGCGGGTTTCACAGGTCTTTTTCATGTTAGCAACTTATCTTTAGAGCTAGAAGACAACTAAGATGCACGATGAAGCAGCCTGGTTATGAAAAAATTGGCTTAGTTTGATTATTTTGTGCAGTTCATTTGAGATAATTTAAGATGTGTTGGACACACTCCTAGCATCTAAGAGTATAATCTTCATTTACTTTATAAAATTAAAATTAATTTTATTCCCTTTCCCAATGCGACTATAGTTCTGTTTGTTTTATTTCTTAGTTACGTACTTAAAAGCATTCAGTGCAGCAGTCTAGAAGCAGAGATGATTCCTGACAAGCAAGTTAGCCTAAACGCTTACACTGAATATCCCAAATCAGATCAGTAGAATCCAAACAAAAAACTTCCAGACTTGTATAAAAAAAAGCCAATATTTATGAGTAATCCACCAGAGAGATGAAGACCAACACATGCTGATGCTCTTCATCTGGGCACACAAAATAATGGAGGTCATGATTGTTTATAGAGGAAGAAGCAGGTGACTGGTTGGCAAAGGGTCAAATGATCATTAACGTTCTGAAGCCACATGTTTTATAATTCTGAAAAAGGCATGTGACCTTGAAAATCCAACATCATGGAAATTAAATTAAATTTCATGGTATCATTTATTAAGAAGACGATGAAACTTGCAGCCCCAGTTACTTCATATTACTGAAAAGAAATAAACTCCAGAAAGTTTAATGTCTGTACTTCTAATCTGTTGTTGAATATTCAGCAACTGAATAGACTGAATTTAGTTTAACGTCCAAAATAAAAAGCACTGGGATAACGCATCTTATAAGCCCTAAAAACCTTAAAGCCAGTTTTAATGGTTTGGTATTTGAAGTATAAAAATACATGTAGAAGCTCAACCATTTTAATACCAGTCAGCATGCAGACATGATGTTTCCAGGACAGTCTCAGTTGTCAGATTATGAGGATAAAATTATGTAAAATCAATGTATTAATACATATAGAAGCATAAATGCCAACCAAAACGAGAAAACACAATTTACAGGTCATAATAGAGGTCTCTTAGCAACACAGTAGTGATAGTAGTAGTTTATGATAAAATTGTGATCAATAACAGTGTTACCATGGATCACACATTGTGGATTTACCATAGAGTCACTGAATAAAGACTATACTTTTATTGTAAACCTCTTGGATGGGATAAAAATTCCTGGAATATTCCCATATATCGCCTAAAGGTTAAACTATCCATCACAATTCACCTGACTGAGCCACACACTACTGTTCCTAAGAAACTAATAGAAGGAACAGTGCTCAGGGACGCCTGATATCTAGCAGAGTTTAAAGGGTTAAGGGTGAAACGTAAAGAGAATTAAAACAATAAAAAAAGGTACAAATAATAATAAAAAAAAGACTCACTCTGAGCTTTTAAAGGAAACTGTTCCTCTCATGGTGTCCTCCTGGAGCTGATGCTCAGGAAAATGTTTCCGGTAGAGCTCCACCTGGAGGTTGTCGTGCTTTTTACCCAGGAGGCTTTGGAGGTGTCTATAGACCGTTTTAGGGTTCTTCACAGACTGAAATGTAGAACATGTGTGACCATTAACAGCACACAACGATGACCCGTGATGAGGAGCAACTGATTTTTTGCACATGAAGATGAAACCATGTCAAAAATCAATGTTGAGCAGAGGTCATACCACGCCTAATGCACTTTCTCCAAAAAGTCTCTCGTTTTCCTTCAGACAAACAGCTATGGGCGTTTTCCTCCTCGACTCCCTGGGGGAAAAAAACAAGACAGTCACTTCCAGTAGTTTAGCATTCCTTATTTACTCAAATAAAACCTCACACTCACTTGTTGAGAACTATCTCCATCGGCACACCAGGTTTCACGATGGCAATTTTCATCCACTCGCTGCCAAGGTCAACCGACATGACCGCCACGGTCTCTGCAAACGCAAACTTATGTGAATCTGATGAAAAGTAGCACCATCTGTGTCACAGCACAGCTGAATTATTCATAAAGTCCCCCGTTAGCTGCTTCTAATAATCAGAGAGGTTGTTTGGTAAAATTACACCGCAGCCGGAGGGTCAACCTGCTGTCCCCACTTCCATCTTTTATAACCGACTCATCAACAATAATCCAGACTTCGAGTTACAGAAATCCGTCTCACGCTGAGGAATTATTACCTGTGTAAGGAGGCAGCATGGCCAGCACGAGGCAGCTGAGAGAAACCAGCAGCAGACTCCTGGTCCCCATGATGAGCTGTCAAACTAAACACATTAAACACTTATTAATAACCAATAACAAACAAAAAGCATACATGTTTATTTCTTTGTCCTTCTCTGCAGTAAAGTACTGCTAAAAAGTCTTGATCCAACAATCATTTCTTTATATTTCTCTGCACTGTTCATCCACAATTTTGTGTTATTTCTGCATACCGTTTATTTGTGTTTACATTTTTTATATTTGTTCTTTTATTTGTGTTACATCTAATAGCTGCGGTGACTCACTGGATTATTTAAGTGCACTTCTATCCATCCATCTTTTCTTGCAAGCAGCTTAAAGAGATTTTTGTCATCATTTAAAGTGATCCTGATCAATAGTTCTCAAAATTGAAGTTTTTCTTTGAGTGAAAAAGCAGCCAGTCTCCATTCATTAATGGCCATTTTTTATTTGTTTATTTTTTGTAAGTGCTGAGCAATGATTTAATCATGATTAAGCTCACTGTTAAAAGCAAAAATTCAATAATGCTTAAAAAGCATCTTTTTTGAAAATGCTTGTTGAAATATAGCAACTTAGTTTAGTTTACTGTTTCTTTTTCAGACACTTTAAATAAAATGCTTTAAACAGTATTTTTCTCTTTACACGCAGCAGTTAAAATATTTCTTGTAAATCTCAACTTAAACATTAACGTAATAAAACCAAATCTATAAACACAGATGGAATAATGTGAATTTCCAGTCTTTTCCTGCTCTAACAAAGTGCAGGTTTACAATCTCAGCACTTCCAGATTAAGAGAAATACCATTTTAAATAACCTTTTTTTTTAATAAAAAGTTTAAAAATGATAAGGAACACTTTAAAAGATCATTTTTGGGTTTTATACTTTCCGTAGTAACTCCAGTACGTAACAATGGCTAATTCAGTCTCTTCTCTGAGCTCTCTCCAACCCTTAAAAATTAGTCTAATATTAACTCTCGTCTTAGCTCCTGCTCTGTTCTCTTTTTCCTCTTCCTCCAATAATGTCCTGTTGCATGTCTTTGCTGAATCAGCCATGGTGTGAATTCAAACACAGCCAGTTTGTTGATATCCAGTTGCTAGCATGTGACAAGGTGCCATAAAGCAAAAAGCAGCTGTCACACGATGCTTCAGGCTGACACATAATTTATTTCCATTTCTTTAGTTGCATCTATGAAAAACACCAAATATAACACTTTGATATTGGGTATATCATTTGTTCCCATTTCTTTTTTTTAAATCAGTGAAAAACAAAACAAGGTGATTCCCAAAGAACTGTTAGCTGGAAATCTCAGTGTGGTAGCAGAAACTGTACAAGTTGACGACAAAAAAAAAAAAAAAAAAGAGGCGCTTGGACTAAAAGCTATCTACAGCAGATGAACAGGATCTGACATCCAGCAAAGACCTGAACCAGGACCTGAGAGATGGTTCTGGATCTTCGGTTGCTCCGTCTACTGTTGGCCAAAGCCTTATCAGAAATGGTCTCCGTGGAAGTATGGCTGTCAAGAAGCCTATATTAAGCAAGGGAAATGGAAAAAAGAGGCTGAGGTATGCTACATGACACAAGAACTAGACTAAAAATAAGTGGCACCAGGTCTGATGGAGGGATAGATCCTTCCCAGAACCCAACATTACTGAATCAATGTGGGATCATCTGAACAGAGAATAGAACAAAAGCCGGCCAACATCCAAAGTAAAGCTTGTGAAGTCCTTCAAGAAGTCTGGAAAACTATTCCTGGAGGCTACTTAAAGAAATAGCAGGAAGCTTATCAAAGAGGGTTCAGACTGTGTTGAGGTATGAAGCTGCTCAAACCAAATATTAGATTTCAAGTTCTGAATTTACATGTATTTCCTGGTAATACATAAAGTAATGAGAGGTGGCTCAAGGTTTCTGCACTGGACTGCTGTCAAAACATGCTCTGAAATGGTCCCAGGACCAGTTTTGTTCTTTCTTCAGAACCGGACTGCATGCATTTTATAATCTCGTTCTACTTTTTCTCCCCTTTAATTTTAGAAGCTGTCAATTTATAGAAGTAAATCAGTGTTTACATTTTCTTATGGCTCTTCAGTGTTACACTGACTTCATGTGAGATCAGTGAGCCACTGCCAGGCTTTACTCAATCATGTGCAAACCACCAAGTTTATCTGATCACACCCAGGTGTACACTTAACAAACACGTGGCATTGCTATCATTAACACTAACACTTTCAATCAGCTCTAATCTTTTCACTGAGACGAAACTATATATTTTATGTAGGAGGGTGCACGTGCATGCGGAAGCCTGACCTCTAAATCCACATCGTAAACCAGAAAAACAATGAGCAACCTGCATAGAAACTTCTGGCTCCACGTCAGACAATGACGCAAGAGTGCAAAACAGATGCAAACCCTTCCTCTTGTTATCACCACCGCGCTCACTTTGCTGTGTTTTTCCAAAAACAAGTCTTCTAGCTTCTAGAAAACACTAGTGTGGGCTGGTTAGACAAAAAATAAGTTACGGATGTGCAGCCAAGTTAGACTCAACTATTAGTGTTTAGCATTAAACCTATAACTAGTAACCGTTCAATTTAGGCTAAACTTGCTCATTTGTAGCCCTTCCCAAATAATTAAGCGGCATTGTTAAGCTTAAACGGACACCATGACTATATGCTGACACCCACTGTTAGCTAGCCGCTGCCTGACAAACATCAAGCATGAATGACATATTATCGCTGCAGCAGGAACTTACCTTTCCTTCCTTGAGTCAGGACAAACTGAACCTTTAAGAGATCGGCGCCAACTGAGCTTCTCCCTGCAAGCTGTGGGCTAAGTTTACCTGCCTTGATTCACAACCTCTGTGCTCTAACACTCGGCAGTTTTAGTTCCCCCTTATCACCGGCTTGTTCTCGGCAGTCGGGCCCGGAACGCGGCGACACCTCATTGGATCCACTGAAGATGCTGCCACGAGAAAACGCTCATCAAGCTAGTTGCGATCAACCAAAGCACTTCCGGTTAGCATTCAAGAGAAAAACACCGCTTTCACAGAGCCTTAATTTAATTTAATTTAATTTAATTTAATTTAATTTAATTTAATTTAATTTAATTTAATTTAATTTAATTTAATTTAATGTATCATGTAATCCAAACAGAGAAAAACACGACTATAATTATTATTTGCAATGCATTTTCCTCTTGGGTCACTCCATAAATGAAGTACAATTAATAATAATAATAATAATAATAATAATAATAATAATAATAATAATAATAATGAGAAGAAGAAGAGTTTCAAGTTGTTTATTTGCATATATACATGCACATACAAGATGGCAGTGAAATGCAATGGTACATGCGTCCGAGGCTGTGCACACCTATCTTCCACCAGTAAAAAACAACACAGTAATAAACTCGTTAATTATACAAAAATACAAAACAAGGCGGAAAAAGCAGATTTTAAAGATATTTTTCAATAAATTCATGAAGTCACGTGAATCAACAGACCCCCTCCTTCTGAAGGAGAGGTTCAGTCTCAGTCTCAACGTAGTTTAAACCATGAAGGTAAATCAATTTCAAAGATATTGGAAATTTATCTGGCCGACCTCTTCAGAGTCGCCAACATTATAATTAATTTATTTAAATTGTAATTTGAGGCTTTATTTCCACTTTCTTCTGCTCTTGTTATGAAAGGTAAACCATGTTACTTCCGGTATTTAAGTCCTGCTGCTTTGACGCTGCTGCAACAGCCGGCAATGACCCCTACAACTCAGGACCCGCCCACATTATTCCACGCACTGCTCCATGATTGGTCCACGCGAGATAAGCGACGCAAAAAGTCATTTTGGCTTAATCCGATTGGTCCACGTGCAGCTATTGGGCGTGTAAGTGATGACGACACTTCCAGGTAACGTCTGAAGAAACCACATGCACCCTACCAAAATTAATTCAGAGTTTTTGCAGAGTTTGCTATATTATGTCACCTATCCATTCACTCTAATGTAATACTTTTATTACTGATAAAGAAACACGTCAGATTCACACAGAAATAAAACCTAAAACTAAACAAACTATTTTCTTAAAATTTTAGATTTATATTGTACAGAAAACCTGCATTGGTTCAATGTTTTTAGTAGGGTTGTATAAATTTTCCCCGTTATTCTAAAATACATGATAGGGTGTATGTGTGTCTGTGTATATATATATATATATATATAGAGAGAGAGAGAGAGAGAGAGAGAGAGAGAGAGAGATGCATACACTTGTTCCACTCTTCTTCATATCACTTCATTTCACTATTTGTGGACTTCGACTGGATCATTTCAAGATCCTGACTCTTTACCACTTCAGTCATTCTCTTATAAACATGCTGCTGTGTTTGGGATCATTGTCCTGTTGAATAAACTAGTTTTAAGATGTCCTCACATTTGATGCTACAATCCTTTGGTTAGAAATGGACCAAAGTTGAGTAGACCATGAATTCATTAGGTTAATGGTCCACTCAAACTGCAGAATAGCCCAGATCATTAGCCCTCCACCACCATGCTGACAACTGGTATGTGGTGTTTGTGCTGAAATGCTGTGTTTGGTGTTTTTGTTCATTCTGACCCAACATCTCCACTTTGGACTAGTGTTCCAAAGGACATCGTCCCACAAGTTGTGTGCTTTATTTAGAGGCAGCCGTCCAAATCTAAGCTGTGCTGCTATGTTCTTCTTAGAGAAAGGAGGCTTTTTCCTGCAATGCTTCAAAACCATCCAGTCTTTTTCTAATTGTTCTATCATGAACATTAACATGCTGGGGCCTGGAGTCTGAGATGTAACTTAGTTTTTGTGTTTTTTTTTTTTGCAGTTTTTATAAACATTACATGGTCTGATCTTGGAGCAAATTTGCTGGAACATCCACTTCTGAGACAATTGGCAGCTGTCTTGAATCTTTTCCACTGTGGGAATAATCTTTCTCTCTGTAGAATGGATTTAAGATAGTTTGGAAATTACCTTTAAACCATTCCCAGAGTGATGTGCAGCAACAGTTTCTTCTCTAAAATCATTGCTGATGTCTTTCCTCCTTGACATTCGTAAACACGGCTGAGTGCTGCAAAGCAACAAACTAGAAAAAATCTATACACACACTTTGTTCAAGTTATGTTTTACACACACAGAAACAAAACACTTAACTTTTCACAGTTTTAATCATTGTGTGTTAATCATTAAGAGTGTCAGGGATAATTTTATTAATATCAGATGAATGACTGATTCTTCAGTGTTACTTCAGGATTTACAGACATTATTATCTTGAGTCAAAGACAAGTCAAAGTATCACATTAATGCAGAACGGTCCACTTTACGGGAAACTGAGCAGATAAAATAATCAGCATGTTGTGCCCTGAAGCAGAACATCATTACAGGCTGAGATTTTAGTTGTTTCTCTTGGTGTGGATGAGAAGGTCCCTCTGCAGGTTCACCTCCAGGTTCCCAACAGTTTTGCTACCAGGGGGATCAGTGACCAGAGTCAGTTTGTTAAACACTCCTCGGCCAAAATAATCGGCCACGACTGAGAAACCGTCGTTAGAGCCGCGTAACTGAAGAGAGAAGGTACAAGATGAAGAAATAACAAGACAGAACGGGATGCTTGATTAGTCTGAATTGTTTTAGATTATGACTCCAAGAAAGGAAATGAAGTTTGTTTTACCTGTCGGTTGAAGTGGTCATGGAGGTCACGCTTCTGGTCCTGAGCGCGCAGCATGTCCATGACTTTACGGTTCTCTGGAGTGCAGGTCGGACACTCGGCCTCACTCTCTGCGTAGCTTTCGAAGCAGTGTTGGTGAAAGGAGTGGCTGCACAAGAAGTGGACAGATGGAAGCTCCAAGGGGCTGTTGCACATGTTGCACTTGGTCTTCTGGAATATCTTGGCACTGTGAAAACGTTTAGGTCAGTTTTTTTTAAACCATAATGTGCCAAGTCTCTATGACGCTGGTGGAGTCTTCATGTGACTCACCTTGTTTTAAGCTCCTGGATCTCAGAACGAAGATGAGCTGTTTCCTCTTGGTACTGGCAGATTTTCCGCTCGTCGTCCTCGATCTGTTTGCTCTCCCTCTGCAGCTTGTTGATGAGGTAGTCCTTGATGACCGAGAGAGTGGCCGTCGAGTTGTGGGCCAGCGTCTGCACAACTACACAGACAAAAAAGACAAATGTAAAGCTGATCAAACGTCCTTTTAAGGAGAAACTACATCCTAATAACAAGCACAGATCAATGTACAGTTCCCTCCAAAAATACAAATTCATTCCAAAAACAAACAAAAAAAAAAAATCACATTCTGCAACAAATTTCTGTTTTAAGTAAATTTGATGGATATAAAGAAAATATAACTACAGTAAACAATGCAAGGAAAGATAAAATTCACTGCTACAGACAACAGATCCCTGACCTCATGTTTGGATAAGAATTCTGCAAACTCTTGGTAGGAAGTTTTTAAAGGTACAATACATAAAAATGCCTCAAACCACCTTTATTTATTTATAGATAGGTCCAACAATTTAACATTTAAATACAATATATAAAGCAAAAGCAGTTTATTAAATTCTAATGAGTTTGAAAGTCCAGATGAGTAATGCTGAGGTCTGGGTTCTGGGGAGGATCCATCCCTCCACCAGACCTGTTGCTACTGATCTTCAGTCCAGTTCTTAAGTCATGTGACATACCTTGGTCTTTTATTCGCGTTTCTCTAGCGGCTTCTTGACAGCCACGTTTCTATGGAGACCATTTCTGATGAGGCTTTGGCCAACAGTAGATGGACCAACTGAAGGTCCAGATGCATCTCTCAGGTCCTGGTGAATGTTTTGCTGGATTTCAGATCCTGTTCATCTGCTGTAGATATATTTTTTAATCCAAAAACTTCTTTTGTCTTCCACGTGTCCAGTTTCTGCCATCATGCTGAAATAAGCCAAGTTTCCAGCTAATAGCTCTTTGGGATTCACCTTGTTGCTGCTGAAATCCTGTTTTCTTTTTCATGGATGAAACCAAAGAAATGGGAACAAATGATGTCGCTGTGACAGGCTGCTGGTAACAAAAAGCCTAAAGATCCAATTTAATTCTGGTTCTCTGCTAAGTTTTGTGTTATGTGTTCACACGACACTGGTTCATCTGGTTTGAATGATTCATAGCTCAGTGCAAGTGGCTTAACAAACATATTCCAGACAAAATGATCAGGTATTATAACTGGAGTGAAAGTGAGTGAAAAAACTACTAATGTCCAAAGATAAACTGTTGATCATAACCACTTTAAAAGATGACAACACAGTCTGGTTGCTTATAAGCAAGATAGAAAGAAATGAGGAAAGAATCAGGACTTTTTCATTGACTCGCCTTCTGCAGTCTCTCTTAAGAAAACTTCTTGAGGGTTTTGTGATTCTGCTGACTGGTTTAAACCCCTCAGTCACCCCAAACAAGTGTTACGGAGCTGAGATCAGGTGGCTGGAGTGTGAATGACATTACTGACAGCACAGGAATCTTCTCTTTCTTTTCCAAAAAGAGTTTTTATGGCGTAAAGGTGAGCTTGAGGTCTTGCTGCACGACAACGCTGTGACCCATTAAATGAGCATGACATTGCAAGATGGAACGTTTCATGATGGTTATTGGTTCAATTACACTGAACTGTGTTGGAGATTTATGAATTTCTTTCTAAAAACTCTGCCATACAAGCATACAACCTGAAGCTGTCCCCAGACAATTGATACAACCAAATAAATAAACAATGAAGTGTAATAAATAATGCTTCAGAACTTAGACGAAAGCTCAACTGTAAAACTTGCAAACTTTCAGATCGATTTGTATTTCTGGAAATGTAAAATATCGACTGGCTCACCGAGTAATGGAGGCATCAGGTTTTTCTGATCGATGTGATGCAGGACCTCACTGATGTAGGCCTTACAGTCCTCCTCCTTTCTGGCAAAATATCCCAACGCCTGCTCCCAAAGGCAACCCTCCTGGTCTCCGTAACGTTTGCAGGCTTCCACAACTTTTCCATACTCCTCGTTCTGCATGTGGTAGTGCATAATTTGTTGGTACCTGCAACATAGATTTCAGGCACGATTTAAATCAAACTTTAGTTTCTATTTTAACAGCAGATAATGACAGGTGATGGTACATTACAAAGTGTTTCATATATTTTGAGCGTCTTCGATCTCTTACGTACAGTTTGCCCTTCTCATAAAGGTAGAGGACACCTTCTTTAAAGTTGTGCATCTGGCAAAGGACCAGGGCTTTATCAAACACGGTGTTATCGCTCCTCAGCAGCGACAGCGCTTCCCCCTGCAGGACCTTTTTTCTCTGCCAAACAAATGCATGAAAATAATTATTAAAACAGACTTTCTCTTATTAGATTTTTACTTTTCAGAGTGACATAACAATTACTATATCACCCACTGATTAAAACAGCATTCTTAACAAGTTAGCATGTTTTGTACCGACCTCCAGGTCTTGTTCGTGTGCCCAGTCCTGCAGTCGGAGCTCCAAAAGTGTGTCATACACACCCTGAGGAGAACAGGGTTCCACCTCGATCATATGCTCCAGGAAGGCTTTCAGCTCTCGAGGGTTGTTGGCAAAAATTGGGATGAATTCCTCTGAGTTGGCCTGAATTCAGAAGGAATTTATGAGAAAACTTTGAACAAAATGTTTTCAATACATAATCTAATTAAAAGAGGTGGGATTTGATTAAAAAATGTTTCAAAATAATTAGAGGCTAATAGTCTAACAGTAAGCCAGGGCGAGATCAGCCTGCAGCAGCTTCGAGTCTGGTCAGGGAGTAGAGGGAAACATCTGGGTACAGCTGGGTACAGCATGAGGACCGAGCCTCTTGCGTGCTCTTTTGTACGAGAGAGGGGCCTGTGGCAGCACTGAGGTTCATTGAGAAAAGTAAACTATACGTGCTTTTACGACACTCTCCCAAGCCTCCAATACCACCAGAAAAAGTCGCTAAATTTGTTGCTAGTCACTTATTTGAAAAAGAGTCGCTAGAGGGGTGTGAACATTAAATATAGCGCCAAAGTCTGTAAGTCTAATAGCCGAGCTCTGACGTGTACATCAGTCTAAATAGTGTACTAGAAACCATGCACCGACAACCGTTCCATGCTTTTTGGAATTCAAACTGTGCTTAAATGCATTAATTTTTTTAACGCATCAATTTTTTTTGTAATTGAAGTTCCACCCCTACTAATTAGTTTTAATAGTAAAGGAGGAAAGCGGCACTACTGGCTGACCTTGTTCACCCGACTCCTGTCCATGCTGTCTTTTTCTGCTGCATCTTCGCTGGGTTGGTAGTTGGTACATAAGCCTTTGAGAAGCAGCGTGGTGCCTTCAGGGACATGGTGCATCAGTGTCTTGCCATAACGCTTCATGTTGCTTTCAGCTTGCTCGAAAGGCAGACGTCCAATGTAGCGCAGCCCCTCCTGATAGTTCTGGTTTGAGAAGGGGAACAGGATATGTGAGTTTCCATGGAAACCAGATGGTGCTGATACTGAGATGAATGAAATTTCTGCAACTCTTTATGTAGCATAAAATGGATCAGAGCCCATCTTAGAGGTACATGTGTGCTCTCATCATATTTACTGTAAGCTTTAATAATGTGCCTCAAAGGAAACTGAGGACTGAGTGGAATATGTAGCAGGTGGGACAGCTGATGTCTGTTTAAACCTCTGTGGAGACTTTGGTCATTTGAGCTTCACTGGTTTAGTAACTGTGTGTAAACACTCACATAACCCAAACAGCAAAAAATGTTGGGCCCAAATTTGGCCTCAACTTACAGCGTTGATTTAATGTGAGTCTTATTTACATGTTTGTAAAAAAGTAATGGTTCTCATTTTACCTGGAAAAATAATGGTTAAAAAAAACATAGGAGCCAAAAGTAGCCCGAAGTTGGCCCAAACATGTCTGCTATCTCAGAATATTCTGCCTTTTACAGACTATTCTGCCCTTAGTCTGTAAAATCTCAGCAAAATTTCAGTCAGCCAGATTTTAATGGTAGAATTGGGCCACAGGCTGGTTTATGACATATTTTATTTAGTTGAGGAGTCTGAGCACCAATTTAATGTTAAACTTAAGCTCCTGTTCATGTCAGTTAATCTTTAAATTACTAGGTATACCTTTACAATCCTTGTTTTCATCTTCAATCATTTGCATTTCATCCACTCAGTTTACAATCATATCTAAAAATCTACTGTAATAAACAGTATTTCAGCTGCATTGTCTATTAAAAACTGAGCCAGAGGAGCAGAAGCTGTGCAACTATCAGCTACAGGATCATGCCAACTTTAATAGTTTGTAAACTGTATTTAAAAGCAGATTAATCTGCTAAACCAATCGATCATTCAGGCTCTACCAAACCCTACCTTGAGGTCCTCCAGCTGGATCTTCAGGTACCATTCATGGTGCTTGTGTCTTTCAGCCAGGAACACAGCATGGCTGTGGTAGCCGGCCTGACGAAGAACCTTGATGGCGATCTCAACATCAAAGTGGACCTCGGTTTCATTGCTCTGTGGAAATACAGGAAGATGAAAACATTATAACATTGACAGCCTTTAGTTACTGTTTAGATTTGTTCTGTCATAAAAGCCACAAAAAATATTTTTTGTCACATATTTTGAGTGAAAAAAAAAAAAAAAAATCCTCAGTGCTCAGTGTCTCAAGTCACCTTGATGAACTCCTCCAGCTTGGAGCTGTCCTTCAGTTTGGTGTAACAGTTTAGCAGCAGAGTGGTGTGGTCTGCGTTGGCCAGCGACTGCCTGTGAAGGGCCTGAAGATAAGCCGTCATGTTGTGGATCCTCTGCGCATCCAGGAATTTCCTGATGACGTACGAAGGCTCCAGTTTTCCAATTGTGCTACGGGAAAAACAGCAGTGTTAAGAGTGCGCCATCGATGGGCAAAATGACAAACAAACCAGTGTCTGAAAGCTTAACAACTACTCAGCTATTAGCTGAAGTAACTGAGTCCAAATCACAGTATTTCTCCTCTGTTTTTATCTAAAACTACCAAAGTGTCAAAGTGCACATCAGTCACACTCAATCTGAGACAGTAAGTGCTTCAGCAGGAAATGTTTAGCCATGTAAATACCGAATGTACTGCTGGATAGCGCCATCGTGATCTCCCTTCAAGTACAGGTGATCACCATACTGTCGGAAGATCTCTGAGAGTCCGTCACTGTCGAGGTGCTGGCTCTTAGCCAGGTTTATGGCCATCACAAACAGGTTCTTCTTAAACAGCATCTTTATAGACAAACAGGAGACAACACTGGTTTTATTAACACAGATAGAAGTCATTTTAATTATCAGGGATTCAACTGTTCATGACTGTTCCCAAATCAAGGAAAGTTGGGAAATAATAAAAAAATACAATATAAAATTTAATCTATAATTTGTTTATAGATAATTATGTGACAGTTTGAAAAAAATGAATCCTTTCTCATAAAGACTGAACTTTTAGAGGATTCTATTTTTTATACTCAATGCTGACACCCTCACCTGTCACTGCTGATTAGAGAATCTTCCAGAAAGCTGTTAGTTTATATTCTGTCAACTTTCCCATCTTTGTTTCTTTAAATAAAGTTAAATAAAGTTTTAAATACATAAACAATAGATTTAATGCTATTTTTTTTTTTACATTTGAGAAAACTTTGTCTCAGAAATGAGCTTTGTTGACCGTTTCCTTATCTCACCTCCAGTTTGGTCTGCGTGTCTTTTTCCTGGAGAACCAGCATTTTTCCGTCTCTGGTCAGAATGTAGAAGAAGCCCCACTCCGCCACCACGTCGATGACATCATCGAAACAGGCGCTGTAGGCGATGAACTTGTTGTCCAGGTCGTAGACGGTTAAAAGCTGTTTTTCTGACGGGGACGTCTCACCGCTGCCAAAACTTGTTCTGGGTTCAAAATAAACATCGTCAGCAGTCTCAAAGGACACTTTCTGTCTTTCCGTGGGACTTTTGTTAGCTGTTATTGACATGACCATCTGAAGTGGTCATGTGATCAGGTAATGATTTCTGTAGAGTACATCAGCTTACTTGTTGGGTGACTTCACGTCTCTGATGAGTAAGAATAAATATCCACGGTGCCAGTGGGCCAACAGTTTGTGACCATCAAAAGCAAAGCAGGGTCCTCGTTCATCCGGCTGGTAGAGATACACACACTCATCACCAGCCACGATGAACTGGGAGTCCTGGGACGGATCTGCCAAAGATGAGCAGCGCAGCCCACAACCATGTGAGTCCAGCTCTACTTTAGGATACTCCTTGATGGACAGAGTGTAACACTATGGAGGACGAAAAGAGAAATGGCGAGGGGTCAGAAAAGGCCGGATTATAGATAACTTGCTGGATAATCTGACAAGCACATAGCCCCAACTTTAAATGTAATTATTTTAAAAGTATTTTCTGGGTCTGTAGACACATCTCTCGCACTAGTTTTCTTTCCAGGGTCTTTGACATCTTCCACTTCCTACCTCTGCCAGGCTTGTTCTGTACTGTGAGGCTCTCTTAGCATTTCTTGGTGAATCTTCTCAGTCCAGCTCTTGATACTTTGAAACGTAACAATAACTTAGTTTATCCTTTACCTGCTTTGTGAGAACGAATAATTCTTGTTCTTAAGTCTGGATTGATTTCTTCTGTTTTTGACCTGATGCTTTCTAAAGCGACAGCTCAAACTCACACTGAGGTTTTTAGTGTGTGTAAATTGGGAGATTACTCTCAGTTTTATCTTCATTTGACAACTTTACACATAAAGTTAAAGCAAATCAGTGCACTGGCTTGTTCTATGGCTCAGTTCATAACATTGACCCTGATCATTTTTGCTTTTCCTGAATTAATTCTATTGTGTGAAAATAGAAATAATTTATGTTTTCTAAAGACAACTTGTATATTAAGGAATTCTTTGTTCTGTTAAATAAAAAGTACTAAATTTCAAATGGGTGGGGGCTTATAATTTTGTCCTCAGGAACAATAAGACTTACAAAGACTTTCTCCAGAGTGGCAACAAACAAATGTGTAACTTTTGCTATCTGGCGGAAGGCGAGGCCGGTGACTGGACTGCTGCCCTCGTGCAGAGTCAGAGTTTTACTGTGACGATCTCTGGTGATGTCGCCTTTGGTCAGAACCACGCTGCCGTCTGTGAAGCCTGTCAAGAAGAACTTTCATGAGCTGTGAAAGGAAAACCTTCCAGTCTAAATGTGATGACTGGGCCAACAAGCAGGAGGCAGACTGTTTGTTTTTGTCTCACCAATAGCCATGAAGTTGAGATTCTCATGGACGCTGATGCATGACACTTCAGTCGGTTTGTTGCCGGGAATTGCAGGAAAAATTCGGGTGCAGAGCGGATTTCCACTGTCACGTTTGTCCAGGTTCCAAACCTTTACCTTCGGAAATAATGATAGATTCAAATTATTCAGACCATCCAGAATATGTGTGTGTGTCTCTCAGATCAGAAGAATGTATCAGAAATAAAGATTAATGACTTATGTTGAACCTTAAGTCAGTTTTCAGTGTCACAGCCGTAAACTAAGGCTGAACATGTACCTGCTGCAGAAACATTTCCCAGGTCGAGGTGAAGGGCTTTTATTATCTCTGAATGTCTGTCTGCATATTCTGTGTTCATTCCCTCCTTACCCCAAAGAAGAATAAAACTATAATAAGCCTGAAGAAGGGGTGTGCCTCCACCTCTGATTGGCTCTTATCCACAGTTGTACACCGTGTTGTGTGTTGGTTTAAGATTAACTGGTTTGATCCCAAAATTTTCCCTGCAAAATAAATACATGCATTTTATTCCTTAGACTATCCCCAAACATATGTATTTTTTTTTCATGTCAGTTATGTTAGTCAAAACGTTTGTTGTCTGTTGTTGTCCTCTGTTCTCCCCCGGTGGTGGAACGATCTACCAAACTCCATCCGATCCGCAGAGTCCTTATCCACTTTTAAAAGCAAGCTAAAGACTCAGTGTTTAAGGAGCATTACCGCACTTAGCGTCACTCTTCTACTCAACAGAAAAAGTTAGAAAGATTTGTCCAGCTCTTTGGCTCAACCAAGTACTGAATAAGCTGTGTGCACTTATGCCCAAGATGATATTGTTTGATGAAATCGTGATATTGTATTAAAACAAAATGACTTACAAAAAACTACAAAAAAAAAAATAAAAAAAAAATTATATGCACGCCCTCTAGCACTACATGACAGCACCTGGGTCCAATTGGACTCACAGCAGTCTGACTACCACTTGAGTATAATGTCCCATCTTGTTTGAATTCCTGCTTGTGTTGTTCTTACTCTCAAATGTAAGTCGCTTAGAATAAAAGCGTCTGCTAAATGACTGTAGAATAGAATAGAATAGAATTATACCCAGCAACAACTGTTGATGGTAGGAAACTGCATATTCTACACAAATTCTTCCATTTTGGAAGATAGTCAAATGTTGGCATTTTAATCAGAAAAGAAGACATCTTTTCAGATTTTCATTTATTAAATAATTGGTAATCATTTTTCAAGCCAACAGTCTTTGAAGATACATTACAACAAACTGCAAACTGTGCATCCCGTTACCATGGGAAACATGCATTTAGTCAATTAATCAGAATTAAACAGTTCTCTTAATGGACGGTTTTATGGTTATTTTCCAGAAAACTCTCAGGTTTTAGAAGACAGGTTTAAGATTATTTTTCTCCCAACAACGCCTTGGGCCTTAATTGGTCAAAGTCATTTTACACAGCTGCATTTTGTTTGTAAAAAGCCAGACTTACAAGGGGGTTTATTCCATGTTCGTCCTGTCCAACCGATACAAGGATGCTGTGCTGCTTCAGCTGGAAGAGGTGTGTTACCCGCAACTTGTAGGCCTGAAACGACATCAGCTGCAGGGAGCGCGTCAGGAGCCAGATCTTCCCGTCCATATGTAAGATTACAGAGGTCAAGAACAACTACCATCAGTGGTTGCTAGAGGTGTAGTAGTATGGTACTTAAAGCCAGAGGGAAGACTTAGTAATTTAGGGTGACCAATTAATCTAACATGCAGGTCTTTAGACGGTGGGAGGAAGCCAGAGTACCCGGAGAGAACCCAAGCATACATGGGGAGAACATGCAAATTCCACACAGAAAGTCCCCTGTTTGAACCACCCCCCAGCCCCAGCTAAGCCTCGAACCAGCAACTCTATGCTGTGAGGCCGCGATTCTAACCACCACACCATCGTGCAGCCCACTGCAAAGCACCACTGTATACAAAAGGCCAGAGGAAGCTGCCAGGAAGAAAATTATGGATCAGCATGTTAAAGGTAAAGGCTGTAAGTCAATATCACCACCTCTTCAGGCTCCAAATCTACATAGTTTTTTACAAATAAAATTATCTGCAAAATAATTCAGTCCAGATTTGAACAACCTAAAGTAGGCAGAATCACTTTTTAAAGATGTGAGTCAGAATCCAACATAATCCATATTTATACACATATAAGCCAACCAGCATTTTATCAATGCCATTTTCGTTTCTTTTATTTATTTTTCTTATTTAATTTTACTATGATCAGTAATCGTGTTAAACATGATAGAAATAATGATGGATGCTATTAACTAATGACCGGAAGTGGTTTATAGAGGACGGATTCATTCAACAAATGTCCTCAATTAACCCATAAGAGCCCGGTGTGACATATATCTCACATACAGTTTCTGAGACATTTTGCTTCAATTTATGGTATAAACTTTGCTTAAAATCCTGTTGAACACAATCTGATACTCGTCTTCTGTCCAATAATAGATACCCAGAAGCAGAAAACCATATTATAATCTTTTTTTTCCTACATTTTGTTAAAGGGCCAAATAAAGACCTCATATTTAAAAAATTGGACTTTTCTTATCATTTTTTCATGGGTCGGGCCTTAACGGATTAAAAGTGGATCATTCTGTTTAACATAGCCGATAAAAGTCTGAAGTCAGAGTTAATAGGGAAGACTGTTCAGTGATTCCTACTTATTATAATTTAGCTAGTTGTGAAGTGAAAGCAAACTGAGAAGAAATGTAGCTGAAAATGTTTCCTAAACACAATGTCAATGAATAATGCTAACATTTTTAAACAGAAGATACATATATGCTTCCTTGTATTGTTAAACTACCAATCACTAAACGCATTTACTTTGGTTTGATGTCTGTTTCCACATTTGCTGAGTCCGAGTTAGCATCAGCTGTCAACAACCTGACAAAGTATTGGCTAAAACAGCTAATTATTGCAGATGAAGGATATCTCCAAGAACAATGTGACCCCGTCCGGAATCACTGGTCGATATTCCTTTGGGAAGAACAAAGTTTTTTCCATTATCCACGGGATCCTTCACTGTATCTTTATCGAAAAAAACAAATTTTCTCCACTGTAAGAACGCTGCCATATTGTTAGCATTAGCAAGTCCGAGTAGCCAGGGCGTTGTCATGTGACATGTTGTCACGTGACACAAAAGTGGGCGCATTCCATTGCCAGCATCATTAAAGTCGCATGTGCATCCAGCATGATGAGGTTTTAGAGCAGCTTCAGCATAATCAGTTCAAAAGACAGTCTATTGTTGTTTTTCCCCCTTTTATAGCAAACGCTTATTTATAACGTTTAACACACTAGAAACAATAACATACAATATACAGTTTACCGAATAATAGTCATGGCAAAGTCAGTCTTCCTTTAAATAAAATAAACAATGGAGAAAAAAACAGTAAAATTAGTGCAGCCCACTAAGGACAGAGAGAGTTTTACAAGGAATCCAGACAGCTCCTATGAACAGGAGTAATGATTAAAGTAATAAAAATCCCTCTAGCAATCTGACTAGTCCCTAAACGAGGTGAAAGGGTGGATGAGGGTTTCAACTGCAGGAAATGAGAGAGATGTACGGAGACACGTGATGCTCTTCAGGTGGTAGAATGCAGCTCAGGTGATTTTGATTGATGTGTTGCTCAAAAGAGAAGTAGGGATGGGGCCACATGAAACATGGAGTCAACATGACTCAACTGCCTGAAATCGTCTGACGGTGTCAAAACATTTGACAGGGTCAAAGAGCTCCATCTGCTGGCTGTGTGTTTGATGTACCAGAGGGTAAGCGTTGACAAGGTTTCCTGCACCCTATCCCATCTGTGATAGTGTTCAATAAAATATATGTTTTGTTAATATCTTCTTCTGTCTTTCAAATGATAAAGGTGGCTGTTAGGTAACATTGGTTTAGGTAATGAGATTATAGTCTAATTTAAAGTATACCAATCCTGCCGCTACATAAATAAAACATATGGGGGAAGGGGTGCTTGTGCAACAGGGATAGTGACTGTGTTACTGATTTCATACAGTTGCATTAAAATTCATTAGAGAAGTGTCATAGATTTTTATTTTTAAAAAGTATTTTCTCAATAATGTTAGGCTTCAGTTTGCTCCTCTTCTGGCACACTACCCCTCCAGCTTTGGAGAGGTTGCACCTGAAAGAAACACAAGAATTAAATTGCAATTAACCAACTTTAAAAGAATAAAAAATCTCTCCTTATGGTGATTAGCAACCAGCTCGGCTGTTGAAGGTCCCACAGCTTGTTGTGCTCCTCTGCAGCTGCAGACTGAGACGTTTCATCTAATGTTTCCAGATTAAGTTTATGTGATTAACTTTAAAGTCTGCTTTTTGCAAGGCTATTTAAAAAAACAACAATATAAAGTAAAGGAAATATAGCCTACCAGTGATGTTGAAGGCACCATCTGCTCCGTTCTCACACTCTTATACCCTCCGAAGCCAATATCATTCAAATGTGAGGCTTTCCTTCAGTCCAAAATAATGAAAGGTTGCCAGCAAAATCTCCTCTCACAAACTTTCGTTTACAATGTGATTGAATCCATTTAAAAGCATGGACTAATTAACAACTTCAGTCCCTTTGAAAAAAGATGTGGACAAATTCTTTACCATTTGTGAGATAAAATTTCATCCATGTGAGTGCTGATGTATAAACCCTGTTTCCATAATAGAAAAATTCTGAAATTTTGACAGGAAAGGGACATTAGCAATGGGACAGAAATTATTCATGTCACCGAAGTTTAGACCAGATTTCTTGAGAGTGACAGCAGTTACTTTGAGTCCCGGTGGAGCCACATGTGTGTAAGAAGTTAACGATAAGAGGTGGAAGAACACAGGAAAGCAGGTGGTTTGGGTGGCTTCTTTTAAAGGTTGTTGTTGGGTACAATGTGAAATATACATTTTTCTGTTTGCTTTGTTTATTTCTTTTGTTTGTTAATAGTTGTTGTCAGCTTCCATAAATTCTAGACAGTTCCTGTTTTTGTTCACCTTCCAGGTGAGGTATGGTTTTTTAAGGGTCATAAAAATTTGCCTACCTCCCCCACCATCCCCCTGCCATCTTTGTAGCACCACCAGGCATTTTTCTTCCCATTGTTGCCTCGTTATTTTTCTTTGTTTTATCTTGAATGAAAGTTTATATGAATTATTAACGAGACAAAGTTATTTTTCTTGCGGGAGCCACTACTCTTAGGTTGCCATTTGGTGTGGTGACGTCACCGGAACCCTGTTTTCCTTCCATCATTTCCCTTCTTTCCTTCTTTCACTTGCTGTTTTCTATCTTTACCCCCTACTACTTTTTCAGTAGTATAGCCTAGTTTAAATCAGTGCTATACTCTGATTTTTACTTCCCAGCCTCGAACACCCCTGTCACACACATACAAGAACCACCAACCTCATTAATACATAAAGTATACACCCACACAAAGGTGAGACCATGAAAGACTGGTTTTGTATTTCAAATATAAATGTACTGTGAGCAACATAAAATGTAAAACACTCGTTAAAACTCTTTAACTACTGACCAGCCAGTGACCTGGAGGCAAACAAAAACATCAGTAAATAACATAATAAAGCTGTTCTTTATTTATCTATATTTAAACTAAAGCAGCATCTAGAAACCAAACATCCAGCACTAATGGGAAAGCCGTTTCCATCTACTACAACACACACACACACACACTCACAGCAGCAGGTATACCATCGAAATATGTAGACTTCACCACTGGATTTAATGTAAATGTGTAGAACAGAAAAGGGCAAGGCTAACGGTTTAGTACAGCAAGCTTAACCTTCGAAGTATCAAGTACTGTCATGAATGATCTGCCTAACGTTCATTTAATTTTAGGACATACAGGGTTTAAATTATTTGTGGTTTACCTGTTTCGTGTGTTGGCCAGAGTCTTGATGCCCATTGGCAGCGACCACAACTGAAGAGTGTCTCTCTTCTATAAATAAAAAAAACGTCTGATGTCCATTTTTGACCGCTAATAATGACCGCTCAAAATAAAACCAGACTTTAGATTAGGTATAAAACGCCAGGCAGTCAGCCAACACAGGGGATTCCCCGCTTCCAGAAAATTCCTCTGTGATTGGTCATATTGTACCTGTGCTGCATTCACATAAGCCAGAAAATTAAAAAACTACCATCTTCTTTAATGACATAAAGTGGCTGAGGGAATGTAAACTTATTCCTTCTAGGATGAAAAAACATTCGGGGCTTGATGTGAAATGTTCGGGGCTAGAGCCGCGAATGCCCAGGCCAGGGAGTGTAGTGGTACAGGCCAGGTTCACAAAGTGATATAGAGATAGCAGCTCTTGAGGACTGGACGCGAGGCACCCCTGATCTAAAGTGATATAATAGTGTATAACCTACTACAACATTACAACTTCACTCTGTAATAAAGTATTTTTCATTTAGACTTTTGCCTTATTTTATTTCATTTGATTTGTTTTTGTGGTTTTATGTTCAGTTGTTCATTTAGGCTAAAGGTTTGATTAAAATATTAAATAATAACTGTATATCTAAAAAACAAACAAAAACAAAACAAAACAAAAACATAAAAATGAGGCTTTTATGAAAATACTAGCCTAATTAAAAATAAGATAAAATAGTTTACACTAGAATTTTGACCAGTTTTGTCTTCCATACCAGAAACAAACTGAGCTTCTTGACCCAAACTACCTGAACTCTAACAGCAGCTCGACCAGCACCCGTCCCGTTACTATTCAAGAGACCGGTGCTGGATTGGATCCGCCGTGGAGACCATCTGCTGTGATTGGTGTAGAGAGTTAGACCAGGTTCAAGGATTGGTTCGTCGGACTGGGAAGGCTGGGTCTGACGGTGCATCGTGCGCCATCTTCGGCGTCTGTTGTGCAGCAGACAGGAATTTAAAAAATGGGTAAAAATAAGGATTTAAGTGACTTTGAAAAGGGTCAGATAGTGATGGCAAGACGGCTCGGCCACAGCATCTCTAGGACGGCAGCTCTTGTAGGATGCTCCCGGTTCGCGGTGGTTAGCACGTACCAGAAGTGGTCCAAGGAAGGACCACCGGTGAACCGGCGGCAGGGTCATGGGCGGCCAAGGCTCATTGATACCCGAGGGGAGCGGAGGCTGGCCCGGGTGGTCCAGCTCCACAGAAGAGCCACCGTTGCACAGATTGCGGAGAAGCTAAACGCCAGTAACGACAGGAAGGTGTCGGAGCACACAGTCCACCGCAGCCTGCTGAGGATGGGGCTGCGCAGCCACAGACCGGCCAAAGTGCCGGAGCTGACCCCCGTCCTTCGCCGGCAGCGCCTGCAGTGGGCGCGTGAGCGTCAGAACTGGACCTTGGAGCACTGGAAGAAGGTTGCCTGGTCCGGGGAGTCTCGTTTTTGTTTACATAACGTGGACGACCGGGTGTGTGTGCGTCGTTTGCCGCGGGAAGAGGACGCGGCAGGATGCGTCGTGGAAAGAAGGCAGGACGGCGCAGACAGTGTGATGCTCTGGGCCATGTTCTGCTGGGACACTCTGGGTCCTGTTGTTCACGTGCATGCCCCACTAACACGAACCTCCTACTTAAACATTATCGCAGACCACGTACACCCCTTCTTTCTGACTGTTTTCCCTGATGCTACTGGCCTCTTTCAGCAGGACAATGTGCCATGCCACGCAGCAAAAATGGTTCAGGAATGGTTTGAGGAACATGATGACGTGTTTAGGGTTCTCACCTGTCCTCCCAACTCTGCAGATCTCAATCCGATCCACCAGCTGTGGGATACTCTGGAACAACAAGTGAGCTCCATGAAGACCCCACCTCAAAACTTAGAGGACTTGAAGGATCAGCTCTTAAAGTCTTGGTGCCTGATACCACAGGACACCTTCAGAGGTCTGGTGGAGGCCATGCCTCGAAGAGTCAAAGCTGTTTTGGCTGAACAAGGCGGGCTGACACCATATCAGACAGACTGAAGATATAAAGAGATCATTTAAAATGAATTTTACATTCCCTCATGTATGTAAAATTAGTTTTGTGCAGAAGTCTACAGCCACCTCATTTCTTTCTACATTACCTGAAAACAAGAAATACTTGCAGTGATTTATTAAAACACAAATAAAAATACAGAATATAGGACAAAAGCAGACTTTATATAGTTCTAAAGAACTGGAAACATCTTCAGGAATACTTCTCAAGGCTTTCCAAAAGCTCTTCTTTAGATGTTTCTGAGCTTAGCTCCGTTCTCTGTCCAGATGATCCCACACTGCTTCACTGATGTTGAGGTCCAGTTCTGGGGAGGATCCATACCTCCATCAGACCTGTTTCCACTGATCTTCAGTCCAGTTCTTGTGTCATGTGACATACCTCAGACTTTTCTTCCTTAAGCATGGCTTCTTGACAGCCATGTGTCCATGGAGACCATTTCTGATGAGGCTTCAGCCAACAGTACATGGATTCAGATGCATCTCTCAGATCCTGCCCATCTGCTGTGGATAGTTTTTTCTTTTTTGGCCCTGATACTTCTTAGGTTGTTTACTTGTCCAGTTTCCTCAGATGTTTTAAGAACATACTGCACACGATGCTGAGATGTGCCCAGTTTTCAGCCAGCACCTTTTTGTGAACCACCTGGTAGCAGCTAAAAACCAACTTCCTGTCTTTCAAACTGTCTTTAGTGTTTTCAGATGCAACAAAACTAGATGCAAATTTCCCCAGTTGCTTGTTATGTGTCAACACGCATGCTGGTTCAGGAGCCCTTTTTTTTAATGCTTGAATTCTGAATTTTAAGTGGCTTTAAAACACATCCCAGTGTAAATGACCCTGTCCCTGGACTAGAAATGTGTGGAAAAAGCAGCCAATACAGGAAGAAAAACCATCACAAGGCCTGAAGAACTGTTGCTCCAAAAACTTTAAGAGAGAACGTAAAAAACTGACTGCTTGGAAACAAAATCTAAAGAAACGATGCGAGGTTCAAACATAGATGCAACTAAAGAAATGAGAACTGATAATGTGTCTTTGTGACAGGCTGCTACAAAAAGTGGCCAAAAATTTCTTATGAGTTGACACGTTTCTGGTTCATCCCTTGAGTTAGGAGCCTTTTTTACGCTTGAATGATTCATAGGTCAGTCATAAGTGGTTTAAATACAAAAACACATTCCTCAGAAAATGTTGAGGTACGAGAACTAGACTGAAAATGAGGGAAAAAGCAGACAGACCTGCAGAAAGCCCAGAACTATGACTAATACCACTTTAAAAGGTAACAAAAAGTCTAATTAGAGGCTTTTGTACAGTTCTGTGCCTCATCATTTTAGTGCTTTTTAATTCTTTTTAAAGTGGCCTATCCAGTCAGGAATAAACAGCCTCATAAGTGCTTCAACAAAGTCAGTTTTCATATTAACTCGTCTCATAAATTGCTGCGAGTTTTTTGCACATTATCACATATCAGCTGTTCTTATAAGTATGAAGTTAGCGCCCCATTTTTAATGACTAATCCTAACCAAACTATGATAAGAACCTAAATGAAGAATAAACAAGAAATATGAATATTTCTATTATCTTGGACACAAACAGAATAAGGATCCTTGCTGCACAACAAAGTTGTCAGACACAGATGCACAGATGTAATAGATGTTATTTTAATAGGTGTTGAAGAAGTAATAGTTGCATCAGCAAACAGTGTTATGACAGAGTCGTGGGTAAGGTTTGGGGAGGGTGGGTGGCTGAGGGATCCCACACTATGCAGGGAATCCAGTAAGGCAAGGCTGCATTAAACGAGTGGGGTTCAACAATCAAAAATGCATATGTCATGATGAACACCGATTACATAAATTATAGAAAGCACATGATGAACAAACGTCACGTGACGTACAAACTATCAGAGGAAGGAGACTTAGAATATGTGGAATAACTTCTTCATCACAAAAATAAGGAGGCAATAATCTACATTCCAGTAAAGGGCAGATAATCTTATACAAGTTCATGTATAAACGGATGCATATCGAGTCAGTTTTCATTGTTTTTTGTCTTTTTTTATTTGACTAAACTTTTAAAAAGGAACAGTAATAAATAAGTCGAAACTCAAGCATTCAATCGCCTCTGATTGCAGGAGTGTCCCTGTTTTATAAGCGGTCCTGAACAGACGTTTCACTTTTACTGCAAAAAAAACAAAAAGAAAAAAGGAAAAAGCAAACCAGGGAATGATATCGCCCCCTCACCGCTCAAAAAATGCAACAAATCTCTCAGTTATCAGTCTCATGGATGCTCACGTGGTACGATTATAGTCCTTTGGACTTAAAAACCTCCACTCATTTCCACTGAGATCACAGCGCAGCAGCTAACCTGTCGTGAAAACTGTTGTAACAAACTACGCACCTAAGGAACAGTATACCGTCATAGCATACCTACAGTACAATCAAGACTGAATTAGAAAAATACAGGTACAAAAATGATTACATTCAAGAAGACAGTACTAGCACAAAAGGGTATTATAGTCATTTTGGTAACTAATATAGGAATTTAAACATTATATAAGCATTTTCTAGATAGAAAAAGGAAGGGGTTCAGGGGTATGACAGGAATATGGCTGCTCTATAGATGTGTGGTTTTATTGACTGGATTCTCAGGTACGTATATAATAATTAAAATGGATCATTTACATAGTGGGTAAAAATGATAATTTTTCTTTAAAGACCATGATCATTTTGGTTTGGGTCATAAGGTGCAAATACTTTTATTTATTTATTAAAAGAGGCATTATGTGGTGCCGTTTTTGTTGCCCTCTGGGTTCAAACACAAAGAATATCCCATCGGATGCAGGATGAGTTGTGCTGATAGTGTTACCTGAAGATTCAAACACCTAGAAAATCCAGTACAAGTTACTCTAGCTTTCTTTTTTTTTTCCTTATACCTTTTCATTTCTTTGGCAAATGTCAATAAACTCACTTGCTCTAAGCAAATATATCAATTTACCTTTTTTTTTTTGTGGGGGAAGACGATTTCTTTGTCTCTGCAAAGAATCACACTTCTTTCTCGGTGGAAGAAGAACTAAACCAATCGGATGCTTGCATCCTGAACGCGACTTTCTCTCATATCTGAAAATATATATGTTTTTTTTTTCTTTTTTAAATAAAGTTATCACAAAGCACACTGGTTCCCTTTAGATTAAATGGGAAACATGCAGTTTGTTAGATTTTAAACACAAATTCAGAGAAGTTACAGTTTGTTGCATGTACAACACTATTTGCACACAAGGGCCTACGTAAGCAAAATGTTATCAATGCTTTGATTTAGGAAAAATACTCTATATTTCAGGAATAATTAGCTCTCTAAGACCCACATGTTTATCTGTTGTGTCATTACGTATGAAGAAAGCCTTCTGAACATATAACAGAGAGATGGACAGTCTCCATCTAGCATACTTAACCTCAAGAAAAAAAAAAACAATTTCATAAACCGTGAAAAAAAGATGGTAAATGTACACACCTAAAACAAGAAATAATCAGATAGAAAACAATTAAAGTTAGAAATGTGAAAATCTAAGTATTGGTCTACGCAGAGGAGCACAAGGCTGCTGGGTCAGGAGGTGAGGGGGTATTGCTGGGGAGTCTGGCTGCAGCTCTTCCTAGCGCCTGCAGCTTCGGGGAAGACGACGAACCTGTAGCTTTACTGCATCTGACAACATGAGCATGGCTATGAATGAGGCAGATGGAATGACTGACCAAACACGGACAAAAAAAAGAAAAAAAGCAAAAATATAAACACGAGTTTAAATCGATATATAAATACTTCTAAAAAGCTAAAAATTATTATTAACACGTGACCTCTGGGTAGACCATTACTGAGGGGAATTAAATCTCAGAAGGCCAACGGGAAATAATGAAGGTGGTTATTAAAATGCCTCATCTGCATGAGCGCTGGGAGGAGCCAGAGCACAGCGCCGTCTGATCTCCAAACATTCCAACAAGATTTCATTTTCATTTCTGCATAAAAGCAGGAAAAAATAGATCAAATTTGCTGCGCAGAGCCGCTCTTCATCTTTTTATATATGAGCTTGGAAACAAGAACAAGGTGCTGCGATTCATTGAAATGAGTTGCAGAAGTTGTAGAAGTCCTACAAAGCTTAAAAGTGAATATTTGGTCTGAGCTGCTTTATTGAACCCTCTTACAGAAGCTTTCAGTCATCTCTTTATAATTCACAAGTATTCTTCAGGAAGTTCTCCAGGCTTCTTGAAGGACTTTCCAAAGCTCTTCTTTGGATATTGGCTCCCCTCCCCCCCATTCTCTGTTCAAGGTCTGGGCTCTGGGGAGGATTCATCCCTCCATCAGACCTGTTGCACAAATCAATCAGTCTTTTCCTCATTTCCTTTCCTTAACCCTTTTAACACCATAAGTATCATATTTGATACGTACAGTTTCTGAGACCTATTGCATAACTTTATGGTAAAAAATTTGTTCAAAACCCTGTTGTATAAACAATCTGGTACTTGTCTTCTGCCCCCTTGTGAACACCTTTTGCACTACAATCATTTTGACATATAATAAAAGGTGCATATAAACTTGAGGATGAAATTATTAGCCCCCTATAAAATTTAAGTTTTTTTTCTAAATGATCCCAAGTGCTTTTTTTTAACAGGAAAAAGAATCGTCAGTATGTGATTTCTAAATATAAAAGATGTCTTTAGAAAACATACATTAATTCTATTTTCACACAATAACAGAACTCAGGAAACATAAAAGTGACCAGGGTCAACATTATTAACCCTCTTATGTGCCAATCTTTTCACTTAGCCATAGAAAAAAACCACTGTTGTGCAAAGATCGTATTTAACTTTGTTATGCTCAAAGCTTATAAAATCATGAAAAAGTGAGGGTTTTCTCCCAATTTACACACAGTATAAAAGCTTCACTGAGGGTTTGAGCCGTCACTTGACACTATACTTTCAAAACAATTAAACTCTCTTAAGGGGGCTAATAATTTTGTCCTCGAGTGTGTGTATGTGTATTTGAATTAGAATTTTCTACCCATTACTTATTGGGTTAGGTTTAAAAGGGTTAAAAATGGCTTTTTGACAGCCACCCTTCCATGGAAACCATCTCTGATGAGGCTTCGGCCAACAGTAGACTGATCAACTGAAGGTCCAGATGCATCTGTTAGGTCCTGGTTCAGGCCTTTTCTAGATTTCAGATCCTGTTCATCTGCTGTAGATAGTTTATTCCTGACTCTTCCTATTTTGTCCCTGATGTGTCCAGTTTCTGCCTCCATGCTGCGATATGCCAAGTTTCCAGCTAACAGCTTTTTAGCCTCATTTCCACCAACAGGTGTGAGTCAGGATGGGACGGTTAGGGTGTGGATATGGTCTGTAAACTGTAATCTCGTTGCGTTCCCACAGCCAACAGTAACCTTACCTGAGAGGCGGAGTATCAGTCAGATGGGGATAGATGCCTCAGCTACGTAATAACAGAACGCCTTTGCAGCGCCCTTCTTAAAGTATGACCAAAACACAAATCTGTTGTTCTAAACAAGGAGCTGTTCCTGCTTTGTTTTTATGCAAGGTTGCACGGGAAGTGACTTTTTTTTCTCAATCAATCCACAGATTGCAGTGTGTCAAACTTTGGGTCGGGTCAGTTAGACTGGTACCCCAATGGAAGGGTCCCAAAAAAGTAGGACGGGTCGGGTCAGATATTAGGGGATCCTTCCCAGTTTTCGTGTGTGGAAACAAAAAAAAGCTTCTCAGCCCGACTTGCACTCGTTGGTAGAAATGGGGCTTATGTGTCAGCATCTTGTTGCTGCTGAAATTATATATTTTTTTTAATCAAACTGTCTTGTCTTTGCTGTTTTTCAGTAATGCAACTAAACTTAACTAGACGCAAATTTCACAAGTTCCTTGTTATGTGTCGACACACATGCTGGGTCATCCCTTGAGTTAGAACCCATTTTAATACTTGAATTTCTGAATTTTAAGTTGCTTTTAAACACATTCCAGTGAAAATGGTCCCATCTTTGGACTAGAAATGTGTGAAAAAGCAGCCAATGTAGAAAGAAAAACCCTCAGAAGGTCTGGAGAACTTTTACTTAAAACCACTTTAAAAGATAGTGTGAAAGATTGTGACAGCTTGGAAACAAAACCTAAAGAAACTAAGAGAGTTTCATAGATGGACCTAAAGAAATGGGAAGAAATAACTTGTCTTTGTGACAGGCGTCAACACAGCACTAGTTCATCCCTTCAGTTATGAACCTTTTTACAGACTGAATGATTTACAGGTCTGTGTTCAGTGGTTTAAACAAAAAATAACATTCCTTTGAAAATGTTCAGGTAAATGAACTGGACTGAAAATGAGGGGGAAAAAGCAAAGATTTCCTTCAGAAAGTCTGGAGAACTATTGCTCCAGACCATTAGAAAAGATTCCAACAAAGTCTGGCTGCTTGGAAGCAAAACCTAAAGAAATGAGTGGATGAAGACTTTTGCACGGCTCTATAATACTGTATTGTTTTTAACAATCTGCTCATTTTATGAGACATGTAGCATAAAGCGTTGAATTAAACAAAGCCTTCCTACAGGAGCAATTAAACACTGCGACCAGCAAAGACGAGGCATTTCGTCAACCTTCCACAAGCAACTCAAACATCCGCTACGAATTAGTGCAGTCTTTATGGAATCAACAACAAAAACACCTATTCAATTAAAAAAAACAACCTTTTTAACAGCTATGCAAACTGCAACAGAAATCAAGTAATGACAAAAACTGCATTCATCTATTTAGAAAGGTTTACGCCGACTGAGGCTGAGATGACGCAGCGAGAGAAGCCGGTTTGTGGTAGCAAACGTAAGGGGGAGGGGGGGTTAAGGCTATATCTGTATCGCTTTCACTCGAGCTCGCCGTGATGAGAAGCGGTTTTTAAGCAGATTTACTATCACTGACGCTGTGAACACACAAACAGGACAAACACCCTTTGCAATAATTACTTATATTTCAGATGCAAAGGGGACGCACGTCTACTCTTCACATTCAGTCCAACATCAGCTGTCACCACCACATACTGAGACTAAAGTAGCTTCATCTTAAAATACATATAAAAAACAAAGCGCATCCATGATTTTTCTACAGTCTGAGTACACAGGGAAAAACTGTATGGGTTGGTTATGGAAGCCTATCCATCATAATTTACCCTGGTTAAAGTCATTTTGGGTTGAAGCTGGAGGGAATGGAAGTGACAGGAGCTACGCAAACACACAGGTGGAGGGAGTGCAGGTGTGCGTGAGGTAAAATAAAAACAGTGATAGAAAGCTGCATTTGTCTACGAAAAAAATGCACTATTTGTGTCCCCCCCCTCACATAAAGTAATTTCTTGACTTGCAAGGCTTGACCTTAAAAATGGCCTCTGCTGGACAAAACAGTAAATCAACCATATCTGGATGCCATGCACTGGGGATGGAGGGGGGGGCAGCTTCCATGTGTCCTGATGGAGCGTCAACAGGGGCTTACAGGGATTTCTTCGCAAGGATATGAAGCTCTCATCCATAGTCAACCCTGGTTGGAAACCCTCTTTAGAGAAGCAAGCACAGAAACTAAGTGATGCACTGCTGCTAATGGTTTAAGTGCATAGACGTAGCTGAAGTGGAGATATGACTACTTTAGGAATGGAAGAAGTTATATTGCCGTCTTCAAAGCCAAAAAAGTTGGGTTGCTGGCCAAATTTAAAACACAGATACATAAAAACACAAAACACTGGACCAGCTCTCGTGCTTTTAAATGATTGCTTTTGTTAATGAAATCTGGTGCTTGATAAAAGAAATGACGTAATAGCTTCTATAAAATGTGTTTTAATGCTGCTTCTCCAAGAAGAGGGTCACGCCACTAACTATAGAGAAGTGCCTCATTTAACTCAGCTTCAAAGAAACTCAACTATCCCTGGAGAAAGGCATCCTCCTTAAAACCAAAAGGAAGGCTTCAGGAGAAACACTGAGACACCATCAAGCAGGGAGAGGGAGGAAGAGGAGGAGGAGGTTTTCTTTCCCCCACAGATCCTGACTCAAACCAAATTCTCTCCAAGGGGGGGAGTTGGAGTCCATCCAATCCCTCCTGTTCAAGTGAGTACTGAGGAAAGTAAAGCTCTGCTGCCGCCGTTCACGTCATCTTCTCATTGCAGCAGCAGAAGTTCACTGGTCGGCACAGGAGATGAGAACTGGAGTCTGAGCCAGCTCTTTCTTCTGAGTCTGAGACAAGCGACTCTGGCCTCTGAAACAAGACAGGAGAGAAGATTTTAGAGCTGATCAGGTTAAAAAAATGGCCGTGGTTGTTCTGGTTTTCACCTTGCGAGACTGATGGGTTTGTCTGGGAGTCGACTGCTTCTGAAGCAGCAACAAACACAAAAGTTGTGAAAATGTCTGTTTGGATGTTGTTTTTGTTAACATCTTTGCATGTGTGTAGGTGTCAGTGGGTGGTACACCTGTAACTCCAAATATAAACCGATCAACTGCTTGTTAACACAATATATAATCAGTCAATCACGTGGCAGCAACTCGACACATCTAGTCATGTAGATGTGGTCAGGACGACTTACTTAAGTTTAAACTGAGCATCAGAATGAGAAAGAAACAGAATTTAAGTGACTTTGAACGTGGCATGGTTGGTGCTCTGAGTATTTACTGGGATTTTCACACACAACCATCTCTAGGGTTTACAGAGAATGGTCTGAAGAAGAGAAAATATCCAGTGAGCAGCAGTTGTCTGGACCAGAATGTCTGGTTGATGTCAGAGGTCAGAGGAGAATGGGCAGACTGGTTGGAGATGATAGAAAGCCAACAGGAAGTCAGATCAGCACTGGTTCCAACCAAAGTCTGCAGAATATCATCTCTGAACACACAACACGTCCAACCTTGAAGCAGATGGGCTACAGCAGCAGAAGACCACACCGGGTGCCTCCTGTCAGCTAAGAACAGGAAACTGAGGCTACAATTCACACAGACTCACCAACACTGGACAATAGAAGATGGAGAAACGTTGCTGGTCTGATGAGTCTTTCAGCTCCACATTCAGATGCTAGACTCAGTATTTAGTGGAAACATCATGAAAACATGGATCCATCCTGCCTTGGATCAACGTTTTAGGCTGCTGCTGGTGTAATGGTGTGGGGGATATTTTCTTGGCCCACTTTGGGCTCCTTAGTACCAACATGACCTGGTTTAACCACCACAGCCTACCTAAGTATTGTTGCTGACCATGTCCATCCCTTTATGATCACAGTGTAGCATATTCTGATGGCTACTTCCAGCAGGATAATGCACCATGTCACAAAGCTCAGATCATCTCCACCAGCTTTCTAGAACATGACAATGAGTTCACTGGACTCCAACGGCCTCCACAGTCACCAGATCTCAGTCCAGTAGAGCAGCTTTGGGATGTGGTGGAACAGGAGATTCTCATCATGGATGTGCAGTAACTGTGTGATGCTGTCATGTCAATATGGAGCAAAACCCCTGAGGAATGTTTCCAACACCTGGTTCAATCTATGACACCAAGAATTAAGACAGTTCTGGAGGAAAAATGGTACTAGCAAGGTGGACCTGATAAAGTGGCTGGTGAGTGTATATTAACATATATATAAATATATTTATATAAGCTATATATATATAATCCCACTGTGGCATTCAAACTAAATTACAGCAAACAATAAGAAACACCCAAATAGAAAATGTCAAAACTTCCAATTAAAACAAATCTCCTCATAATCCACTGAACAATCATGAAAATATCAACGTTAATATTTAACATGTTGATTCAGATAACAAGAAAAGTCCCTTATTTGAGCACACAGCATATTCTGCAGACGTAAAAAGGCCTGGGAGTGTTTACCTGTGAACGTTTTCCATGGCGGCGACCTCAGCGAGGGCGGCCAAGCTGAAGAAAGCAGGTAGCTCTTGTGGTACGGTGCTCCTCTCTGCCTCCTCCGCTCTGGGACTGCTGTAGCACCTTTTTTCATTGCATAAATTCTGTTGGGGTAATGGCTTCTTATCCTGTTCCTGGTTCAGGTCCCTAGTTTTGTCCTCTGTAGCTAAAAAAAAAAAAGAAAAAAATCACAAACATGAACTCACACATGATTTTACTACACTACATTTTAACAAAGACATCACAGTCTAACATCCAAGTGAACATTATCATTGCTGAATTATTTCACATTTTCTTCTACATCTCTATTAATTTTTCAGTATTCAGGTGGCTTCCAGACTTTAACTAATCCTCAGTCCAAACAGAAATAATGACAAAAACTAAAGACAAATATTGCTTTAGGGTCCTTTACTCACTGTTGTTATACATGGCTATCCCATCAAGATATGCATTTATTGTCTATGTACTCATCAGGTTCTAACAGCAAACTTTTAGCTCCATTTTTATTTAACAATCATTGTGGTTTTAAGACTATTTATTTTATTATATAGTGAGCAGAAATGATCAGACTTAAAGCTGTGTGGAAGCTGTAAGTAAGTAGGACTATGTAGGCATAATCGTAGAGACATAGATAACCACTCACAAGTGGAGGCCACATAAATGTAAATTTAGTTTTCTTTCTGTTGGTGTTTTTGTAAATGAAAAGATTTCATTTTTATATCCTTACAATCTGATCTTTGTTCTATAAAATATATGTCATGATCTTTGTTTACGATCTTGGTTTTTGTTTTTTTTGGTTTTGTGATTAGTTCTGTTTCCTGTTTTATTTCTGTAGTTCCTTCCCTTGTGTAGTCTGTTTTGCTTTTTGTTTTCTGTTCATTAGTTCACCTGGTTTGATTTGTTTCATCTGTTTCTCATTAGCCCTCTGTGCATATATACCCCTCGGTTTCATTTAGTCTCTGCCAATCTGTTCGTAGTCTTCATGCCATGAAACGTAGGGCCTGGGGGCCAAAACCGGCCTGTGGGATGAATTATGTACATTTGGAAACAACACAGAAGACATGAACTGCAATCTTTCGAAAAAAAAACTGTAATTCCTCATTAGTTCATGTTATGTTAGATTTTTTCTGTTTAAGTATAAAATATTTCGAAGGCCAGGGGATAAATTATGTTTTTCTTAATCGCTCTTTAGTTTGTGTTATGAGGTGAGTCAGTTCAGGTGGTCAGGATTACTGCACACAAAATGATCTTAAACTGGCTCTTCAGACTTTCTGAAGGTCTCTCAGTTTTTATTTGGGCATTTTCTACTTTTTAACTGATTTTCTGTCCAGTCCTTGTACATGACCATTTTCATGGAATGTGTTTTTTGTATTTAAGCAATGTCACGGCCCCTTCTTCTTTGTGGCCGTGTTCTTTAATTATGTGTGTGTGCAGGTGAAGCTGGAGTGTACCTGGCTGTGTGTGCGTGCGTCAAGGGCCGGACCCATTGCGTGTATAAAAGACCCGCCTACGGCCGGCCTCATCCCTCTCTTTTCCTCGCTCCGCTCCCAGGCTGCACCTGCGCTCGCTGCACCTTGCCTTTTGCTTTACTTTTAGTTTAGCTTTACACCATACAACACTGCACTCATTACATTCTACACACAACCATGCACGCACCTACACTTCTGATTTTGCAGACAGCCACACTTCATGGTTATCTTTTTTTGCCTTAGTTTTGGTTCATCTTTCGTTAATAAATTATCATAATTGGCCTTATCTGTTGTTTGGCGTAATTTTGTTATAGCCGTGAGCCGGGTTATGACAGCAACTTAACACTGACCTAAAAATCATTCAAGCATAAAAAGGCTCCAAACTCAAGGGATGAACCAGTGTTGTCTCAACACAGAACTGATAATTTAGCTAGGAACTAATATTAAATGTGATCTTTAGGCTCTTTGTTACCAGCAGCTTGTCAAAAACACACATTTGTTTCTGTTTCTTTAGTTGCACCTATAAAAATGACCAAAGATATCATCTGACAGACACAAAATAGGGATTTTGTCCCGAACAAATAAATCCAGCAATTCCATTTATGTTTCTTTTCAATTCAACTCAATTCAAAATTCCATTCAAAATACGTTATCCCAGAGGGGCAATTAAAGGGACACAGGCAGTTTTTTGTTTATATTTCCCAGATTCCTGACAGTAAATAAGGAAACAAGGTATGACTCAAGACTTTTCCAGCCATCTGGGACTCACCTTCAGCTGGAGACACACTGCCATCAGCTGTGCGCACCAAGTGTGTGATCTTGGTCTTTCGAGCCTTCCTCTTCTGGCTGCCGACCAGCATCTCCATACTCGTGGTGCCCTGGACATCTGGGAACATTATGGCAAGGGGGGCACATGATTTGGCTTTTGAAGCTGAATCCAGTGTGGTGGAATCACTCTGAGCCACTGCAGTGAAGAAAAAAACATTTAACTACCGCACAGTAATGAACATCTACACAAAAATTCTTCAGTCCTGTTATCAGAAATTTTAATTTCTAAGGAAATGTGTCTGTAATGAATGTTTTAAAGTCCTCAGCGGATGATTCATGAGTATTTCCTAAAAAAAATGTGAAGTTGATTTGATGCATCGGTTTGTTTAGACATAATATTGACCCTTATTTCCAACTTCAGGACAATATTTTTAAACTCAAAATGTTGGATCAGCCTCTAAAATTAAATTTCAGATCACTTCTAATCCTCATAATCAAATGTTAAACACATCTGTTCACTGCAAGTTGAAGGATACACATATTAAAATAATTTTAAATAGTGAAACACATCTTTATTAACCATATAGTGATTCTAAAAAAATGGGCCAGATTTTGTGGAGGATGAAAATTTTGACATCATTGGCTTATGAATAGCAGATTGTGCATTTAGTAGTATAATTCAACTGTTTCCAATAATATCTGAATACGTTTTCCATCTCTTATCCACTAGATTAGATGTTTTTTAGCCAAACAAAACTTAATGAAAATAGGCCATGACCCAGCATGCAACATGGTGTAACATACCTTCACATCCTCTGTAAACTGATCACCTATCTTATTGTACAAGTAGTTGAAGGGAAGTCAGAAGAGGAAAGAGTTGAACTATTAGAAAGTGCTGTTTGTTATAAATGATGCTTGTTTTGTTGTGTAAATGTCAATGTATCCTGCCAAAAACCATCTGTACTGGAAATCTATGGGATATCTCACACCTCTGATAATAGATGAAATGAGAAGATATGATTCAGTCTATATTTTTACTCAGAGGGGTCACCTTTTGTTAGTCATTCCTACCTTTTCCAGCTTTAGACGTGTCCTCTTGGTTAGCAGAGCCGTCGTTCTTCTTTTTCCTGGTGACAGCTGACCCCTTCTTATCGAAGGTCACTGGGCTGTACTGTGGCAGGCTGTTGAACTTCTTTTCAAACTCCTCCTCCAGTTTCCCTAGTCTGAAAAAAGAAGTGATCAGGTTATAAAAAGGCCAAACTGAAACCTATCCCAGTTTTCAGATATGATTTTGGGGGGGGGGGGGGGATGATTAAGATTGCTGCAAACAATCTTTAGCCTCTGAGCTCAGTTTGCTGCGTGGCATAGTCTGAGCTTAATTGGCTGTGTGGGTCTGAGCTCTCAGACCATTTACTGCATGCTTTATCACATTATTACAATGTGCTTTGTATGTTATTGACTGCTCTGAGGAAGAGGTAGATGCTGAGGAGGGAAGGGGTGGAGTGGGTAACTTCAGATCCAAAAACATGTTAGTGTGAACAGAGGTGCAAATGCATGATGGAAATACCAGCACCTAAAATTAAAAAAACATTAAAAAAAAGAACCAAAATAATCTGTTCTGCTGCTATTCTGGAAAACTACTGTGTACTCTGTCACCATAACAGGAGGAAACATGACTAACCCCTGTGAAGACTCATCTTTGGACTTGGACTTTTTTAGCTTCTTGGGATTAGGTCCAATCTGTGAGACTGTCCAGCTGTCATGACTCCAGTTAGCATCATCAAAGGCACGGAAAGCGCCTCTTTTACCTGTTTACAAGTCAGTCAAACAAGATAAAATCATCCATATTTATTAACTACATGTATTAATTACTGTGCTGTCGAGTCAAAAAGGATACCTCGGTCAATGTTGGCTCTCAGTGAAGTCAGCATTCCCTCAGAGACAAGAGTTTTATACAAGGCGCCTTTACAACTGCGCTCTGATTTCCTGGAGCCTCGGTTCTCTGTGTTAAACTCGCAGGCCATGTCGGCTGCCCTCTCCTTCCCCTTGTCCTCCTCTTTGAGCTTAGTGGGTGAAGAGTCGCGGTGAAAGTCTGGAGGTTCTGGAGTGTCACCCTGGCGGTCTGTGCTTTCTGTATTAGCTTCTTCTGATTTCGTCTTGGTGTTAATGTCAGCCATCCATTCCTTAAGCTCCACATCAGCGGAGC
This sequence comes from Melanotaenia boesemani, assembly GCF_017639745.1. NCBI lineage: Eukaryota > Metazoa > Chordata > Actinopteri > Atheriniformes > Melanotaeniidae > Melanotaenia > Melanotaenia boesemani. The sequence goes on along the minus strand of NC_055696.1, from coordinate 21,529,594 downwards.
CATACTGCCCACCGCTGTCCTCCACCTCCTCTTCTTTCTCTTTCACTAGTGTCTTAGCTTTGGTCTTACTTTTCTTTTTAGGCAAACCAGTATTTCCACCCGTCAGACCAGCATGGATCCTCTTCTTGGACTTGTCCTCAGTATCCATCCAGGTTCCTCTGGCCACCGCCTCAATCGTAGTAAAGACACTGTCCACGTTTGATTCTGAATGGTTACACTTCTTACTGATCCTCTTTGCTGGGATCTCATCGCCGTCATTCGACTCGGCCGCCTCTTTCTTCTTGTTCTTCTTTTTGACACGTGCACTTTGGCTGCTCTGTTGTTGGGGAATGGCATCAGTGGAGGTAGAAGTAACAGAGGGAAGAGAAGGAAAGAGGGCTGATGTGTGAGCAGAGGGAGGACAGTAGTCAGTGTCGGATTTCTCCTCTTTGATCTCTGGCTTGATGGTAGTTTGCTGGAGAGAGGCTGTAGAGGAGCTGTCCTCTGGCTGAGACACAACTGCGTCCATTTTTCCAGCTTCAGATGCTAAACACATCTGAACAACAGAAAGAAAAATGTGTTAAATCTTGAAAATAAGCCTATTCCACACTGCAAAACCAATCCCATTTTGTTAAGCTAATTTCAAGGATGTTCAGTCAGCGAAGCTGTCTCTCTTTGCGCCAACTTTCAAAACTTACACATTTTCATCTGTCAGATGGAGCCTTTTATATGTGGAGTAAATATGGGATCTCCTCCCTGCAGGAACTCTGTCTAGACAATTATTTGGTCTCTTCCTTGAAGATTTCCTAATTGGAAAACTGGTAGCGATGCTAGATGCGCACACCGATATCTTTGGTTTAAGAGATCTGAACACACACCAGTTTTGAAATCTTTACACTGCCTTTCAGTCAGTTACAGAATAGATTTTAAAACCCTTCTGATACATCAAGAATCCATCTGTGATATGTTCAGAGAACATAAACCTAGCAGAGCTCTTAGATCCAAACACTGGTCAACTAGGCCAGACCAGAGTCCAGATTAAACATGGAGAAGCAGCATTTAGCCGTTATGCTGCAAACGAGTGGAACAAACTGTCAGTGGAGATTAAACTTTCACCAAATGTAGACATTTTTAAATCCAGGTTTTGTCTTGCGCCGCATGAAAACTGCACGCAAACTGTTTAACTTATCTTACTTTCAATCATATAAATGTAATTTATGATTTTATTGTAATTTTTGCTATTTGTTACTGCCTTTTACGGTTTCTGAATGCTTTCTTTTAACCAGTTGTGATGCTTTTAATGTTTTATGTAAAGCACTTTGAATTGTTTTGTACATGAAATGTGCTGTACAAATAAACTGCCTTGCCTTAATGTTACAAATATGCATGATCTCCCCTTTGGTTAACTACAGTAGTAATGGTATTAATCTCTGTTTGACAGTCTTCTGCAGCACACAAGATGTTTACTGCCACCTAGTGTTAGTGTTATCGTAACTGCATTCTGCTCATTTGTTAAAATCAATTCAACAATTTCACTTCTAAGCCAAACACTGCAGTGTTATATATGCAAATATCACTAATCTGAAAACTTATCTCTGCATCCTCCACCCAGTTCAATGGAATTAAAGCTGCAGACCTCTCTCTGTAACTCGCTGTTGTAGACGCTTTTCAGTCAGTGGCTAATGTAAAATGTGACAGCATGGTGACAATGAAATATAATAAATTTTCCAGTCTGGCACCTCTGAAAGGTTAATGGCATATATGGTCCCAAAATGGCTCATCTGGTGGTTCTGTCAGGACATATCGGTGTTAAAACGTGTAAAACTACACAGATTAACTTTTTTGGCATCTACTTTTGCACAATGCTCATCAGAGATTGCTTCACTAAATCCTAGATTAATTGGGCTGCTATTCTCTGATTTAAAGGTGTTTTTCATTCTAAATTATGTTTTTTAGACATATATATACACTACCGTTCAAAAGTTTGGGATCACTTTGCCATGGGATTCAATAGGGAAGTGACCCCAAACTTTTGAACGGTAGTATATATATACATATACACACACATATATATATGTATATATATATATATATATATATATATATATATATATATATATATATATATATATATAGATATATATGTATATGTATACTGTACTGCAGATGGATTTACTTCAACACAACAGCACATATTTTGATTCTGATACTTCTGTAGTAATCTCACATTTTGGATTTGGTTTGAGTCAAAGATTATACATATAGACTAAGACATATGAATTACCAGGAAATATATTCTTCTCAAAAACTGCAATGCCCAACTTGTACCAGTAAATGAAGACTGACATTCTCAAGGATTTGAAACAAATATTTAAATCAGCTTGAACAGATAATTAAATCAATAACCGTTTAAACTCAAAGCCATTTTTTGCTATATTTGGTCTGTATATGTTTTTAATATCTCATCTGCATATCATTCATTCAAATCTTGACTTTCAGGAAAAGAAAATATTGGCACTGAAACAAACACACGACAGAAACTGTTAACATATTTACACTTGTTCCTCCAGGTGTTATGTTACTTATTTACCTGCTCTCTTTATTAAACCAACTCCAACCCAACTTGCTTTTGGTGCCACTCTGTGTGAACAATGTCTTCTTGGCTTTATTCCAGCCATTGAGGAGCAATATTTTTCTTCTTTTCTGACACACACAGACCTTTCTGCTCATTTGTTATCTTTGGCTGCTCCTGATTGGACATTACTGTCAATTTAAGCTCTCTGATTGGTGGAAAGTTTCACAGGAATTGGCTTCATCATCATTTCCAGGTCAAAATCGAGATCGCTTAGCAACATCGTAGTAACTGTGATAATTTTTTATGATGATGTAAATAAATAAATAAATAATGATATTATCATGGATCACTCATTGTGGATTTACCATAGTCTCTCTGAATAGACACTTCAGTGTGTGCAGAATTATTAGGCAAATGAGTATTTTGATCACATCATCCTCTTTATGTTGTTCTACTCCAACCGGTACAGGCTTGAAAGCCTACTACCAATTAAGCATATCAGGTGATGTGCATCACTGTAATGAGAAGGGGTGTGGTCAAATGACATCAACACCCTATATCAGGTGTGCATAATTATTAGGCAACTTCCATTCCTTTGGCAAAATGGGTCAGAAGAGAGATTTGACGGACTCTGAAAAGTCAAAAATAGTGAGATGTCTTGCAGAGGGATGCAGCACTCTTAAAATTGCCAAGCTTTTGAGGCGTGATCATCGAACAATCAATCAAGCGTTTCATTCAAAATAGTCAACAGGGTCGCAAGAAGCATGTTGAAAAAACAAGGCGCAAAGTAACTGCCCATGAACTGAGGAAAATCAAGCGTGAAGCTGCCAAGATGCCATTGGCCACTAGTTTTGCCATATTTCAGAGCTGCAACATCACTGGAGAGCCAAGAAGCACAAGGTGTGCAATACTCAGGGACATGGCCAAGGTAAGGAAGGCTGAAAAACGACCATCACTGAACAAGACACACAAGATAAAACGTCAAGACTGGGCCAAGAAATATCATAAGACTGATTTTTCTAAGGTTTTATGGACTGATGAAATGAGAGTGAGTCTTGATGGGCCAGATGGATGGGCCCGTGGCTGGATCAGTACAGGGCAGAGAGCTCCACTCCGACTCAGACGCCAGCAAGGTGGAGGTGGGATACTGGTATGGGCTGGTATCATCAAAGATGAGCTTGTGGGATCTTTTCGGGTTGAGGATGGAGTCAAGCTCAACTCCCAGTCCTACTGCCAGTTTCTGGAAGACACCTTCTTCAAGCAGTGGTACAGGAAGAAGTCAGCATCGTTCAAGAAAAACATGACTTTCATGCAGGACAATGCTCCATCACACGCATCCAAGTACTCCACTGCGTGGCTGGCCAGAAAAGGTCTAAAAGAAGAAAAAATAATGACATGGCCTCCTTGTTCACCTGATCTTAACCTCATAGAGAACCTGTGGTCCCTCATCAAATGTGAGATCTACAGGGAGGGAAAACAGTACACCTCTCTGAACAGTGTCTGGGAGGCTGTGGTTGCTGCTGCACGCAATGTTGATCGTGAACAGATCAAGACACTGACAGAATCTATGGATGGCAGGCTTTTGAGTGTCCTCGCAAAGAAAGGTGGTTATATTGGTCACTGATTTGTTTTTGTTTTGTTTTTGAATGCCAAAAATGTATATTTGTAAATTTTGAGTTGTTATATTGGTTTCCCTGGTGAAAATAAATAAGTGAAATGGGTATATATTTCGTTTTTGTTAAGTTGCTTAATAATTATGCACAGTAATAGTCACCTGCACACACAGAAATCCTCCTAAGATACTAAAACTAAAAAAGCCCCACTCCAACTTTCAAAAATATTCAGCTTTGATATTTGAGTCTTTTGTGTTCATTGCGAACATAGTTGTTCTATAATAAAATGAATCCTCAAAAAAACAACTTGCCTAATAATTCTGCACACACTGTACATTTACAACTGGATTATCAATCTTCTGGATGGGATATAAATGTCTACAAAACTTCTGTAGATCACCTAAAGCAGGGGTGCCCAAATTCGGTCCTCGAGATCTACCATCCTGCAGCTTTTAGATGCAACCCTTCTCCAACACGCTTGAATCAGATGTCATCTGCATATCACGCAGCTCTGCAGAGGCCTGGTAACGAGCCAGTCATTTAATTTAAGTATGTTCGAGAAGGGTTGCAGGATGGTAGATCTCGAGGACCGGACTTGGTCACCCCTGACCAAAAGGGTAAACTATCCATCACTCTTTCCCCTACAGTTGCACACTACCGAAATTGTTGACAATGTCAGTGATAACACTGGCAATTTAGTGGAGTTTAAAGGGTTTTAATTGCAATTAATTTATAATAATCACTGATTATAATTTCATAACCGTGAGTTGTGAGGTAGCTTTCTTTTTTACATTCAAGTCTTTATATTAAATGATAATTTTCTTACCTCAGCCAGCTGGAAGAGAGCAGACTGTCTGCATGGTTTTCCTTCAGCAGCCACTGACGGCGATGACTGTGAACACACCACAACATTATGATTAGCATGCCGCAGGGCCTGTTGATACAGAACAAGATTAACTTTAGACAACAAATTCATAAGTTTTAAGTTTCTTGTAGGAAAGAAGAAAAGCTTGTACAATTAAGTACTTTCAGCAGAGTCTGACTCCTTCAGTGTTACCTGGCTTCCCCGCTTATCTGCATCATGTTTACAGCCTCAGTGCACTTCAATTTGTATCTACAAAAGTTTCAATAAATTGTTGCACCTTTGTCCAGTTTTCTGGACAACGTATACTAAGAACCAGAGCATCAGTTCCTACCTCTGCCACCGGGGAAAGGGCAGACTTGACCCTGCTTTCAGTTATGTCAGGCACTCTGTTTGGTGTTGTCTGAGACAAAATCTGCAGAAGTCAAGAGAACAAGACAGTCCTGCATGAAGTGGATCCAGCCAACTACAATTCAAAGCATTTATTCAACTGAAGCTGTTTGAACTTTTATTTTTAAACGATCAAAAGCACCAAAGACAAAAGTGCGCACAGTGCACGACACATTAACATAAAACCTTTATACCACCAGCTGGATGGTTCATTAATGTGCAAAATTAAGAAAGCAAGCACCATTTTAATGCTGCAGATGCCTTTCTATGACAGTCCAGGATAATCTAAGGTAACACATGCAATAAGTAGTATTTGTGGAATATTTTTTTCAAATTATCTAAATCTGTAAATAAATTGGTATCTATAGCCTTCAGTGTCACAGTAACCACTTCAGGGACACATCTTTCTTGAATATTTGATCAGGTATATATTGAAATCTGTGGAGAAATAGACCCAGGACACACCTCATCCTTATCCTGTGGAAAGGAGTTTCCCTCATCAGCTATGTCAGGTAAACTAGGTTTAGTGCTTGGAGGGACCTAGAGAAGTAAACAAAACCAAGGTCATTTAGCCTATTTAAAAAGCAGAGACTCATGATGGGAGAGACTGGACATTAAAAAGATGCATGTATCTGTAGTTTAAATAGGGACGCACCTCTCTGTTTGTGAGGGCATGTTCACCAGCTAACAGCAGCATGCTAAGGCCTCCCATCTTTGTTGGATCTTAAACAGAAGAAGTTACAAAAATAACTCAACTCGTCACCACATCACTGTGAAATAATATTGTTTACCACACACATACCTGCCATGGCAAAGTTTAACTGTGGCAAGCTGTCGGTTTTGGGCACTTTTTTGGCAGTGGAGTCCTTGGGTGAGTTGCAGGAGATGGACCAAACTTTTTTGCGAGGATTGCTGACTGGCTGACAGGAAGGGCTCTTCACTGGTTTGCTGGTAGTAGGACACCACTTGTAGCCTGGGTTCGCCTTCATAAAGGCATCCTTGTACTAAGAAAAACAAGACAAAGTTAATCTGGTTACAGTAAAAAAAACTTTTATCACTGCAGACTATAACATTTAAATAAAGACATTTAACTTTAAGGAGTACTCAAGGTCAAAGTTCAGATGGACTTCCTTATGTTCTTCAACTGCCAAAAACTTCAGTTATTAAAACAATTGGAAAACAGGAGAGCCAGCAATGATATTATTTGTCCTACTATTCATCCAAACTACCACTTAAAGTAAAGTAAACATCTGAGGCTAAAACTGCCAGTGAAGTCTTCCTTAACTCTGGTGTGGTCTGAGCCGGGTTTGCTGTGCATGCTACTATAAGATAATCCTGTTATTTACTGTAGACTATGTAGTAATGTACTTCACTGGTTATTGAATACTATTGACCTTGAAATATTTATCACAGTAACAGAGCCAAACTGATGACTTTTGAGAACCGTTAGTGGCTAGATATTTGTAGAAGGAGTCTATATCCTTTCTGAAGCCTACTAATAACCTAATTCATTGATCTACTGACCAATGAGAGGCCCACACCAGTAACTAAGCAAGTGGTGGTAGCAAATGTGAAGGCGACTACGCAATCTACCTGGCTGGTAATTTCTGCACCAAGGCCAACTACTTAGTGGATTATCTATTATCTCGGATGTGTTGTGATGTGTGTGAATTGAAGAGGCTAGCAACTGGCTCACTGGTTTAGACACTTCCTCTGGTGTCTGTAAGCAAGTAGATGCTGTGTTAACACTGGAGAGGCTAACAACTAGCCCTGACCTACTAGCAATGACCCACTGGACCAGACATTGCCAGTAGTATGGATAGGCTGACCATTTGCACAGTGAGGCTACCAACCATTGTACTGAAACTAACAATCCAACACATCGTCTACTGTTTTTGGTGACTAGCATGACAGAACTATTTGGATTGACCACATATCTTTTTTTCTATTTTACAGCAAATTGTGCAGTATGCTGATGCCACAGATCGTTGACCTAGTTGTTACATTACTGGCTCCCACCCTGAAATAGAAATAAAATGCTACAACTTCTCCCTGGCAAGACATCTGACCTCAGCAGGATTTCCTGGTAAAACATTTTTTAAAGACATTCTTTCACTTCCGGTCTGGGTCTTTTGTAGTACTGTATGCTGTCACTGACAGGTACTCAATATTCTTAATTTTATCTCATTTGCTGTGATATACGCAGACAGAGGACAGGTGTAGCGTAGTGAGTGAGCAACCCCATTTTCTAAAATAGGTCAATGTGAACAGAGGTAGAAATTCGTGGTGGAAAAAGGAGCTGTTGTACTGTCTCTGTTGTGCTTTGACCAAAGCATGTCAAAAGCCTCAAGAAATTATCAACATTGGAAAAAGAAATGTGCAGAACATGACTTTTTTAAAGACAAGAGAATTTTCCTTTTGCACACTCGTACAGTTAGACCCAAAACAGAATGAATTAAGAGACAGTAATGTCACCTATTTTTCATAGTTTGCTTGTATTTCTATGTTCTATGAATATTGTTATAATTTATTTAGACAAAGATAAATCTAGTGAAAATCTAATACTGTGACAGAAGTGCTTGGTATTGAATATATAAATATTGAATATTCCTGCTACTGTAAGAGAGAGCTGAAAGCAATGAGAGTACAGAGGCAGTAGTGTTGGTGGAGTCTCACCTCCTTGGCCATGTCAGTGTATTTCTGCTTCTCTTTGGGCTCCAGTACAGCCCACCAGTCGGCCAGGATTTTGGTAGCTCCGCGGTTGTCGAGGCGCGGGTGTTCCTGCCGCACCAGGGAACGGTGACGTTTGCAGAAGAGGAGGAAGGCATTCATTGGCCGGCGGGCTCGCTGTTCATTAGAGTCCTCCTCAACTTCCTCTGTTGTGCTTCCACTCTGCACCTGTGGATCTCGGTCCTGACTGCACAGCACTGGCTGCTGATAACAAACTCAGAAATTACAACACTGCGCCATAGTCACACGATAAAAACATATGACCTGTGGTACCAGTAAAACACTCACCTTCTCCAGCTCTTCTTCATCTTCTTCTTCTTCCTCCTCAGAGAAATCCAGAGCCTTTTTGGAGAGAAGAGGATGCCACTGCAGGCATTTGCGTTTGGGGCGTTTGCCGGTGACCTCCCCTGCAACAGGTGGCTCCTTGCCCCTTCCTCCACTCTTCATGGTACTACCGCACCTAAAACAAAACAGTCAATTTAATATTAGACAGTATAAATACAGACTTAAATAAAGAGGGGATGCTACACAATGGTAAACATCGCCCAATTCCAACTTTAGAGATGTGTTGTTGCAATCAAATTCACAATGACCTAATATTTTCCATTAAATAGTACAATGTCTCAGTTTTAAAATCTGATATGTTGTTTATGTTCTATTGGGAATAAAATATGGGTTTACCAGATTCATAAATAATTGTATTCCGTTTTTATTTACATTTAAACAGTGACCCAACTTTTTTTCAGCTGAGGTTGCACAAGAGTTTGAGTTTTTTTAAACAATTTATCAGAAAGAACTGACAAACATTTGTGTTATGATTCCTGCAACTGAGCATTGGTGATCCTGCTTCTTTGAACAGTCCTTAAGATGCTTCAACAACCCAGTTGGATTCATGAAATGGTTGAAGTACAACCTGGAATTTCTTATCATTTACATATATTCATAAGTTCTCTCGTGAAACAACGCTGATCAGTCTACATGTAAATCTTGCCATGTTCTTGGTGGTGGCATATTTTAAGCTTCAGGCTATGGATGTGCTGTAGCTGACTGTGTCAAACAGCAGGAAGATGCTGAACATCTGACAAAACTAGCAGGTAACTCTACAGATTGTGGCCTCAAACTCCAAAATAGTCTCAAATACCTCATGTTAGTTTATTAGGTGTTTCAATTGCTTTAGAACAACCTGTCGTGGTCCACCAGCCTTGCTGGCTGTTTCTCCTTCATTAACTCGCTCTAAGTTGCTTTGCCAGCTGCTGTAGAAACCTCCTCTGAGTCCATTTTGTAAAATACAACAATGATCCATCTCTACATATACATGTTTTACAGAATACTTCAATGCCATCTAATCCAGAATGACAGGAAACTAAAAATGTGTGGTCAAAATAACCACATTAGTCTTGCAGATCGGTCCAAAGTTCACATTTTACCTTTTGCCTAAATTGCATTTGTCATTCTTTATAACGTCGAGGTATTGTAAATATTGGCTGGGTAAACTATGTAGTAACAAGCATATTTCTAAAATGCCTAAAAATGCCCGGTACAATGCCGTCATTTTACACCTTACAGTAATATAGCTATAAAATATGCTCATAATCAGGACGTCATTAAGTTAAATGCTGCAGCCCGCGTTAACACACCAGTGCTTGAATTCTTGTTACTCATCAATTTTGCAGTGAGGATAAATTATCTATATAGTGTAACCTTAACTTACAGCAGCTAGAATGGAATATTTATGTTAGTAATAATCATGTTAATCCTATAACAGGCAAAATTATTAGAAAAATTATATAAACCACACATTATGTTTGAAAATACTAGAGTATAATGATTTTGTACAGTTTGGGCAACTGCACTTTAAATATCACTGAACATACAAACAATCTGCAGGAAATTAAAACTATTAATTCAAATACCTTTAAAAAGTCTGAAATATCATATTTCCAGATTACAAATTACAGATAGAAGATTAATATTGGATTCAATGTGCTGACTGTGTGAGGTATTTTACTGGCATTTAAAGAACTTCTGAATACCAAAATGAGGGAGGTGAAAATAAACCAAGACATTGAAATCTTTTCAAAGGTCTCAATAGCAGCTTCAATCTATATTTGGTTTGACAGGAGCAACAGAGCAGGGAGCGAAGCCAAATTATCCCTCCACTGACCATCACTTTATTTGGCCTCCATTTATTATGCTAATTTATTGCTCAGCTGCCTTGGAGGACCACCCCCCCCTTTTAATATAGGAGCCATAAGCAGCCTCGAGAAATTCATTTACTTATTTTTGCTCGTTGGGTTCAAATTTTTAATATCAGCTTAAAGGAATAAATTAAACTGGGAATATAAAATAAGTCAGGCTTGAGGAAAATAAATCAAGAGGAAAAGGTCATCATCTTCTAACCGACTCCAAATTCTTCAAACGAGCCATGATGGAAATGAAATGACAGGAATTAAAGCAAGCATTAGCACCACGCAGAGTCCCCACACCTCTGAAACCTGATGAAAAAACCTTCAAGGATCCATTTACATCACCATCATTTAACTGGGTACTTCAGAACAGTGAAAACCACCCATCTTAGTGAAAAGCTTTCTGAAAGACAGACTGCTTCAAGCACAGAGAGGAAGACTCCACCACCATAATAACCAGAATACAGACGCACTACACATATAGCAGCAGCCAATTTTAACCAAATAACTCTAAACATGGAGGTGAGACAGAGAAAGGATGAAGCTGCACCACCTTTAGCTTCGATGATAAACATTCACAGAGGCATCGTTTCCCTCAGTCTCATAATTCGACCAGATGATAATTGTCCTGAATGTTTTCCACTTGGGAACAATCTTTCTTGGTGTATAATGACTAATTCTTGAAATGGATTTATAACCTTTCCCAGATCTAAAATTTTTCTTTCTTTGGGAGGATTTCTCTCAGACTGTTTCAAGATTTGTTTTATGTATTGATAGATAAAATGTTAAAACTAAAAAGTGGAATTACAGCACCACTCTGAGGTTCTCCTCCACCTGCTCCGCTACGGATAAATGATGGAGGTGGGTGGGTGTTGGTTCCCGGCTTCAATCAACTATCTTCGGTTGCTCTGTACGGGTTGCTCTCAACAACCTGTACAATGGATTAACGGACTTGGAGTTGAGGTAATGACGGGTTGCAGCCCACTCTTCAGTATCTTCAACCTAGTACCAGGTTGGACATCCTTTTTCCTCCAGAACATTCTTAATTTTTGGTGTCATAGATTCAACAAGGTGCTGGAAACCTTCCTCAGAGGTTTTGCTCCATATTGACATGACAACATCACACAGTTGCTGCAGGTTTGTCGGCTGCATCCATGATGAGAATCTTCCGTTCCACCACATCCCAAAGCTGCTCTACTGGACTGAGATCTGGTGACTGTGGAGGCCGTTGGAGTCATTGTCATGTTCTAGAAAGCAGGTGGAGATGATCTGAGCTTTGTGACATGGTGCATTATCACCATGCACCAGCAGCAGCCTGAAACGTTGATCCAAGGCAGGATGGATCCACGTTTTCATGATGTTTCCACTAAATACTGAGTCTAGCATCTGAATGTGGAGCTGAAATGGAGACTCATCAGACCAGCAACGTTTCTCCATCTTCTATTGTCCAGTGTTGGTGAGTCTGTGTGAATTGTAGCCTCAGTTTCCTATTCTTAGCTGACAGGAGGCTCCCGGTGTGGTCTTTTGCTGCTGTAGCCCATCTGCTTCAAGGTTGGACGTGTTGTGTGTTCAGAGATGCTGTTCTGCAGACTTTGGTTGGAACCAGTGCTGATCTGACTTCCTGTTTCCTTTCTATCATCTCCAACCAGTCTGCCCATTTTATATATATATAAAATTTGTGTGTGTGTATACACATATATTCATACACACACATATATATATATACACATTATATATATATATATATATATATATATATATATATATATATATATATATATATATATATATATATATATAAAAATAAAGGCCCAGATTTATCGGCTGGCCGATTAAATCGGCTGATATTAGCCCTTTTCAAAATGGCCGATATCGGCTGTTGTTTTGCCGATTAAACACAGATCTATTCTTAATTCTCTCATAAAACATTAGATGTTAAGTGTCGGAGTCGTGCAGAATGATGTCCTTGCGGCGTTTGTCCACTAGATGGAGCTCTGACTCCGTTCAATCCCACAGTCTTTTCAACGGGGTAGCTAGTAGCTACAGCCAGGTTACAACAAAGAGTGGAGCTTGCCGACAGGTAAGTTTATAATAATGTTGTGAAATTAATGACTCAGCATGTCTCCAGTCTCAGTTTAACTCTGTTCGCCATGTGTAATGACGCTGCTTCATTGTGTCGGTCAGCTTTTTATTTACGCTGCATTGCTAAAGTTGTGCTAAATTAGCTTAAGGCGCTCCCGTTTATCTTAGCAATAACATGGCTGTTGTTATCCCAACCTAGCATAGCATTAGCTAAGTAGCTAGTAACTGCAGAAATAACGCAAGTGTACAGAATATCTGAGAGTACAGAAGGAGTGTTCATCACTCCCTCAGCTGCAGGTGTATTTTAGGAAAGATGTAAATGCAGAGGGGAGGAGGGTTCTTCAATGCAGCACCGAAAACTTAACATTATTAATATTACAGTCTGTCTTTAGCCACCGTCATGAACTCACGCCCCCCCTTAGTTTGACTTTGTCAGAAAATACTAACGCGACACAGGCTGTAACAGCAACTCCCTGTGTTACAATTAGTGCCAGACCATTATATATAAAAAACAGCTCTATCAAAGATTACATTACATTTGAGAAAAGCATATCTGTTTTTTATTTTGGTTCATATATGATATATTTCATGGCAAAAAAAAAAAAAAAAAAAAACATACTGGAGTAAAGAAAATGTTATTTAACATTAAAGGGCATCTGAAGGCTGCATAACTAATGTTAGTTATGTAAGGCATACACCTTTGTATATATTTTCCTACCTGTACTTTAACCTACTTCTAATTTGCATCAGCAAGAACTACAAAACAAGATATACTTAATTAATTCACCATTCATTTATACAATTCATTTATAGATAGACTTTTTTAAGGTTAAATAATTTCCCATTTATGTAATGCTTTGTTGCATATTTTGGTGTATACATGTATATATATATATATATATACACATTTATTTGGGCTGGGCGATTAATCGATAAGATTGATAAATCGAATTTTCCATTTTAGGAGATTTATTTTTATGAAAATCTTGATTTTTTTCCATAGTTAGTTAGCAGCAGACTTGGCCTTCCCTACACACCAGAACGGTGTTTGTCTGACAGATTTTCAGTGAAGTGACCCTTCACTCATGCCTGGGATTTAGCTGTGCGTATAACTGCAGTGAGAAATGCTGCTCTCTATGAGATGCAGAAGTCAACTTTAGCCCACAAACCCTCGTTAAGAGACAACCTTCATCAGGGGAATTATTTCTGCAGTGGATCCTGTATGATAAGGATCCAGATGGAAAAAGATCACGGATGCATTGTGTCGCATATTTCTATGTAAGATATGAAGTCTTTTTTTTATGGTGGAAAAACTATGACATTATATGCTTTATTTTTGCTGCCATTCATCTATATAAACAAATAAATGTTTTTAATAAGTTTATTTATGTTTTGTAAAAAAAAAAAAAAGAAATAGAATTGATTAAAATCGGACATCAGATTTGGTTCTAAAAAACCAGAGGTTTTATTTTTAGGCCATATCGCCCAGCCCTACATATATACATATACACACACATACACACACAGATATATCTATATATATATATATATATCTATATATATATATATATATATATATATATAGATATATATATATATATATATATAAAGAGAGAGAGACGTGTTCTTTATTGGATTTTTACAGTGACAATAAAATCTCTCTACTCTATATTAATGGAGAACCGTCCTTGTCCTAGTATATATGCACACAAGAAGGAAATGGGTTATTGACTGAATTATGTTGGATACTGTGATGATAGAAGGAGATATGAACACTTTTATCTTATTAGTTTTTGGCTTCTTCCAGCTGACCAATTACGTCATGGTTCAAAACAACTAACAAACAAACGAGCTGGTGTCAAATTATTACCATGTCGACCAATGAACTGGATGGTTTTACACTTCTGTACACTTGTAATTCTTTATTCTCTGTATTTGATCTTTTACTTTGTGAGAACAGGGACCATGGGGCACCAAAGCCAGATGGACTGTAACTCAGTGTTTACATGTAGAGTTCATTCTAAACCCATTGCGCATTTATCTGGATTTTTTTTTAAGTCTGACTTTCAACTTTCATTTGGTTCATGTTTTTTTAATGCTGTGTAGTTTTATCTAATAAGTTCACTCTGAGTCTGGATGAGCGGCAGGCATCCAAACAAGGTGTGTATGATGTACCGTGACTGTACGATGATGATTATGCCTGGCAAATGGTGCAGATAAACATGGATGCATAGTGTTGACAAGACTACCAAGGTGTGTAATAACACATTCAGTAGTTACCCACTCGCTCAGGATTCCTCTACCGTTTTCTTTCCACGCTACATCCTCCATTTCACGGTATCTAAACTCTTCTGGTTTTTGCACATAACTCTATGTTAGTTACACATTTATATACTAAATTTCTGACAGTGTCAGAATTTAGTTGCTGGTGGGAAAAACTTTACAAAGCCAGTCTTTGAACCTCCAAAAACACACACAAAAAAGAAATATAATAATTATGCAGTATACATGTTTGGACTCATTCTGTGTCAAAATTATCAATCAATGAATGGATGAATGATCTAATGATTGATCAATGTAATTGTCTGCATGTATGAGTGGAAAAACAGGGATACTTACTGAAGAAAAACTATGGAAATGCTGTATGAATGATGAAGATGAATCTGCCACAGCCTTTGTCATACAATGACGATGACCTATAAAAATACAAGACACTGCTCTCAGTCATGTTTACACTGTTATCGCTGCAACCACTGGGCCAGAAAACATGCAACTTGACTTAAACATCAGTGAGAGAGACATCGATCAGCAAAAAGACCTCAGAAAAGTAACCGTGGGACATTTTGTCAGACTTATCGTGCAGCCGATCCGATCAGATCCGATCCGCCCTTGTGGCCAAAAGCTAAACATGTAGGCCAAATAAATAAATAAAAAAAAGATAAATAAAAACCACTGGATGCATTTCATCCAGTATTGAACGAACCTAATCAAACAAACGGCAGAAGCGTTGAGCTGCGCAGAGGTTTAGATGTGATCTCAGGTAAAACTGCTGACCCTCGATCGGACTGTTCCGTCTCGTGCTGTTACATCGAGCTTCAATAACGGTACAAAACATGACAGATGTGCCATTAAAAGACACGTTCGCCCAACAGTTCCTACCTCTAAGCACACATTTTTCTTTTATCTCTCAGCAAAATGTCGATCTAAGCTGTGACGAGACAGACAAGCCGAATGAGAGTCCATCTTGCTTTGGTTTGGAGGAGAAAACCCGAAGTACAGTAGTGGGAATTTCACTCCTGTCAAACTCTCCGATGACAATGTCGCCGATTCGTCTTCCCACTCCGAGCACAAAAACATCCAGGGTGGTTAATTAAACTGGTGATCTTCTGGCCTGCCACATGCATATGTGGAGAATGTTTTGCAGAGCAGCAGCTCCATTTCCTAGCAGGGTTACTGGGAATAAAGTAGCTAGTTAGCTTGCTAGCTCTGCCTCCTGCTAACTGGACGTGTCACGGTTTTTTAAGATGCAACCGTTTCCGAAACAGCGTAAAGCTTCATGACCAATCTATGACACAAGTCACTGGTTAAACTGGGATAGAAATTCTCGTTTGGGCTGTTGCAACTGTACCGTTTGCATGCAGGTCTGGGTTTATGATGCGGATAGAAAAGGGAAGAGAGGGGGTGGCGAGGAAGAGAGACGGGGAGACAAGTCATACCACCTTAGTGAGAAACAGTTGTTTTGACATTTATTTGACACGGCACTTTCAGCGAAGAGGGGATATTTAACCGTGATAGGAACAAGCGCCCCGTTTAACTCGGGTTATCAATGCGGTGTCGATGGGAAACTAATTCAGAGGGTAAAGCCAGCAGGCGGACATCATGTCCAGAGTAGCGATAATAACAAATTTTCAGCGGCTGAAAGGCTGGCAAAAAGCGACCGGGTTTTAACGAAAAATCGATGAAAGCGTAAGTTTTCTGTCATGAACGTTTCCTTCACCCCTGAACATACCTCTAGTGTTCTCCTCAAGAACCAAGGGGGGCCTCTCATCATTGGTCGTCCACCTTTTTTTAAACTTATTAACACATGATAACAGTTCAGCACTTGCTGTACAGAGATCAGCTTCGTCAAGTGCGCGACAGTGAGACAGAAACTACCCGGAAGTAAGGAGGATTTTTATCAAATTAAGAGTTTTTGCTCTGGTTGTTCAGGAGACAAACATCCAAGACGCTTGACTAAGACACTTTTCAAAACAGCATGTTAGACTATAAATACTTAAACACTAAACATTTGTACAAGTGCATTCAAAAGTTTAGAGAAAGTCAAATTAAGTTCACCTGTACATAATATAGTCTATTTTAGATACATTCTGCCATCAAACACAAGAAGAATATTGCTAAATTTTTGTCAGTAGAGTACAATATACAAATATGTACAATGTTTATACAAATATTTTAAATATGGAAACATTAATAGAAAGCCAGTATATGAGGCAAAAACAGAGTTGATGCAATTCTAACAACACAGTTTAAACCCTCTTAAATTATCTTTCTTGTAATTTCTTCAGAAATAGCTCTCAAGACTCCTTGAAGTAATTTTCAAAGCTCTTCTTTGGATGTTTCTATGTTTTTGTTCCATTCTCTGTCTACATAATCCCACACTGCTTCTCTAGGGAATACTCATCCCTCTATCAGACCTGTTGCCACTGATTATTGGTCCAGTTCTTGTTTGACACCGTTCCCTTTCTTATGAATGGCTTCTTGACAGTCATCCTTCCATGGAGACCATTTCTGATGAGGCTTCGGCCAACAGCAGATGGACCAACTGAAGGTCCAGATGTATCTTTCAGATCCTGTTCATCTGGTGAAGACAGCTTTTCAGCCCAGACTCTTCTGTCCTTTACTTGTCTAGTTTCCTGAGATGTTTTAAGGACACACTGCACGCTAAGCTTAAGTGTTTTCAGCTAGTAGCTATTTGTGAATCACCTTGTTGCTGCAAAAGAAAAAATCCTATTTTTTGTTAAATGGTTATCGTTGCTGTTTTTCATGGATGGAATGCAAATAAGATAGATGCAACTATTGCTAAAAAAATTTTATCTGTAGATGCAACACTGGTTCATCCCATGAGTTGAGTTCTTGGTCACCTATAAGAACTGGACTAAAATGAGTGAAAAATGCAAAAAAAAAAAAAAAAAAAAAGTCTAGAGAACCTTAGATCAAAACCACTTAAAAGGATTACTGCTTTAAAGTAATATAAAGAAATAACGGGTAGACTGAGACTTTTGCATAGAACTGTAGAATACAACAATATCTTTAAAGGCTGTGGCAACAATTGTGTCCCAATTCAACACTTTTATTTAAAATGAGCATTTGAATTTTTCATAGATCAGTGTAAATAGGGCTTAAATAAAATAACCTATTCTTCTGACAATGATAAAGAACAAGACTGAAAATAAATAAAAAAGCTGCCAATATTTGAAGTAGAACTTTGAACCACCTTCAAAAAGCCTGGAGAATTACTGCTGAAGACCACTTTAAAAAATGAAGAAGTTAAATTTAGCCATAAAAGTAAGGACAATGTGTTTGAGTGATTATGCCTTTGTTATAACAATCATTTTTGGGAATGAAACTTATATACCTGGAAAGGTTGTTTATTTCCCTTTTAAATAGTGCCACGTTTATACAGAAAATGCATTTGTGGGATGAGCAGCAGAGTTGAGTATGTGGGCTGCACCCATGAAACAAATGGCAATTTATTTTTTTTTCCATTTGAACCATTACTATAAAAGTATGACAGCTTGGAAGTAAAATATAAAGAAATAACTGCTGTATGGATACTTGAGCACAGAACTGTAGGGTAAAACGGAAATCACTGTCCCATTTAAGTTTTATTTAAACACGCACACCGGAAGTGGTCGTGGTAACTGTGTGGGGATTTACATTGGCACGGAAACGCAGCTTCTGGGAGATGATGAATGTTATTGTCGGCGAAGACGACACATTAAACGACCTCAACCCCCCAAAGTAACAACATTATGAGTTAATTCTCACTAAAAAACACACTTGTTCAGTCACACAATGTAACAGAAATTACTTTCGTTTTCCTCGAGGTGGGAGTAAATTCTCATCTCAGCTCTCCCCTCCCCCGGTTTGCAAAGTGCTCTCACCCAGACAGCGTTCCCTTCCCAACTCCATCCCTGACTTAACTTAATTTTTTCGCGTAATCTCGCGAACAAACGACACCGAAACGTTGATGGATACATCAGAAAAGTCCGATAACGACAAACCACTGTTACAGTCAGCTGAGTGATTAGTCGTTTTATGCTTCCTGGGTGTTCAGCGAATGAAAACTGATTTAAAACTAACATGTTACTGAAATTTATACCAGCAGTTTAACAGCACTTACCAGTCCGGACACAAAGGCTAAAGGCGGATAGATGTTTAAATCCTTTAGGATAGAAAATTTTCAACAGTTCAGAAGCATACTGTACACATTGAGAAAACCCGCCCAACACACGAAAGGTTAGATCTGATTGGTTTTTCATATTGATTGACAGTTTGTCTTCACCTATCAGAGGACTCCTTAGATTGTAATGGTCGGAAGTGGCAGTCCTAAAAGTTTGTGTTCAGAAAACAGATGTGGTTAGGTTTCAAAATGTCAGAAGAGCTTGTTTTGTATTTACAGATTGAAAATGTGCGCTGATTTAGTTGTTTATTTGTTTTATTCTCGGTATAACTTACAAAACTAGTAAATAATGCTGCTACATTGTGCAGGTTGCGCGTTACCTTATAACAGTGACTGAGTTTACATTATGGTCCACAGTTGGTTTTGACTCGGAGAGAATGAGATGACCTAAATTCACCTTCATAGCCATATCACGTTGCCCAAATTTCCATTTTCCATGGGCTGCTGAGGGTTTTACAACACATGCCATAATTCATGTCAAAGCCACAGCCACACAGCATAACTCAAGTTTTAGATTTTCTCAATGAGGCACCTCCCCACGACTACTGAGTCAGCATTCATCTTCATCCTGTCTCTTCTCTAAGATCTCTACAGCTGGTAAAAGTCACCCTGATGTTGAGTCTGGTCTTACCTCTTGCGCTATCGCTTTCTCTCTTTTCATTTCTTCCTCTGATGATGTTCTCTTCGGTTTATTTGACGAATCGGCCATGATGCATGTTCAAAAGAGCTGTTGGGTTGATATTCAGTTGCTAGCGTATGAAGTGATGTCGTAAAGCAAAATGCTGTAAAGTGATGATCCTGGATGGAAAAAAAATTGTGAAGTGCAGTTTCTCAGCCACAGGATGCTGCAGGGCAATAACGACTCCGGGAATGTACATAATTAATGTCAGTATGCCATCAACATGAGTCAGAAACACAGTTCTAAACGTGGAAAGTTATGTAGTGCTACTTTAAGCCCACTTCACCAGTGGCTTATCAAGGAAATTTTAAATTGGGCTGGCCAAACAACAAATATCACTATGTCCAGCAGATCATTATCAACTTTGTCAAAGTCAGTATGTGAAATACAGGGATTCTTGATTGTCTGGAAACTCCTGAATAACAGCTTTAAACTCTTCTCAAAGTAAAAAATAAAATCTTGTTCAAGCCAAGCCCTTAGGTTCATATCCCAAGAGACGACTGCAGCTGCTACAAAAGAAGACTTTAAACTTCTGATTTGGGGTGAATACAGACTTCCAAGTTTCCTGTTTGTTCTTAAATGCAAATATTTTGCACCTTAAAAGTAGCAGGTGTTAATTTAATAAAAAAGAAAAAAAGAGAGCAGAACAAAACACTAATTCCAGGGCATAATGTATCAAAACAGGAAAAAGTTGAATACTTGTTCAAAGTATGCTAACATTGTTAAACTGTGCAAAGTACAGTTGCAGATGGGCATGTCCTGACCCCCAGGTAAAAAACGAGTCAGGTGTTGGTGGTGATCCTCAGCTCTCCATCAGCAGCAGAAAATCAAGCTGCCAACTCCAGTAACTCCAGCAACACATTCTCTGAAAAGGTGCATAATCCTCCAATGTCTGCATTGCAGACAAACTGGCTTGTCACAAACTTAAACCATTGTTTAAATCTTCAGTATGTTCATTCACAGCTTGGCCCTTCAGGTTCTGCCACAGTATCTGCACTGCTCCATTTCAGTTTTCCTCTTTCTAAAATAAATAGTCTTTCTTGTCATTTCTTGGCAGTTTAAGTAAAAATACTATGTTGTTCTACAAAATCTTGTTTAGTTTATTAACAAAAACCCATCTGTATCCATAACTTCTAAATTTCATTAGAAGTATGAATAACTCATTCATAGGGTTTTATCACAAAATTCAGTTCCAACTAAAAGAAATTGTAGTTTTACTACCTAAAATAAATGTAAATGCTGAAACATACTAAGAAGTTACCGCTTACATAAGTGATTTTATTGAGTTTTTAAATAGAAACAAGTCTGAGTAAATGGTTGAGATTTGGAAGTGGATCACATCCCGACATCCAGCAGGCACCTCAAGGCTCCAGTTGTGTTGAAGTTCGTACATCGAGAAGAAGCAGGAGGCGGTTGCAACTTGTATTTGTCGGACACCTTTTGCATTTCCATAAAAACAATAAAAACAAGTGGCCGATACATTTTCTGGGTAATAACACTCATTATGACTTTGGAAAGTTTTGAATAAGAACACTTTACTTGTTGATTTTAGAACACAGTCAAGTCTGAGTATCTTTATTTAGCTCTACCAGTACAAGGTACAAACAAATAATGACATGCTCTTTAGAAGTAATTCTGCCTTCATAAAGTACAGTATTTGGCAAAAGTCCTGATCCATCATTTCTTTATTATATTTAGCTACAATGAGCCAGACTTCTTTAAAAGTTTTAAAGTGGTCTTGAGCAATTGTTCTCCAGGCTTTCTGGAGGTCTTTATCGTTTTCTTTAAACAATGGCTGTTTTTTTCACATACTTTCAGTCCAGTCATTTATGTGACCATTTTCAGAGAAAAATTTTGTTTTATTTAAACCCATTAACAGTGACTAATGAATAATTCAAAGTCTTCTAATTCAAGGGATGAACCAATGCTGTTGATACAAAAACAATTCAGCAAAGTTGCATCTGTGAAAAGCAGCAAAGATGAAAATAAAATAAAATTGGATTTCAGCAGGAACAAGATGATTCCCGACGAGCTGTTAGCTGAAAACTTGGCATATTTCAGAATGATGTGCAGCGTGTCCTTAAAAGATTTGAGGGAAACTGGACAAATGGAGGACAAAAGAAGAAGAGTCAGGACTGAAAAACCATCTACAGCAGATGAAAAGGATCTGAAAGATGCATCTGGACCTTCAGTGCGTTCAGCCTAAAGACCATCTAGAGCAGATGAACTGGACCTGAAATCCAAGAAAGACCTGACGCAGGACTTGAGAATAGAATCTGGACCTACATCTGATCCATGTACTGTTGGCTGAAGCCTCATCAGAAATGGTCTCCATGGAAACGTGGCTGTCAAGAAGCTATTGTGAAGGAAGGAAAACAGGGAGAAAAGGCTGAGGTATGTCACATGACACAAGAACTGAAGATCAGTGGCAACAGGTCTGATGGAGGGATGGATTCTCCGCAGAAAGGACCAAACGGCAGAGACATCCACAGATATTTGGAAAGTTCTTCAAGAAGCCTAGAGAACTATTCCTGAAGACTACTTAAACAACTGAACACAGAACCATGACAAATAAATTAAATAAATAAAAATTCTAAAGTCTAAACATGACATTTTTGAGTTATTCATTTCTTTACCTCCCATCTGTGTCGCTTTGTATCACTTCCTGTCTTCTCAGCGTCTGCCCCCTTTCTTTCAAATAATGGTATGATCCTACTCTTTTCTCACATGTGACTGGCTGCATGGAGAGCCTATGAAAATAAAGTCCCACCTCTTCTGAAGATTTGGCCTCCCGATGAGTCTTCTCTACTCGCTCACTAGAAAGAATCGTCTCTTAGAGCCGGCTCGTTCGTCAAAGACACATCACAAGGACCCAGTCAACCCGGTTACATTAAAGTTAATCCAAACATTGAAATAGAACTTAAATAAATCCTTTTCACCCATGCACATGCGTGCTATACCTATAAGTTCCCACAGGTTTACTATCTTCACTACGAGAAGCATATAGTTTCTCTTGTTATGTGCCCCCTAACTTAACGTTGCCTTTCGATATTTTCGTATCAATGCATGTGATTTTTTTGTGGTTTCAGATGTTGCTCTCACTTTATAGTTATTTTTTTTTTGCTGATTTTGCATTTAATCCCCCAAAATCCTTTACTTTTTGCCTAAAACAGGTTTTTAAGGATGAAAGAGTTGTTGTGGACCAGCTGTTTTACTGGACTACTTTTATTAGACACTTGTTGATGTAACAGGACAGGCTACTGGACTACAGTATGGCTTCAAAGGTAAATTTCACTGGCAACTGGCCTGAAATATGTGTTTAATGAACCTACACTTATAATTGTATCCTGGGATGGTATACATCATTCAGATCTCAAGAATCTTAGCTTTCCAATGGTGTAAAAGGTGCAGGTACTGGAAAGGGAGAGTGGGTAAAATACATTTATTTGTCATGTCCCACACATGGGATGTCTGCTTCCAACAGGTTAAAAAAAAGAGAAAATCTAAGAATAAAAACATACTGAATAAGAAATTCTCTCCTGAAAAGTTCAGATAAAAGTGGTGCAAGGACAGAATCCACAGTCCTCATTCTGTATAAAATGCAAGTTTGTATGAAAATTAGCTTTGACAGTCTGGATGAAAGAGATAAAATGAATATCTACTTAAATTTTAGTCTTTTTTAGCAGTAAATTCCAGGTCAGAGGGAAATATTAGGGTTCTATGTGCATGTGAGCAAATTAAGTAGCTAAATATTGTCATCAATTTTTTGTGCATATGGCTTATTTTTCCCTTTACTTACCATTATCAGTCCAACAGCTGAATGACTTAACGCCTTCCAAAGGAAAATTAAATCAAATCTCACAGAAAATTAAACATTTTTTGTCACAAATGCTGAAAGAAATGGTCATTTAAGGAAAAAAAACGATGATATACATAAAAACAGCAACCAGCAAAAGGAGACAAATGTTAGACTCCATTTGTTTATTTACTAGTTGCAGTGTGAAAGGAAAGAGTGGGTGTTACAGTTGGAGTACCTACGTTCCCACATCTGCGCTGTACGTCACCTCCAGCTCCCTGTATGAAATACCACAAACTCCCAAAGTGGATGCATGCTCCCGTATTCACTAGATTTCTTCATCTTTTTGTTTAAATAATAACAATAAAAAAAAAAAAAACCAAAGAAAATTAACAAATATACAAAGAGTTCAATTTAAGTTGAAAACTTAAAGTTTGCTAATACTTTTATCATTTACATTCAGGAACATTCGCTTTGAGTGAAAAACAATGCAATAACCGAACAACAGAGATAATAAAGTAAAATAAAAAACTCAGATTATCAATAAGTATAAATAAAAACCTATCCACTGCCACTCACTTCTCATATGTTACAGCTTATTATTTGTTCATAGCAGTCCAACTCCCTTCCGGGCTGATGAGTCGTTATAGTTTCTCCTTCGATGGGATCCAGATATAAGGTCCTGAATGCTCCTCTATGACCTGCTTGCAGTGGTCATAAATGTCCTCTAAGGTGTCCCCTTGAACCAGAGCTGAAAGAAAAAGAAACAAGTAGTTATAATGGACCTTTGGTTGTCTCTCCACTCTGGAATAATTCCCCAGCTTGTCCAGAGTGTTGATGCCAAACCTGAGAGGCACATCGGCAGATCAGGTCAGTCCGCAAACCTGGGATCAAACCGCTGACTGAGACCTACATCAAAGTCATTAAACCATTAAATCAAGACAGACAACGAATGGATCTTAAAGATACTTGGCCAAGAATTACTGATGTTTATTTCCAGTGGTAGAATCTAGGTGTTTCTTGCAGTACAATTACTTAATTTCACAATTAATCGCCATGAATAATCAATCATATGGATCCCTCAATAATGTCATTTTCCATAAAAGATTATGTGTGAACCAAAATGGGAGCTCTGCACTTCTGCGCTCTGCATGGAAACATTACATCCTCGCTTGTGTTGCTTTGTTTTGGTTCCGTGTGAGTTGCAGAAGAGGCGTGTTAGTGAGGGAGACTATGGTAGAGGAAGAGTTATTCCCTCCAAACAAACAGATTAAGTCATTCTTGTCAGATTTTTTTGTTACAGTGTATATAAACAAATATGAAAAAAGACCAAGGTGTCATTGTGGAGGACGTCTCACCAGCCTGTAAAGCAGGACATAAAAAGTTGCAGAGAAATACACCCAACTCGTTTCACCACCTGTAGGACAACCACAAGAATTTTACGCTAAAGTAAAAGTAAATGTGCAGTAGTTTGGATAAATGGTGCTTGTATTAATCTAATTATTGGAAAAAAGTGGTATTGAGCCATTTACAGTTTTATAATTATGGCTCTGGACTTACAGCAACGTGATGCGTTCACTGAACGTAACATTATAAGGATGAAAAAAAAACTGAAATATGTAATTTCTGACGGATAGTTTCTCTGCCTTTTAGTTGAAATTGTGCAATGATCTATAAAACAAAGCATATTTAATTCCAGATGTGTGGTCTTGTTTCTTTATTTCCACTGTTCCAGTATTATTTATGTGTCAAACAGCAACCATTCTGCTAAAGGAAGGCTGGCAGTCAAAGCTTTTATATGATGTAGAAGCCTCCCAGGTCCGGGTGGAGGTCCTGTAGCCTTTTCCATCTGTTTTCTCTGAGAGAAATCCAGGGTTAATATGAAGGATTTATTTATTTTTTACACAGCAGAGGAGATTAGCTGGAATGAGATTTCTTGGTTACTTCACTTTGTTTCTACATGATTCTGTTATGATGGCATCAAAAGACAGAAATAAAGAAAACCCATAAGGAATGTTGGGAAATCAATAAATGTAAAATAATCACGTAAACGTGTGAAAAGGTGAAAGTCTTTCTGGAGGAACACTTTTCTTAATATATATTAACTGTATTAATGACACTGATGCCAAACAATAACAGGAAATGATATGACTAATTTCAGGAATATGATGTTATATTAATCTGAAACTAATCAACGTCTTTCAATATTAGAAATACACAAGAGGCTGACATATTTTGGAATCCCATTAAATTGTGGTTTCAGTTTTCATAAAAGCTTTGCAACCTTCTTGAAAATGTAACAGATAACAAGCAGCTCCAAGACAAGTTAGTTTCCTTTTGTTGTCTTTATTCATCTCAACATGTGGCTCTCAATCTAAAAAATAAAGGAAATAAATCTCTGACACATCATCCATTAAAAAAAACGAGAGTATAAAAAGCAAGCTTGATAAAATATTAAATTAAATTGTGTTCCTATGAAAGGCACAAAACAGTGAATGTGCTGCAGGGTGTGGAGGCAGCAGAGATGGATCTTGTGCTGTTTGCAAGCAGCCATGAAAAACTCAAGAGTTTACATTCCTATAAACCTGAAAAAGCTTTGAAATATTCAGCAGTACTGTGCAAAAGTCATGAACCAACCCTCATTTACTTATATTTTATAAATTTTATTCTAAACTTTTACAAGAAATCCTGAGAACTATGGCTGAAATGCTCAAGAAAAACACAATTTGACAGACAGAAAACAGGATTTCAGCAGCAACAAGGTGATTTCCAAAGAGCTGTCAGCTGGAAACTTGCAATATCTCAGCATGGTGGCATAAACTGGACAAGTGGAAGAGAAAGGAAGATGTTTCAGTATTAAAAATCTATCAGGACCGGAGATGCATCTGGACCAGAGCCGGTTTTGCCACTAAGCAGACTAAGCGACCGCTTAGGGCCCTGTAACACTAGGGGTGCCCCTATGGAAGAAGGTTCTTTCAGTGAATGGTTTATGGGCTTCGTTATGAAGAGGAATTATCAATCTGGGGCAGAAAAAAGGAAAAAAACAGAAGGCTGACAAATGTATTTTGTTTATATTTAAAAAATTAATTGTTGCACACTCCACACAAACAGATCTGCTTTAGTTACTGGTGCTACTGCCGCATGGTAGATTATACACTATCTCTTTAACTAAGTTATTGTACAATAACTAAGTTGTGTGCATAGGGTGTTTTGTTGTGTATTTTCCTTATGTATGTTAAATAGGGATGCATGTTATTACAGCTTTATGGAACCTAATTAACAGCACTTTTTATGCAATAATGTTGCACAATACAGTGTCCTAGAGTGTTCTGAATAAGTTAACATACAATATACTATGACTTAGGGTGTCACATCTTCACAAAAACTTTGTTCATGCCTTGAAGGGGTGGGGCCTCCAAAACTTATTCTGCTTAGGGCCCACTGAAGTCTAGAGCCGGCTCTGATCTGGACCTTCAGTTGATCCAGCCACTGTTGGCCAAAGCCTCATAAGAAATGGCCTCCATATAAGGGTGGCTTTATTTTTGGTCATGCACCACGTCAGGTCTTTTGCACATATAAATTGCGCGATAGTGCTGTCAGAACATGACTGCCAAAAACGTTCTGCTACTACTATAGGCTATGCAGCTGATCCAGTCAGAAACGTCTCATATGGGGGTAGAAAGTTCTGTTAATAGTCCCAAAAAGCAGCAAATTACGTGGTCATTGGACAGCTCATGGCACAGAACAAACAAACATGCTGCTGTTCACAGCGCTAAAAGAAATGGAGCCAATCAGCTGCATCGTTAGGAAATTTTAATTAAGTCATGCAAATGAATAAACACACATGGATGACAAGTTAATGCTCTTCTTTATAAGAAACACCAGGGACCTAATAGAAAAAGTAAATGTAACCTGGAAGTGGACTATTTTTAGGACTCCCCCTCCACTTTTCAGCTGAATGTCTTTAGGGGAGCTCCTCTTGGCTCCCCTGTAATTCAAACCATGGTCTCAAGATAAAAAAAAGTATGCACGAGTCCTTCAGAACACCACAAATGAACTCCTTCTAAAACCTGAATTCAGTTGCGGGACGATAAAAACAGATGGTGTCAAAATAAACCGACTGTACCGAAACTTCTCTAATTTATCAGAGTTTTCCTTTGCAGAGGAAATGTTCACTTATTGTACAATGATCTGATCCAGGTTTAGAGCTACAGCTGCATCATTCCAAATGGAAGTTCATATTAATCCTGAAAGTCTTTTCTTTCTATCTTAGGCCAGACTGAAATGTTTTCCATTTTTGCTGTGTGCCATCTTCATTTATTCTTCACCAGTAATACATACAGTATACTTATATCTAAACATCTTTATCTCCTTTAATTAATATTTTTTGAGCAGAGGCCAAAAAATTAGTCAAAGGGCTTAACGGGTTAAAGGGAATATAAAAATGTCTAAATCTGACTTTTTAAATTTACAGTAATGTTACTGGTAAAATGTTTCTGTATAACAGCAGGATTGACCGGTCCATGATGCCCAGACGTCAGTCAGGGAGGAATCTACTCTGAACTCTAAACTTTGCTGAATGAGACATGAGCTGAATACCCAGCTGCTTCTATTAATATCTTACCTGTGAAGTATTCACCAAACTCCTGCTCCAGTTTCAGTGCCCTGTCAAAAGTCTTCTTTGCTTGTTCCTCAGTCAGCCGTTTATTCATGTCCCTGCACAGGAGGACAGGACCCAAAACATCACAAACAGGATTAAATCCCTGAGTTTCAGGACAGCAACAGACACACTTAAATGGTAAATGGTCTGTATTTATACACTGCTTTTACTGTACCCGGAACGATACCCAAAGTGCTTTACATCATACATCGCATTCACCCATTCACACACACATTCACACACTGATGGCGGAAGCAGCCATGCAAGGTGCTAACCACGACCCATCAGGAGCTATTTAGGGTTCAGTCACTTGCTCAGGAACGCCTCGACATGAGCTCGACAGGCTGAGGATCGTACCGGCAACCCTCAGGCTACAAGACAACCACTCTACCTACTGAGCCACGCCGCCCCACTTAACCAAAGCAGAAATGTCTCTGCATAAAAAACTGTCCTGACCTGAGGTGTATTAAATTATAATATATATATATTTATATTTGTGAGATAAATTTCAGGTTGTTCACAATGTTTCCTACAAGGATAGTTTATTAAAGTTAGATAATGCAGTTGATAATGTGCTTGTACTTGTATTTTAAACTAAATCAAAGGGAAAAAAATGGAAGTTGTCATTATTTATAGGTTACTGTGTTGTTATTTTATTGATCCGGCCCACTTGAGATGAAATGGTGTTGTATGAGGCCCCTAAACTTAAATGAGTCTAACATCCCTGTTCTGGACTCTTTCCTGTCTGGTGTGTAAGTCTGTCACTGGCTAATGAAAGTAAATAAAGTGATGACTAAAAGATATAAATACTCACATTAGTGAATCAACAGACTTGGGTTTTATGAGGATGGCGATCGGATAGAGTTGTGCTACTTGTAGTCGTTTGATGGCATTTCCAGACACGTCCAGAATACAGTGTTTCCCCTGAGACAAAGGCATGTATTCAGAGATGCATCATGCAGAATAACAATAATGAATAAAGTCAGTTTAATTTCTCTGGAGAGGAGAAATCACAGCAGCTGCACAGAAAATGGGACTCACGTCACCTTGGCCAAATCTAAGGTCTAGAGAAGGTGCAGCTTGCATGAAGTTGCATGAATATATTGTTTTAAATTCTCACCCTCTCAGCCACATATTTTACAGACTGGACGCTTGTTCCGTACAGATTGTCATTGTACTGTCCCGCCTCGATGAACTTGTGCTCTTGGATGTCCTTCTCCATCTGCTCTCTGGATACCACAAAGTGGTAGTCTCGCCCGTCAACCTCATAGGTCCTCCTCGGCCTCGTGGTATCTTTGGTTTAAAGAGGAAAATTAAGTTTAAGCGCATCATTACAAGACGTAGGAACTAAATTCTATTTTGATTCTCAATTCTAAGAAAAAAATAGAAAATATTAGCAATGCAGGCAAAATTATTGATATCCATTTGCAACTGTTGCAAGCAACCATTACCATGATAAAGATGTATGGCAAAGAAAAAGGGACCAAATAAAGACTTCTGAGAGGCTGTATCTTTGCTGAAGCTAGCTGGTTCGCCTACTAAAAAGCTGCCACTGGTAAATGATGGGCAGATAGAGGGAAATCTAAAGGAAACTACTTGTGCATTGAGCCCAGAGGGTTTGCAAACTGAAAAAAGCAACTTCAGACTGGTCAGAAAAGTACAAAACAGAAGCAGGAGAGTGTAAAACACTGCCCTTTGAGACATGTTTATTTTTTAAGAAATAGTAGTTGATGCACAGCGACGACTTTGTCTCTCTGATGCATTGACATTTTTTGCCATGCATCATTAAGCTAAACCCTGTAAAGCCTTTCTTTGTGTCATTTACTGGTCAAAAACCCAACAACATCTGTAACATCTGGCTTTTTACCTTCATGCATTCCCGTGTTAAATGACTGTACAGCACGTGGAACCACTTTTTTGGCTGAAACTCTGTTTGGCATTAATGGAAACATACCATCTGGGTGCACCTGCTAATTTTCCCTGAGAGTGCTGCCCTCTGGGCTGCATGAGTGGGCACAGCTCACTTATTTCTAACAAAAACACATTTCCTAACTGTAAAGTCTCAGCAAATGAAATGAAGAACTAAAACACAAGAAGTGGTTGCTCCAAAAAACAGCAAGACAGCTGTCAGCCTACAGACTGTACGGTAGTTTAATGCTATCCCGTTATGTTGTGCTACATATTATTCTGCATGTAGGATTTTAGTAAATGAAAAGTTTGGGGTTGAGCTTGTGTTGTTTCTCCTGTCTGTTTAGATCACTGATAACAATCTCTGATAGTTTTGATAATTAGTTTCCCCAGATAAGCTTAATTAAAGGAAAACTACTGGCTGAGGACGCTATTTGCTAAGCAAGTCGCAGTTTTGATGCAGTTTGGGAAAAAGAAGGCTCTGTCTGCAAATGGTTAGCGTAAAACAGTGAAATGCCTTGTAAGAGGAATGAAAACATTGGACTTAAGCAGGACCATAAAATTGGTGTGAAACATATAGCAAATGGGCTGGTTCAGATGAAGTCAGATCAATGAGAGTTTCCATCAGGAAAGTGCATCATAATCAGAGAGCAGCTGTTAAAAAGCCACCGAGGTATGTGAAGCTGCTGGTGAACCTCTCCATGCAGGATACTCCAAAGGCTGCAGTTGTGCATAACGCTGTTTCTGGGACTCCCTTAACCAATTCTCAAGAAGAGGAACATTTGCAGTGAGCTCAGAAATCCATGAAGTGTTCCTGCTGCAGTAAAGACAACGTCCCATCTCATGCTGCAGAAATATTGTTGACTCTTTGGCTGTAATTAGTATAAAGGGAGAAAACTCATCATCCCCTAACTTCAACTCTACTGAGAACCTGTGGAGCATCCTTAAAAGGAAGATCTATGAGGGTGGGGGGCAGTACACTTCCAAACAGCAACTTTGGGAGGCAATTCCAGTCTCCTTAATGAGGTCCAGACAGAAACTGTCCATGAACAGAAGGACTCTGGATCTGTAAAAAAGGTTTTCATTTCTTTTTAATAAATGTTTTGCAATCCAATGTTCTTTACAAGGTATTTAATGTTTTAAAATTGTTATTCAGAATAATTTGGAGCAATGTAGGCTGTCGTATGTAGTTTTTACATTAAAGTAGCATGTTGAATTGCTTTTCCAAATGTGGGTACAACTACCAAAACAAGCTAATCAAATTGTGTAGTGGCTGGTTTACTCTCATTGCCCTGCTATCAAACTTGCACGTAACCAATAAATATTTTTTATTATTTGCTTTTTGCTGTTGATGAAAGTTTCAGAGCATCAAAGGTGAGCTGTGCCCACTTCTGTACCCCCTACAGTAGCATCCTCATCCTCAACTGTGCACTGCGGTGTTCTGCTTTTGGAGTCATTTGAATACAAATTGAACACTTTCCCATGGCGCTAGGAAGCCAGACAGATGTTAGCAGGTGTTTATTGTCTTGGAGATGGTGCTTTTTTGACTACATTTTAGTAGTATTGAGGATAAACACACTACATTACAAATGAACAGCAAAAATTTTTTTTTTAACTAAGTTTTGTGTTTTGATGTGAACCTGTTTACATTCACAAATACATTTCGCTGGATAAAAGAAGTAAGCTGTCTGATAATGCCCCTATAAAAGCTGCATTCATTATCTCAGAGTAAAAACAAACATACGGTCCCTTACACTAACATTACCGCGCTAATCTACACAATCTGAAACATCAAAACAATTAAAACAATTACACAATTATTTATGGGAACAAATGACATCTGAAGCCACTTTCTAGTCAATATGGTAAAATAATCTGTTTGTCGGCTCACTTACCTTCACACCCTGAATTGTTAGCAGCTTTTTATGGTTTAAAGGGTAAATTGAAATAAAAGAGATGGGTAAATCAAAACATGCAAAATAATAACAGTTTTGGCTGATGAGAAACATGTCAAACACAAGAAACAGACGAGTGAGCTGATCTGTCAGGATGAATTTAGAGAAGGAGATGGGCTACAACAAACACAAAAACAGTAAAAACTTTCAGTGAAAGTCAGAAACAGTGAGATCATGTGGAAAACACAAATTAAAAAGATGAAACAATATGAACTGATTTTATTTCATGTTTAATCTCCAACTTAATTTCTTTAGTTAACTTACAGTACCTCCATTTCTGCATTTCAGGCCTGCAAAAATATCCAAAACGATACTGAGACAGTAAAGCTTTTACTGCTCTGAAATACTGCTGTTCCTTCCTACTACAGTTAAAGTAGTTCTGGTACTGAGGACAAGAAATCATGAAAGGTTTCAGGTCTTATTTTGCCAGTTTCCTCCAACAAAGATATGAAATAATTGATTGGCCTAACCATAATCTACGCTCCCTGATGCCTCAGAGTCCAGAGAAGTCGATGCCGCCTCTAGACAAAGTTAGCATGTGTCTTCTTTTCTGCACGGTAACATTTAAAGTGACACTTGTAAAGGTAACTCTGTATTAGAACTTGACAAAGGTTTCCCACAGAAATCCCTTCATTCATTTGGTTCAGTCAGCTTTTGATGAAGGACAGTTCTTGTTCTAGTGACGCCTGAAGCTCCTTCGCTTAATTCCTCCAGATTTCTTGCTGTGTTTAATGATTTTTCTTGCATACTTGTTGACAAACTGGATGTATTTGCTCATCTTTGATCCTCAAAAACTCAACTTGTGTTAAAACTGTTCTCTTGTTCACTGTACAGTCCACTATGTAACAAAACATAGTACACTACAAACTCATCACAATGGGCAATAAAAGCAATGTCCAGAAGTTGGGCTCTACAGTGGCTGAAATAGACCATCATGCATTGCAGCATGGAGTTGACAGAGCATGCTAATGCTAATATCCACAACTAGATATTTAGATATTTAATTATCTTTCATGGATAATTTACAGTAATTCATAATTAGCATATTGGATATTAATATAAAGTTACACCTGCAGTCCACGTTTGTCTCAGTGTAAACAGAAAGGAGGAAACAGGGCTAACAGACACTTAGCCGAGCAACTGTAGCAGGATGTATTCAGATGGTGTGTGACATGCACCATCAGCTGTCAGCTCAAACCACGAGGGAGTCCTCAGTAGTTAACACCATACAGTAGAAGAACAAGTGGACAATAAGAACAGTTTCACCCTTTCTTTTGCATCAAATCAGGAAGTCAATTATCTGTAATGATCAAACTTACTTGTTTTGAACAACAATTTTTAACCTCAAGACAAACCCTAAATTTCATCTGTCTTAATATTTTGAACTCTGTTGTAGGACTGAAATGCATAAGCTGCTAAAAATTTTAGATTAAATGAGAAAAACATGAAAAAAAGATGTATTATATAAAATTTTATATATATATATATATATATATATATATATATATATATATATAACTTATTGTATGTGAAAACAGCACAAAGACAACATATTGAAATCTTAAAACAGAGAAATTTGTTTTCTGAAAACAAATTGTCATCTTGAACTGATGCTGACGACAACATTTAAAAATTCGGGTGAGGGACAAAAAGTCTCTTCCTCCATTTGCCGGTACTTACGTGGAACACAGGAGCCAAACTTGTCTGGGAATTCTGATATCAGATCGTCATTGATTCTGTCCTTCATTGGTCCAAGAATTATGACAGGCCTGGCATAATTTACTGGAAGGAAGAAAATTTTTAGTTTATTATTTAAACTAAATAATATATATATATATATATATATTTTTTTTTTCCCCCATACTGGTAAATTCTATGATACTGTTTCTAACTTGTTTACAGGCCAGTGTCAGTTTAATCCCACCTGAAAACAATATGTCTTTTTTATTTTCTTTATTTTAAAAACATAAGGAGTAGAGAGGAAGAAATCCCACACTGAATTCACAGTAGCCCTCTGGCATCCTCCTGCCTCAAGGAAAAGCTTTCAACAAATGTTTTTCTTTTTAAAATAAGGTCTGAATGCTCTGGAAGGACCATAGAATAAACAAATATTATAAATAGGCAGGATAAGGACCTTAAAATTGGAGCAATGTGGGGAATCAAAACTTTTTCGGGGCCCAAGCAGTATTTTATAATGATTAGAATGCATGAGTATGTGTGAGTGTTGCATACTGTATTTGGATTAAAAAAAACCCCAAAAAAGATAAAACATCAACAGACAAGAGATTTGCCTTTGATGGCATGGAGACCCTCACGTGACCTCTTAGTTTGCTTGTGCTTGGGCCAGCTCTGGTTAAACCTACAGTAGTAAAAACTACTAGAAATACAACTTTGTGTACTTTGTGGTGTTTTTTTTAAGTTTGCAAAGGCAAAACTACAGGTTGACAGCTGAGATGAAAATTAGATTTCAGCTATGAAATCTTGCATCTGCCTCAGGAGGAACAAGTAAAGGGCATCATTAGTAGGGGAGGGGGCGATGGGACCTGCAGTCCTGTCCTATTTTATGCTCCTGTCCTACATTTCTACTGTCATTCCCCATATTCAGTATATGTGTTGTACAAATATAGAAACTGGAGATGTAAATGACACTGTGGCTGCTGTAATCCCAAACATATGGCAACTGAATATTGGACGTACAACAAAGAAGAACTCAACTTTTGGTATTCTATACAAGATGTACAAGTCTTACATTCATCATGTGCAGCACTTTGGTAAACTATTGTTGTTTTTAAAAGTGCTCTATGAATAAATTTTTGATTGATTGATTGAATTAACTTAGTCATATCTCACTTTTAAATCAACAAATTTCCTCCTTACAGTTTTTCTCTGTTCATTTTTTCTTTTTGACTTAGTTAACTTACTTTCTTGACGCAGCACAGGTTCATATGAGAGAATCACATCCTCTTGACTCCCTGGTGAAATAAAAAAAAAAAAACAACATGAAAACATTCTTCTATTTTTTGGGGGCAACAAAGTAAATTAACCTAATAAAAATCAAGCTTTTTTTTTTTTATAACTGAAGAGTTTTGCTTCAGTGTGTAAAATTTAGGGCAAACTATTATCAGAAATATGATATTCATTATAATTAAAGAGTCCTGCCCTGGCTTAACGATGTCCCTTCCTCTAAAATACCGGACCTTCGACTTTAGCATCTCCTCCTTCTCCATGTTTGCAAATGCATGAAATAAAAAAAAGCTTGGATGATATTAAATCCTGTCATAATGTCTTTGTAACTTAAAGAAATGCAAACGATGTACAAATCCGGGGATAATAAAACTTGTGTGGTCCTGTGAGGGTGCCATGGAGCATCCCCTCACTACGGTGATAAATATCCATACATTGTGACGTTGTGTATTAGTTTACACTGGAGGTTTGTGGTTTGTTATGTTGGTCACTAACATCTCTTTTTGAGGTATTTCTGAGAGGAGTGTTTTCAGGGAGTTCTCACATGAGGGCAGCTAAAGACTATAGCGGAGGTGGACGGACCAATTATCACCTGGTTAGGGCCAACCATTGAGTTACGACTGTAAGGGGTGGGATTAGTTTGTTTTTTTATGCATCTAATTTAGTTTATCACATGTATGCTGCATGTAAATATTTTTCTATGATTAGCTTGTAAATATCTGTTGATTTGTATGTTTGGAGAGTGGGTAATGGTGGGGAGGTCGGACAGAAGGTTGGACTCTGATGCTGTTAATAATATTATATATTATTCACCTGGTGCATTTGTTTGCGGTTAAAGTGGCAGTATTGCATTAATAAGCGTCACAATACAGTGGTCAATGCTTATTTTATTCAGAGTTTTTATATTAATTGATGTATTATTTTCCCTTTTTTAGACCGCATCTGTAGTTCTGGCATCAGTATCAGTTTAAAGATTTTACTGATCTAAATAATTTTGTTAAAATTGTTTATGTGGAGTTGACAAAGACACTAAACTCTAAGTTTCTAGCTTTTACACAATAAAGCCATGTAGTATACTTGTTTCCTCATAAAAAATCCTCACAGCAAGAAGGTCATTGCTTCGAGCCTCGGGTGGGGGGAGATTCAAACAGTGTAGTTTGCAGGTTCTCTCCAGGTACTCCGGCTTCCTCCCACCATCCGAAAATATGCATGTTAGGTTAATTGGTCATTAAATTCTCTCTGTGTTGGCCTTGCGATATACTGGCAACCTGTTCAGGGTGTACCTGCCCCTCGCCTGCTAATTGCTAAGATAGGTTCCAGCTTCCCCGCGACCCTTAATTGGATTAAGCAGTACGGAAAATGAATGAATGAATCAATAAAGAACTGGATTGATAGGCAGAATTGATAATGGCATTGATATCAATAACATTTGATCAATTCCTATCCCTAAGTAAAGATGCGATTAATCGTGATAAAAAAGTTTAATCACTGCACAGAATTAGTTGCAAGGCCATTATCGAACTATTTGGACTGTTCATGAGAAAGTTTATTGACAAGTGGAACCTACTCAGAGAAGCAAATCTCTGTAGGTCTCAGTTAGCATGTTAGACCAGAATCTTATTTCATTTTATTTTCCATGATTGCCTGATACATACAAGCTAAGAATTAAGAGGTGGACTTTTTTTTATTTTTCTAGAATATAAATAAAACACTATTCAAAATTAATAAAACTGTATTTAACTTATAAAAAGTATTAGGCCTGCACAAAATAAAATCAATTTAAAGATAAATGCAACATTTTCCGACACTGAACTTCACACTAACATGCTCAGAAGCAAAGAAACCCTTTAGATGTTTACACCAGCATCATGCAAACATGCACATGGTCACATCTGAAGATAGGCTATGACAATAATAACTATAACAGTTAAAAAAGTTAAATCAGCATGCTAGAGAAAGTGAAGGGGAGCTTCAACACAAAAGACGCATTCTGATGGCTAAAAAGTGAAAAATAAAAATCCTACAGGTGATTCTCATTAGATGGACAAGAACAAATATGAAAATATAAAGCAGCACCTCCAGTAATCTGTAAAAACCACTGTTTCTGTCTGCATCACACTTCTGACAAATCGCTGCCGTTTCTAATACTGATACTGAAACGTTTCTTCTCTCCACTTAAAAGTTTATTTTTAGTTATCACTGTCTCAATCAGAAGTCTCCAGTTATATAATCCTAATTCTCCTGACCCAGGGGAAGGCAGGTTCAGTCCTTCAAAGCAGACCTGCAAGTTTTAGAGGTTTTCCTGCTTCAACATGCCAAATGAATGAGTCACAGAGCAGAATGATGCACTTCGCTCTCAGACTGAGGGTTTACTTGTAGTTCCTAGTCTCTAAGAGGCAGGCTTATGGAACCAGCTCCCATTTTGGGTTCAGGAGGCAGACACCCTCTCTACCTTTAAGATTAGGCTTAAAATCTTCCTTTTCGATAAATCTTATAGTTAAGGGTGGTTAGCCATCCCATAGTGATGCTGCTATAGGCTCAGCCTGATGAGGGACGTCTCATGATGCACTGAGAACTTCCTTTTCTTTTCGCCTTTCTGCTCTTTATCTAGATGTATAAACTTAGGACAGTATAAACTTGCATTTCTCCTCTTTCAGCAGGTCTCCTGGCTAAAAGCTGTGGTGCTTGTTGGTCTGGTCAAAGTCAACTGGTCGAAACAGTTGGCTGCCTTCCCTGAACTGGGTTCTTCCAGGATTTTTTTCCTCTTACAAGGGAGTTTCTCCTTCCTACTGTGGCCCACTGCCACATGCATGCTCAGGATTGGGGATTGAAGTGAAGTCAAGACTCAACACAATCTGCTGGTTTTTTTAGCCAGGCTATTATTTTTTTATGACTTGGCTTGTATTAATACTGATTGGATTTTACTGAATTGGCTCAAATTGGTTTGCCTGTAAAGTGCTCTGAGGTGATGTTGTGAATTGGTTCTATACAAATAAAGCTGAATTAAACTGAACTTGATAAGCTGTTGGATCCAATTAATTTGAATCATGTAGTTTAGAGCAGGCAAACATCTCAAAACAGCAGGACTATGGCTTTCTGGGATCGAACTTGCTCACCCCTGGCCTAAGCTAACCCACCTAATTTAAATCCAGCCTCAGTGTTGAATTATCAGTCAATCATGACAGATACACCGATAAATGGATTCAATATTTATACGAGTGATAAACCAGCTGAACCGAACCTTAGGCCATCAAAAAAACTTTGCTGTTAGAGTAGATCGCAGCATTTGAAGATGCTGAATGCTCGTTATTTTGTCTGATTTTTACTCTATTTCTGATGTTTGAAATTGACTTAAAAATATTCAACCAATAGCCATCCTTTAAGCTAATTAAGCCAAGAAATAAAGTGATTTTTACTCCTCTGTATGAAGGGAACAATGTCAGAGCTGAATGCACTTTTTGGGTTTAAATGTGCACTGAAAATGTTTCACTGCTGTTGCCATCTGAGTTTGCAACTGGTGTCACGATTCAGAGTCTGAGCTGCAAAAACACTTTGCTGCATTGCAGAATATACTGCAGGTCTATCATCTGCATGTAAAGTATATTTTGCTGGATATTAAATTTTTAATTTTACAAATAACAAAATAAGCAGGCAGTTCAGCAGCTTTCTAATCTCATTCCTAAAATAAATCCTAAAACCACAACTTTAATGACAGCTTTGCTGCCTCATCTTCAACTAAAATTGACAAATCAACTTATAAAAAAAAAATAAAATAAATAAAAAATAAAAAAAATCTGAATGATTGAAACAGAAAAAAATCAAAGCACTCCCAGTGCAGAGATCCTGCTTTGGACAGATGCTGTAAACAACGAAGCAAACCAGACGGACAATGACAGCATGCAGCGATGCAAGTAGGACTAACACATAAAGACGAGCAGTGCGAAATGAAGGTTGCAGAGGTGAGGAGTCATTCCTGAACCAACTTACTGAAGGTCTTTGTCCCATACCCATCATCACCTATTCCTAGGATGTCCTATTGGGCATCCAAAGAGAGCCAGAACAGAAGAAAAAAAAAAAAAAAAAGAAAGAAAGAAAAAAAAGGGGGACAGTTGCACCATAAGCAAAATGTTGATGATGAAAGTAGACGGAGGAGTTAAACCACAGATTTGGATCTGTCCAGACAATGAGCAGCCAGCAGAGGGAGCCAAATACTACATGATAACAGATGGGACCTTTGGGACTGAACCTAAAGATATCCAAGAGGAAAACTGGGTCACACAAAACCACCACAAGGAGAAATACTCTGAAATGAGCTGCTCTGATTTGGCTTCTCTCCTGCTGACCGCTCAGCATCTGAGGCAGTGATGCAACAGAAACAAAGAGACAGAAGATCACAAGAGGAAGTGGTTATTATGTCCCTGTCGACCCTCCGTGCAACTTCACTGCAGGTGTGTCTTACTTACGGTTAGTATCACTGTCATCCTGCTCACCATCTTTGTTCTTGTAGAATGGGAACTTTCGTGTAAAGATGAAATTCTTTTTATGCTTGTCAGTGAATGGCTGTGAAGGGAGAGAAAGCATGGGCCAAACAGGCTGTCAACGTCATGCAGACAAAGCAACGGCTCGCAACAACTGGGATGTCAACAAGTTTTTGAAGTTTAAAGTGATGTTGCTGTGATTTGTTTTCATCCCACCATATCGTCTGAAGAATATAGCTAATATTTATGATCATTATAGAGACTTATCCCAAATCTGAATGCTTTTCTAACCTGGAAGTGGACTTGGCTCTGCACCAGCCACGTAGCTGATTTTACTAAATTGCTCATGACCCTTGTTGGATTTGTCATCTTTAAACATAGGTTAGTTGGATCTGCTCGGTCCGGACATGTAGCTTGTTTCTCTCTTTTTTCTTTCTTTATTAAAAGAACATTGTGTGGCTCTAGTAGCATTTTTATTGAACAGTAGCTGGACAAGAAAGAGCCAGAGAAAGGTGAGGGAAGCAGCAAATTTGAAACGGCTGCCCTGCCCACTGAGCTCCAAACCTTCTCCCAAACAGTAGCAGTCTCAAACATGTCAGACTTTACGGAAAAAAACATAAACAACCGTTTTCACTTTTGAGGTTCCATGACAAAAATCTAAAAATCACATGGTCCTTATCAGCACTGGCTCTGGGTTTTTAAGCATGATCACATTTAGTTGGCCAGAATGGTTTCCATAAACCCATCTCCAATCCCTGATATAAACAGTAAATTATGGACAGGCTATGAAGCATCACTGAAACCATTTTGGTGGAATAAACCCAATTCTTCTGCTGGTTTAAAGGGTTGTCTGTTGCAGCAGGGTGTTGCTAAGGTCTGCTATAAGATTACTGAGCCAAGCAGGAAGATGTGAGCTCTCTCTGGGAGAAAAGAGCAGTCCAGAAGGCTGGGAACATGATTAGCCGACCTGACCATGTACTGGCGAGGGAATTTTCTCTGGTCGACGTTATTATGCTGCCGCTCATATAACAGATACAAAGACTTTATTCCATCAGCTGCTAAACGTAAAGAGCAACTTTTAATTAAAATGATCAATTTGAATTTTATCTTATTTAATTTTCTTATGGACCTGTGGCTATGAAGAAGGGATTTGCACACTGTATCAATAATAGAGGAAAGTTGTTGGCTGACTGCTGTCTGAAGGTATTTTATTAGAGTTTCTACCTTTCTATTTCTTTGTTTTAATGAACAGTGTCTGACTGCATATGAATGGCTTTTTGTGATTAATAAAGTTTCTGAATCTGATAAATAAATAAATCGAACAGTGATCTGTGGGATATTCAACTCAATGAAACAACTCTAATGAGCACTTCTCTAAAAAGTTGGAGGTTCTGTATGTATAATCTTGGTCTGTACAGAAAGCTGAAACATGAGATTACTACAGAAGTGTCAGAATCAAGATGTGTTACTGCATCAGAGTAAATTTACCTGGAACACAGTAGAACATGTAAATGTTTATCTCCTCCTAATAGAAAACCACACCACTTTAGTGAAAACCAGAGGACATCAGTTGATGCTAATGATGGACACCTCTGTAAGTTAGAAAAATCCATGGATAGCCCCAACATTCACCTTAGAAACACCATGAGGATCCAGAAAGAAGTAAAGCCCAAGATAGTCTATGATAGGAAGAGTGAACCCTTCACTATAAAACCTCCTTCATCGCCATGGAAACCAGCAGGACCTTCATGGCTCATTTCAAACAAAGGCAGAGTGATAGGGGAACTTATTAGCAGAGTTTTTAGAGCTGGAATCAAACTTTTCACCACAAACAGCAGAAGTAAGACATGGTTTCTGATTCTGTCTGCTAGCTCCAGAGTTTCTGTCCCCCAGTGATGAGACAGACAACTTTGCAACCAGCAGAATCTCTAATTTCACATGACTCCTGGTTTGTGTGGTTTGGTAGAGTCTCCATATTAGATTTGCTGATTCTTGGTGTGTGCAAAGATCTTCTGCATGTATCTCATGCTTCCCTGTACAAGGAGCTCTAGTCAAGAAGAGGTTAACTGAACCAGCTGCGTGACTTTTAAACTAAGATGGCTGCATCAGATCGTAGCTCAAGTCTATAAAGCAAAGAGGGCGACTATTTTAGTTTCAGTGTGTCTCAATAAAAGCTAAAACATGTAACCATATAGCAGGTGTAAAGGAAAAAAAACGTTGACTTGATGTCACTTTTATGACAATCTGCTGTGAATCTTTTTTCTGAACTGCTTATATTTCAGCAGATATTTATATTAAAGCTGATTAAATTAAACCCAGCTTGTAGAATTTAAATGTGTTGATTTCATTTTTGTATTTTGAACTTCTTGACATGCCACAGTTGTATTACATGGAAAGACAGAAGGGTCACAAGAAAATGAAATAAAAAGATAAATAAAATAATAAAGATTTAAATGTTTCCATATATTTTTAAAATATGCCATAGATTTATTATTTTCTGTGCCACTTCTGTCACTCCATTGTTTAAGAGCCATTAAAAAAAACAAGATGACAGACGAGTTATCCAGATCATGCTGTGAGAAAGTAACATAAATTAGAAAAAGGGACAGAAAACATGGTGATAAACACACAGAAAACACAAGCAGGGGTTAAAGAGAGGATGGTAAGAGGTGACTCCATGCTGAGTCTCATTTCAGACCTGTTTGTCCTAAAGTTCGTGTTTGTTGCTTAAAGACGCGCTCATTTAAAAAACCTTGTCTATTTCAAAGACAAACAGATGAACAGAAAAACACTGAACCTTGAATCAGGATTTAGATGATGATGTCTCTTTTATGATTTGTGGCTTTGACTCACAATCAAGACGTCTTTGCTGGAAGTGTAAACCAACAAATTCCCACAATGAAACGGGTGCATGTGGTTTCCCTCCCAAAGAATTAAATCAGACTACATTGTGAACAAAAATCAAATTTTAGTGAGAAAAACAACTTAACATCTAACAATGTGAATGATGACAACTTTAAATTTGGTCACACAAGAATCCATGAAGTTTCACAAAGTTTTTAAAGATGAACTTTTTTTTTTTGAGTAGCAGCTACAGGACTGTGTAGAAGTCTTGATCCCCATTTCTTTATATTTTGCTTCCAAGCAGCCAGACTTTAATCTTTTAACATGGTCTCCAGCAATAGTTCTCCAGATTTTTTCTTGTATATTTTTTGCTTTTTCACTCATTTTCAGTCCGGTCTTTCATCTACATCTGTCATTTACAGAGGAATTCGTTTGTTTAGCCACTTAATGCTGACTTATGAGTCATTCAGGGATTAAAAAGAGATGAACCACATAACATACAACTGAGCAAAGAACCTGTTTGAAATTGGATTGTTTGGCTCTTTTTTTTTTTTTTTTACCAGCAGTCTGTACCAAAGACACACCATTTCCCATTTATTGAAAAACATCAATAAGACAGTTTGACAAACAGAAAACAAGATTTCAGCAGCAACAAGGTGATTCCCAAAGAGCTTTTAGCTGGAAACTTGCA
The DNA here is from genome assembly GCF_017639745.1 of Melanotaenia boesemani. NCBI lineage: Eukaryota > Metazoa > Chordata > Actinopteri > Atheriniformes > Melanotaeniidae > Melanotaenia > Melanotaenia boesemani. The sequence continues at coordinate 21,486,739 of NC_055696.1, read as the reverse complement.
ATATCTCAGCATGGTGGCAGAAACTGGACACAAGGAGGACAAAAGAAGAAGAGTCTGGACTAAAAAACCATCTACAGCAGATGAACAGGATCTGAAATTTATTTCCTAAACAAATCTATCAAAGACCTGATCCAAGACCTGACAGGTGCATCTGGACCTTCAGCTGATCCATCTACTGAAACTGAAATCATCTACCATCAGAAATGGTCTCCAGAGAAATGAGGCTGTCAAGAAGCCGTTCTTCAGGAAGGGAAACAGGGAGAGAAGACTGAGGTATGTCACATGACTCAAGAACTGGTCTGAAAATCAGATGCAACAGGACTGATGAAGGGACGGATCCTCCCCAGAATCCGGACCTCAATAGGTCTGATGGAGGGACGGATCCTCCCCAGAATCCGGACCTCAACAGGTCTGATGGAGGGACGGATCCTCCCCAGAATCCGGACCTCAACAGGTCTGATGGAGGGACGGATCCTCCCCAGAATCCGGACCTCAACAGGTCTGATGGAGGGACGGATCCTCCCCAGAATCCGGACCTCAATAGGTCTGATGGAGGGACGGATCCTCCCCAGATCCCGGGCAAACTGACTGCAGAACTGAAAACGAAGCTCAGCAGGCCGGTACACACTGCTATGAAGGTGATGGGGAAGAGGTAGTCTGTTCAGCAGTCTGTTCTCAGGCAGGCAGGCTCAGAGAATTGTGATGACCCATCACATGTCCTTCACACAGAATATGAACTTTCACCGACTGGGAGACGATGCAGAGTCCCCCCGATATAAACTTAACTACTTTTTTCATGAATTCCAACTTCTATGAGACTTTTAAATAACACTGCCTGAGGCAGAGGAAAATGTGTAACAGATTCATGGAGTTTTGTGATTTTTATGATTTTATTAGAATTTATTTATGTATTTTTAGTGTTTTGGGGTGTGTGTAATATGTGTACGTGGTATGTGCAGTAGGTTCTTTTGTGTAAAATGTGTTTTGACAAAGCAGTGTTTACTTCAATTGAATGTCTTATATTGGCTAAGAGATAGTCATACTATGTTGTAGTATTGTGAAGGTATTAATAGGCACAGCAAGACAAATTTCCCTACTGGGACAATAAAGTATAATGCATCTTATCGAACCTCAACATTATTGAAGCAGTGTGGGATCATCTGCACAGAAGGCAGAAACATCTAAAGAGTTTTGGAAAGTCCTTCAAAAAGTCTGGAGAACTATTTCTCAAGAATACAAAGAAATTAAAAAGAAGTTAAAGAAATTATAAAAAGTTTGTCTAAGAGGATTTAGACCAGGGAAGTCCATGCTCTGGTCCTCAAGGGCCACAGTCCAGTGGGTTTTAGATGTTTCCCTGCTCCAACACACCTGATTCAAATAAATGCTCTACTCAACAGCTTGTTGTCAAGTGCTGTGGAAGCATGTTGATCAATTAATCTGATTCAGGTGTGTTAAAGCAGGAAACATCCAAAACCTGCAGGACAGTGGCCTTCGAGGACAGACTTTGGACACCCCTGGTTTAGACTAAAGAATGTGTATTTGTTATGGTTGTAGCCCGAACTGGCTTCCCAATGGTGTCCAACGTGTAGGTCCTTGGAGGGGAGACTGAGCAGAATATAGATTTATTTATCATGTTCCGCATTCGAGACATCTAATTCCAACAGGTTAAAAGAAATGAGGGGTCCAAGACCTTTGCACAGTCCTGTATATCTGGGCTGTATTATGAATAAATTTCCACCTTGAAGCTCGTATGTACTTACCCCTTTTGAGTCAAACGATCCTGGTTTGGCGTTAAATTTCACAGTCTTTAGACGAGCCCGTTCTTTCCTCTCCACCCTGTAAAGAACAACGTCATTAACAACAGAATACGTCACACACTTTGCTCTGATTGGTTGGATTGTAATAAGCTTTGTTCACATGGATGTTTGTGGCTGTTAGAAACCAAAACAAATTAATATGACGTGTACCGTCTCTTGCTGGGGATGACACCCATTTCCTCACTGTCTCCATGTGGGGTGACACGACGGGCCTGCCACCACTCGTCGTCTGAGGCGTTGATGACATGGAGGATGTCCCCGTACTTGAAGCTGAGCCCTTGGCTGGGGAGGCCACTGTCCCTTGACTTCTCATAGTCAAACAGTGCCCTGTGCAGAGAAGAGAATGGTATTAAACACAGTCGTTTATGTTTCTCTACTGTCTAACTCTGCTGAAGATTTACCAGGTCAGGGAGAATAATGAGTCCATGGGGAGGGGGTGCTAGAATTAGAAATGATCAAACCTGATATGAACATGTGCACGCAATCATCATTATATTAATTATGTCCACTTACACATACTATAAAGAAACATGAGTTATGCTAATAAGAGGCAAACACAGATCTTTTAATCACTATTCTGTTTGTCCTGCAAGAAATCAGCAGAAAACATTTCTAGATTGGTTGGACAACAAAAACAAGGTCAAAACTCAAAACAGACCTGACATAGAGGGATCGCTTCTGATTGGTGCGCAGAGACCCAGACCCAGAACTCATGCTATGGTTCATCATTTGTTCCCGGAGATCATGGATTTTCGCCTCAAAACGTCCGTACTCTGCAAGACAAGAAGAGAATGAGTCAAGGTGGACACAAAGATCTTTATTCAGACTCCAGTAAATGGAGGAACAGAGGTGGTCAGCCTAATGCTGTCTGTAAAAACAAGGATATTATTGCTGTTACGGTAAATTTTCTTTACAAATATGCAGCAATATTTAACTTTCACTGACAAAAACAACACCTAAATAATAATTTTCAATATGTAGAGGAAGTAAAAGTGTTGCATTATTGGCATTTCTTTTAACTTTCAATTATTAAAATATTATTTTCTAATACTGCAGGTGAAATGCAGTTTACACTGCAGACCTTAAACTAAAACAAGCACACAGCTGGTAATTACCCACCGTCTGCAGTGATTTAGCAACACATGCCAAGCTGTGTGTAATAAACAGCTTTGTGACTTCTATGTATGTATGTAAAATGTATTAACATTTTAATATTAGTTAATTAATATTCAGAAATTATGTGAAATATAAAGGAAATAGAATTAAAATCTAGATGCAGCCAGGCTGCAAATTTCTGTGGAAATATCAAATATCTGCTCAAATATGGGGAAATTTTAGACATAAGTACGTTTCCTGAATTTAAACATTACAGTCTGTAAATGCTTCAGAGTGCAGGCTGGATAACAGACGCCACTGACACTGAAAGCTTTGGTCCAGCAGAGGGCGCTGTGGTGTCATGTTGACCACAAACATGTCCTGGTAACCTTTTAGGAATGTTTTCGTTTTCTTTCCCAATAACCTCTAATAAAAAATGACTACAGGCAAAACCACGTAAAAGATATTACTACCACTACAGTTTACAGACTGAACTTGACAAGAGCTAGAAAAATAAAGCTCTGTGTGCTTTAGTGTTTAAAAAAAGCAAACTTTAAATGTTAATGTTAAGTAAGATTAAATGTTTAGCTAATGAAATAAAAGTTATATCAGAGTTTCATTTTAGTCTTGAAATTGAATATCGATTAAACAGAAACTTTAAATTGGGAAAGATGATTCATTCTCTGAGATCACATTTTAAGCTATTTAGAAAACTATGCTAATGCTACATTAGATTGCTACAAAAAAGGAGGATGCTAGCTAGCAAAGCAGTCATTGTTTGAACGTGGTTTGTATTTTACACGGTAACCCGTGTAGGAACAAACAGAAAATAAGAAAAATTAACTGACAAAGCAGCTGTCTTACTTTATGTCATTTGTTAGCACTTTTATTTTTCTTTATTTAACCTTTGTTTTACCAGGCACATGCTTGCGATAAAATGATATCTTTTACGAGCACTGTATTGGAGTGTGGGGCAATACCTGCAAAACATTTATACAACTAATCTTTACATTACAGTAAGAATTGCCACTAAGAGTAAATACAGAGATCAGTTTGACCCTGGGTTGTTAAAAGTACGGTGTGGGGCCCTAAACTGGTCTACCAGAGGGTCCAATCTGGCCTGTGGGATGAATTTGGCAAATGTGAAAATAACATTGAAGACATTACTTGAGATAACTCGTTCCATCTTTTATTTCTTTCTCACTGAATATTTCGGACTTTGCGAGCAGTTCAGGTGACCAGATCTTACTACAAAGATCTAGAAATTAAGATTTTCAGTTTCAGTTTGTTGATCTTGATCCTGAAGTTATTCTATCCAAAATCATATTATTATATTTTTCAGTTCCACATACTTGAATTAAATGTTTTGTTCCCTCATAGATTCATTGTAACCTGTAGGTTTTAATGAACATAAATTTTTTAAGAGAGGTATAATACTGTTGAAACTGCACTTAAAAAAAACAACAAACTTTTAGGTTGATTATAATGTGTTTTCCAACAACGATGACTAATAAAATACAAACATCTTAATAATCTACTTGCTCTTCTTTGCAGTAAACCAGAGATGGAAATTTTTTTTTCTGTGTCTAGATTATTATGCTGTTATTTTATGAAGTTATTTGTGTGTCAACAACTGTCAATATTTCTAGAAAGAGTTATTTACAGTATCTTGTTTACAATGTTTAAAGCAAATCAAAAATCCTTGTCAGGAAACATCCAGAGAAGATTTAAAAAAAAAAAAAGTTAGTTTAATTTACAAGGAATAGAGATCTTTATTTAATTGTGTTTAAGAACCAAACTGGTTGTATCCCAGTAACAGGAATCAGTTTATGGATTATCTGGACAGAGAAATCAAATAAAGTAAAAACCTATGTTCAAAAGAGAAATCAAAGCTATTTTGTTCAGTAAATACAATAAAACATGTTGAATTTGTTTCTTGAATCAAAGAAGAAGATGATTCCCTGATAAAGTAAAACATAAATTGTGTGAAGATGTTTTATAATCAGTAGCTGCAACTCATGGATTTGGTTTAAAGTCCATGTTAATGTTTTCCTTCAGTGTGTACATATATCGGTTGGTTGTTTTGTGAAAAGGGGGCGGATAATAGGACTCTTCATCCTTCTTCTCCTTTTAATTAAAACAGGAAGATTTTTTGTTGAGTTATTTTGATTTACTGAATGAAATAAAAAAACAAAATAAAAATAAAATCATAATCTTAGATTTGTTAAGACTTATTATGGGACAAGTCCTGTCCTCTTTGCAAAAGCAATGAAGCTTTCTGGAAGCAGGAACATAATGTCCCTGCTTATTTCCCGTTTTACTGAAAACCAGTTAGAACAGAGACTACGCCTCATAAATGAGCAGTTAACACCCATCCTCCATGTCTTAGTGAGGTATTTCCTCCTCAGGGTTGCTGTGAGTGTTTCTTTGAACCGACTTACCTTCAGGCCTGTACTGAGCGAAGATGGTGACCACCTGCCCTGCTCCCTTCAGGGCTGCTGCTGCTTGTTCGTGTGTGGCACCTCGTAGATCCACACCGTTAACCTGTTTCCAGAACGAGGACATTCACTGGATTATTATTTTTATTTCTGCAAATCCTGCTTACGTTTTCTACATGATGGCGAACCTGACTTATGAAGACTTCCTGTAAATGTGGGGGTAATGTTGTCATCAAGTGATTTCTAGGGTTTACAGAGAATGGTCTGAAGAAGAGAAACTATCCAGTGAGCAGCAGTTGTCTGGACCAGAATGTTGATGTCAAAGGTCAGAGGAGAAAAGGCAGACTGGTTGGAGATGGTAGTCAGATCAGCACTGGTTCAAACCAAGGTCTGCAGAATAGCATCTCTGAAAACACAACACGTCCAACCTTGAAGCAGATGGGCTACAGCAGTAGAAGACCACACTGGGAGCCTCCTGTCAGCTAAGAACAGGAAACTGAGGCTACAATTCACACAGACTCACCAACACTGGACAATAGAAGATGGAGAAACGTTGCTGGTCTGATGAGTCTCCATTTCAGCTCCACATTAGAATGCTAGGCTCAGAATTTGGTGGAAACATCATGAAAACATGGATCCATCCTGTTTTGGATCAACGCTTCAGACTGCTGGTGTAATTTTCTTGGCCCATTTTGGACTCCTTAGTAACACCATGGCCTGGTTTAACCACCACAGCCTACCTGAGTATTGTTGCTGACCATGTCCATCCCTTTATGACCACAGTGTAGCATCATCTGATGGCTACTTCCAGCAGGATAATGCACCAGGTCACAAAGCTCAGATCATCTCCACCAGCTTTCTAGAATATGACAATGAATTCACTGGACTCCAGCGGCCTCCACAGCCACCAGATCTCAGTCCAGTAGAGCAGGTTTAGGATGTGGTGGAATGGGAGATTCTTATCATGGATGTGCAGCAACTGTGTGATGCTGTCATGTCAATATGGAGCAAAATCTTTCAACACCTCATTGATTTATGCCACCAAGAATTAAATTAGTTTAGGGAAAATGGGGGTTCAGCTTGGTACTAGCAAGGTTCACGTGTCAAACTGTGTATTTATCAGTTATGGAGTCAAGATAAGAAAAGTATGAAAGTGTTGCTGTAAATTGCTCCGGAAATGATTCGTTAGGATAGAAAAAATATTTATTGGGTTAATAAAACTTTGCTCTTACAAATAATATTTTTCTCTGTATTATTGTCAAGAATTGTTGCTAAAATCAAATCAACCTCCCCATAACGTGGAGGAGAAAAACACACATACAGATATAATTCAGTTTAATGAATGGTCGAGGGTTCATGTAAATTCATATCAGAAAGAAGAGCTTAACAGAGGTGGATATAAATATGAAGAATGAGTGTGTGTAGAGATGTGTGGATGTTCAGTAAGTGAGGACAGACAAGACGAGTTATTGTTAGACTACAAATCCAGGCCACTGTTGGAACATTAACCACCTGTTTTTATCTGGGTAAAACAAGACGGTGGGGCGCCCAACTTATTCACATTAAGGGGAAAAAAGGAAAATAATTAAATATATATGTGAATAAATAACTAATGCAGAAACAGATAAGTAAGTGTAGAAAAATAAATAAAACCCGATAAATTGATAAATACATTTGAAAATAAATAAATAAATATAGAAAATAAATTAATAAATACAAAAACGTATAAAAGCAAAACTATAAAGCTAATTAATTTCTATATTGAATTATATATTTCTAAATACATTTAATTAATTTTTAATTACTGTTTATGGCATTTTGGTCCTACATAAAAAAGTCCTCTTGAGTTTAGAAAAAAGGAAACAACAAAGTTCGGTCTTCCAACTTATTTCATCATCATGTGAAAATAAAACTAAAGCCTCTTTAAAGTCTAAAGTTTATTACTAATATGGACAGAGAAAAAAAAAAAATTCTCTGGTCTAAAAAAGCGGTAAATAGGACATCAAAAGGACAACAATACATGACATTATTTAAGAAAATTTAATCCAAAATGCAGAAGCAGTGTAAATAAACTAATCCACTTTCACTGTTTCCACATACGTCCCAGAAACGTTCAGCCCAACATCAGACCCTGCTTGCTCAGAAAAACTGTAAAAGACCCAAGAGCTACATCTCAGACTCCAGGCCTCAGCTAGCATGTTAAATGTTAAAGTTCATGACAGTCCAATCAGAAAAAGACTGAACCAGTATGGCTTGTTTGGAAAGACTGCAGGAGACTCTTCTCTCTAAAAGGAACAGAGCACAGCTAAGGTTTGCAAAGCTGCATCTGAACAAACACAAGACTTCTGGAACAATGTCCTTTAGACAGACCAGAACAGGATGGAGATGTTTGGTTTGAATGCACAAACCAAAATAGCTTTAAACACACAAGTCTGCCAGATGTAAACACTGCTAATCATAGTGCAGGTGATGCTAACTCATGTTTCCACTGTGTAAATTAGAGTGTGTCTGCAGATTCTCTGGTGCACTTACAGACAGGATCTGGTCGCCTCGCCTCAGCTCTCCGCTCAGGTCAGCGGGCCCGCCTGCTAAGATGAAGGAGACAAAGATCCCCTCGCCATCTTCACCTCCAACAATGTTAAAGCCCAGGCCCGTGGAGCCTTTGTGAAGCACGACCTTCCTGGGTTCCCTGTACAAACAATTCAGATAATACATCAGCTCTGGGGTGTCGGTGGGTCTCAGCATCTTCACCTCTGGTGGTGGAGGACAGAAAAGGTGGATAAAAATCACAGGACGATGAAAGCTTAAGGAGAGCTTTTTCTCAGGCAAAGGGTGTCAAAGACTGCCACAGCTCCACAGAGGGACGGTGCTCTACTTAGGATCGTTTGTCCCAAATTCAGGTCTGACGTGAAAAGAACCTTTTCTCTCTCTCTCTCACACACATGCACACACACTTCCTTTCTCTCTGTCCGGCTTTCTTACATGCACACATAAGAGGATGCATGGGATGTGCAGAAGCATATGCTTAGAGACAGGGTGCAACATTTAAAAAAATATAAATCCAGACATGCTATGCTACAGACTTCCAACCCAGGACAATGAGATTGAATGAAACTCACCTTAATATAGAGTGTTTTTGAATAATGAAAAATAAATAAATAAATAAAAAAGGAAAAAAATCTGCAGTGGATAATAAGCCAGGCAGTCTTTTTTATTTTTACTTTTCAAACATAATTATCTTTTAAAAAGAACTCACAATGTTCATATTTTCATTTTTTTAGATTTATCTTGTCAGTTTTTTTTTCTCATCAACTGATTTGACATTTAAACATTAAAAGCATCAGTTTATCACAGGAAAATCAATGTTATCGGATATGTAAGCAGCACAGTTCCATCTGCTGGTCAATGTGTGAACTACATCACTTCTCTTCTGAGTTTTTAAAGCAAAACCGACACAAAATAGAATATATTATTCAAAAACCATGATTTATTATCAACCCTATTTCTAGTAAAGTTGAGCTTTTTTTAAAAAAAAGTAATTTAAAAAACATTGAGCCTGTAATTTAATTTGTTGAAAACCTTTAAAAGATGCACGTCCAAAGACGTGACTTTGACAGGCCATCTTCACTGTTTTTAGAAAATATAAATAAATTTACATATTTATGCAACATTTCTCAAAGATAAAACATATTTACATCTCAGTTTCCCTTTAGTGTTGCTTTTTAATGGTTTGGAAACTGATTGTTGTAGTTTTCTAGAGGAATCTGTGTCCTTTCTTTCTGAATCCAAAATTTCAGCTGATCAACAGTCGGGGGTTGTTGTTGTCTGATTCTCCGCTTCATGAGGTTAGTCTTCATGCAACATTTTCAATAAAAGATAGACTAAACACACACACTCTGTGTGTACGAAGCCATGATGTCGGAAATCATGCAGAATGAGGTTTGGCATCATCTTTCTGAAACAACCATAGACCTTCAGGGAAAGGACACTACCTTGATGGTAACATGTCTCTAAAATTCCAGTAAATGCCTTTGAATCAATGACAACATCGTATAAATGCAGGTAAACCATGTCATGGAACCTGATGGACCCCCATACCATCACAGATGCTGGTTTTTGCACATTGGCTCATGCAACTGGAAAGTAATCCAGTAAATCTACTTCTGAAATGGCTGAAAAAGAAAAAAAATTAAGGTGTTTCAATCCAGGTCCAGAACCTCAATCTATGTGGCATGCTGTGGTGGGATCTTTAACAACATATTTTAATTTTTAAGGTACTTTAGTCTTTCAACATCTGCATTGCTAGCTTTCTAAGGGACATGAAACCCAACAAAGCTAATCGTCAACAGGTACATAACGTCTCCAAGACACCGTAGTGCAATGAGTCTTGAGAAATGCTGGGCAGCAAAGGATGCACAACATGTAACCTTTCCAGCACAATAAAAGAAAGATGAACATCATTCAGAAAAGTGCCTTTGTTGTGCTGTTCTAAGACATTGTCCTGAACTGGAAAACAGCCAATGTGTTGGAAGCATTCCCATAGTTACAAGTTTCTGCCTGACTTATTGGTTCTGGTGGAAAAGGGTGCATAATTACCTGCCAGTATCTGTCTGAAGACCAGGGCTGAGATTAGTTGGTAAACAGGATTAGCTAGTTAGGCTTAATTAGCAATCCAAAAATCGGGTAAGTTAGCTGCTAGCTGACCAAAGACACCAATGCTCGTTTCCGTACAGCGGAATCTAGATGCATCAGAGCACGATTTTAAGAAGATATTCTATTTGTTGCATGATAAATGGAATGTAGCTAATGATCATTTAGAAAAATTCATGTCATGAAATTTTCCACAATAAAACATAAAATTCAACTTCTGTGGTCAATATAATATAACATAACATAACATAACATAATATAATATAATATAATATAATATAATATAATATAATATAATATAATACGGTTGATACGGTTTACCATGGTTCTCATCTAGAAGTGTTTCCTGGCTCTGCTTTCCTCATGTCTACAAGTAAACATCATGGAATAACTTAACTAATCTAAAGTCACAAGACCTCTTCCTGTTAGTTGTTGCTAAGGTCAGAACAGAGCAGGTAAAAAAAGGCTTTTAAATGCTGCCCCTGATGCCTGGAACAACAAGGAAAAGGACCTGGAATTACAGGGGCTGGTCTCACTACATGCTTTTTAAGGTATCTTATCTATTTACGGCCAAATGGTAATTCAGGAGTGTAGATGCTTTGTTGTTTGTTGTTTTAGATCGCTTGTTTGTTTTTTTTTAGCATTGGTAGTGTTGTAGATTGTGTTTTTTGCTTTTGCTTTTAATGTTATGCGTATGTCTTTAGTGTGGTTGTCAAAAGCTGTCTTCGCCAGGACACTTTTGTATATATTAAAAAAAAGAAGATTTGGCAGTTATCCTGGTTAAATAAGATAAATCAGGCAATAGCAAAAACTAGAACATAAATAATTTAATTTTAATCTTTGTGAACAAAAATCTGAACTACTTAAGCTAAAATGTAGCTAAATAGAAAGCAATAAATTGTTGTAAAACAATACATGCAAGATAGAATATTATTGATCATTATTTCCTTCAAGTACATTAGGTGTGTAGAACTTTACATATTTCTGCCAACCCAATTTAAATCTGCAGGTGGGTGTATTTTATTTTACACCTATATGTTGTAGGAAAAACAGGAAAAATGAATATTCCAGAACAAAAGAGTGAAAGCAGGAAACACACAGTGGGATGAAACACAGTGGTGGAGACGAGGTGATGATGGTTGTACGAAGTACCTGGTGACATCCAAGTCAGGGAACAGGCTTAAGTCAGAGTTAGGGAGGGGGGTGGAGTGGAGGAGGCTTTTGTTGCACTCCAGTGGGAAATAGAGTCGGGAAAAAGGTGCTTTGTCACAAAGTTTGTTCACAGTGCTGTAAACTGGCTCTGGAGGCCTACAGTAGAGTGGAAAACAAGAGCAGAGAGGTTAGAGTCTAGAAACAGATGATGGAATGTTGGAACTGGAGCAGTTAGGATGCTCATGAGGTACACAAGAAAAAAATTAAATAAAGTAGAATGAGGCATAGCAGAGAAAGGAAAAAGTGCTGGGATATAGAGGGAATACGTTTCATAGTGAGACGATTTTACCAAACTTCCTATACTGGAAAATTATTTTATAACTAATATTCCTTCAGTCTAATACATGTCAGAACTGATTTTGCACAGGAAAAAATAGCATGTGCTGTACAAATAAACTTGCCTTGCCTAAATACATTCAGTTGATAACTGATTAAAAACCAAGAAGCAAAAACTGGTTGTCAACCTCTTAAACAGCTTTAAGTCAGTTGAAATCTTAGCTTTTCACAAAGTTCCACTGTTTTATGCTTCGATAACTGACTGAAACAATCAGCCATTACATTAAAATTCTGGCAGGAATCTGCAGTTCGTTCCAGACCATCAGTATCTGTCTGAAGACCAGGACAGAGAGTGGAACTAATCAGCTGGGAATAAATCACAGTTATGCTGTCATGTGAAGACCAAGTTGTACATCCTGGGATTCACATGGATGTAACTTGGACTTAGCTAAATGAACAGGATGAAGAGTCTGAGGTCTTCATTCAGGCTCCAAACTCCTCAGATACCAATATGATGGGCATCCCAAGAGCTGCTGTAGCACTGAATGCTGTTCTAATCATTTCAATACTCACTTGTGCAATACGCTGCTTATATACTGCTGGGAAAACCTGTGCAATATTCTTTATTTACTTCTGAATTTAATTTAGCCTTTTTATTTCTAAATATTGTTGTAATGGTATAATTATTATACAGATTTTATGAGTTTGATGGGGATCTGTGGGAAGCAAGTCCAATTCACAGAAAGACCATCACAATCAGTAATTTCCATCCTGGTACCAAACTGAAAGGATCAGAGCTCTTGTAATTAGTGTATGTTTTTGCATTTGGACCCCAATTTTTCCAGCAGGAGGGACACACTTTCTGTTTTGATTGCTTTTGTGTCATCTTGTCTCGATTACTGCAATTTCCTTTTCACATGACAGAGCAGTTCATCTCTGCAGAATGATTCAGAATGCAGCTGCAGGCGGTTAACAAACACATCAAGGACATCTCTTTTAATCCCCATCCTGATTTCTTTACACAGGCTCCCATTAGGCTCAGAATGAAGTCAATGTGTTGCATGATCAAGCCCCTATATGTCTAGAAGATTATGAAATCCTTACAGTCATAGAAGAACTCTGACAAAGTTCCTCTTAGTTATTTCTCAATCTCAGCTCAGAACTAAAGGACTTTCAGATTGTTGACCCTAAACTTTGGAAGTTTCTCCCATCAGACCAAAGATCTGTAAACACCTTTAAGAAGCTACTCAAATCATTTTTTTCAACCCTTTTGCCCTCTGTGGGACCATGTTTTTATTTATTTATTTTTTGTGTATGTGTCAAATGATTTTCTAATGAAAATTTTAATGATCAGAATTATTTCGGGCACACAAAAACAACACACTTTTAGCAACCCTGGTGGTCCCATGACTATACTATAACTGACAAAATTACAAGAATTATCGGCATCTGCCTTGCATGGGAACATAATTTAATTTGGCGGAATCTAGTAAAAATGTCAAATTTCACTACTTTTCTTCCAAATGAAACACTGACATTAAAGAATGCCAGGTTTTAAATTGTAATGATTGTGAGATAAACATGTTTAATTTTAATAGGAGTCAGTCGGACATTTTTGGTCATGAAGATCCCCAGAGGGAGAATCTGACACTACATTAAAATTTTAAATGCAACCAAATCATTTTGGTACTAATCTTTGACATATCCAAGACTTTAATCATCACCAAAGCCCCATTCCTCAATTTTTATTACATTAAAAAATATTTAATGTTTTGTATATTTATGTATAATAAAGAAGGCAGTTATTCAGATATTCAAAATGGCATTTAAATGGTTTAATTCCTAAAAAACATATCGAATGTTTGGTCATCTTGAACAGGTTGGATGTTGTTTAAAAAATTTATAAAAAAAAAAAAGAAAAATATTGGTGGATGATGATGTTATAGTGATTTCTTGTGCATCGACACTGTTGGCCACAAAGTCAACAGAAGGTACTAAATTTGAGGAGGACCAAACAGGCTTTTGGGTGATTGTGTCTCATTTAACTTGCTTGATTGGTTTTTATAATTACTATAAGATATCTATAAAAACAATTTGTTTTTGTCTCCACTCTTTTATGACTATTTTATGTTTTGTTTTTGTTTATTTTTATCTTTGTGAGGCACTTGGTGACATTTTTTTTATTATAAGTGCTATATAAATACATTTACTGAACTAATTATTTTGAGTGAACAAGAGCAGACCACCGAGATGGACCTGAAGCTCTACATTCAATAGGGCTGACTCCCAATTTAAGGTACAACAGTGAATTTAATTTCCTATCAAACGTGAGCATGCTTAAAGAGTTTACAGCTAAAGACAATGAACATCTCGTTACCTCTGAGGACATAGGCAACAGTACCTCAGCATTTCTTCTCAGTATTTCATCAGATGTTTAAACTATAATGAAAAGGGGTGCATGCTTTGAAAAAGAGACATGCAGGTGCATGCAGAAGACGATGATGCTCATTAAATATCTCACCTCAGTTCAAAGTGGTTGTAATCAAACTTGTTCTCCTCCCTTTCATCTAGCGAGGGATTTCTAACAGAGTGGAAAAAATACATTTTGATAACCAAACACGATCATTATAAAATACTGCTGTAAATTTACTCTGTTCACTGATCAAAGAAACAGTAGGAGGCACCACAGAACAAAGGGAGACAACAGAAAAAGCCATGTTCCCTGTCGGAGTTCAGTCATCATCAACATTGATGCATTTAATAAAAAAAAAAACGTGAAGAAAAAGATGTGTCTTTTTGATAGACTGCTAGCAACAAAGAGCCTAAAGATCCCATTTCAAATTAATTATTTGCTAAGTTGCTAAGCTACACTGTTACGTGTCGACACACAACTAGTTCATCTCTTGAGTTAAAAACCGTTTTTTTAGGTGTTAATGACTTATAGGTTAAGCAGCCAAAGTTCAAAGAAAAACCTTCAGAGAGCTGGAGAACTATTGCTAAAGACCACCTTTAAAGCAATAATACCCAAGTTTATGATCTTAAAACTTTAGTTCTGACTCATTCTGACAGTAAACTGACATTTATTATGTACATAATAGAAACCGCACTTCACTACTTTTTCTTTTTTCTAGCCCTGACCATCACATAACACTTATGTTTTGCTTGACGGCACTGCATTGCATGCTAGCAACTGGATATCAACTCACTGGCTGTTTGGGATATGCACCATGTCTGATTCAGCAAAGAAACCAAGAGGACATTATCGGAGGAAGCGAGGAAAAACAATAGAGTAACAGAGCAAGAGATAAGACAGGAGACAACATCAGACAGACTTTTACTGGCTGGAGAAATCTCAGAGAAGAGACAGGATGAAGATGGATGCTGAATTAGTTGTCGTTAGGGAGTGCCAAAATAAGAAACTCTTCTGCAATTTGGCAATGATGCTTTAAAAATTAAAAGAAAGTCTGGCTGCTTGGAAGAAAATAATAAAGAAACGAGGGCTGGAGACTTGTACAGAACTGTACATTTAGCACAAAGTGTCAGAAGCCACTTTTAAAACAACCAACAACAGCAAGATGTTTCAATCATCAGCATCAAAAACAAACTATGACTTAGACAATAAGAAAACTGTCATTCGTCTTTGTTTTTGTAAATTTTCTGACATGTTGGAGGCCATCAGTCAACTCTGTCGAAAGTCTAAGCTGTGGTAAATCAGAGCCAAAACATTAGAAGCTGCTCAGATGTCTGAACACTTCCAACAAAACTGCAAACTTTTTTGTTTTTAATGTTTTTTTTTTTTTTTTTCTCAGTTCAGTAAATTACATATTTTGTAAATGTTTCACAGGATTTCAACAATACTACAGGAACACAACAAAAAAATGAATAGCACAATGTACAAATACACACTTACACATATATTTTATCATGTGGAGGATTATATTGTTATATTCCATTTGTAAATTAAGGACCAGTGTGGGAATACTGCAGCACAAAACAAAAGCTTATTTCTGAGGATAAAGGTCAGAACATGGCAGCAGTGCTTTGCTAAGACATGTCATGTGATTTGCATCATGTTCCCCCATTAGCACCAATAGGAATCGTTGCTTTCATCTGAACACACGGATCCTGGGCTGGGGTCAAGTCTCCAAAAGTACATGTCACTCTTTCATAAATAAGCTTAAAACTTTAGGTTTTGATCTGTTTATCATATGATGTCTTAAGAGCTAATTAGATTTACTATAATAGCTCTACATTTCATTGCTGTACCACCTGGTAATCACTAAATCACAAAAATATTATGTAACCACTAAATATTACTAAAATTATCTGTATTATATCACAAAATGTTTTAATAATGAGTTTTCAGCCATACAGAGATATGTGTGAAATACTGGGGAATTATTTGAAGAGCAATATGAATTTAATGAAAACCTACTTACAATTCTAAATTGTTTTACTATTACAAAGTCCAAGTGCTGTGTACTGCCCCTAGTGGTGACCTGCACATTAAAACCAATTTTTTTTTACTATCAATTACTGTAGTTTTATTGAATTCGTTTAGATATTTTTTGTTTTGCTTAAACATTTAGGAAATACTATAGAAATTATAAAAAGATACCTTTGGCAGCTTCCACCTGTATCTGTTCTATAAACATTAATAATTACATGTGATGAGAAGGTACTTCATGGAGTATCAAGGTTAATGTGTGGGCAAGCAGATGAATCTACACTGTTGGAATTAGTCATTTTTACAAGAAAAAAAGAACAATCCATGTCTTCTACTGATGGGTTTTGATGGCTATTAAATTTCCATAAAAACACAGATGAGTCAAGACAAGAAGGAAACAGAAGGAAGGGGTGGACAAAGCTACTACTTGCAGTTGTGGTAGGAAGGGAGATAATTACCGTAAGAATGAAAAACCATCCAACCTGTTTATATCCTCTTCCCCAAGTATGTGCTTAGGGAGAGGGGAGTAACTCCCGGGGGAGATGGAGAGCAGGCCGGACTTGTATTCAAGTGTACCACTGTTGATGGGGGAAGAGATATGATTTTCCATGGCGGGAGAAAAACCTGCAAGAAATAAAAACATGTATAATCTGCACACACTGAGACCAGCTGATCCATTATAAAATAAATGAGACATAAAAGCAGCTTGAACCTGTGTGGGGTTTGGATTATTTGTTGGTAAATCAACTATGTCATCAAGTTTTTTAAAGAATAATCCTGGCAATCTTTTCCAAACTTTCACTAACTTGTCAAAAACTAAATGGAGGTACTTACAGTGTGTAACATCAGGAGGCCCATATGAGTCTGACAGGTACACACTGGTGGGTTTTCCCACCTTTAGGTAGACCACATCTGATGTGTTCTTCAGAATAACCACAGCCTCTTCATGAGAAACTTCCTCCAGACTGCAGTTGCTTACCTGTGCAGACACACATGTAATCCTTTATTAACTCAGAAGTTTGACAATTTTTCTCAGGTTTTATTACTGCCGAATTGAAATAGGAAACCCAAATAAAAGCAAAATTAAAGTGCAGCAGCGTGGGAATACTAAGTCAACCTTATGATTCAACAGGTTGTAGAAGCTTCTTTAAAGGTAGGGTAGGAGATGTTTTCTGGAAGCATTTTTTACTATATTCCTTAAAATTCCCTTCACACCCCGATTGCAGCCAATTAATTAAATATTTCAACACAAAAATAAAAAAAAAAAATAGTCTGTGGAATGGACAGGACTAAAGAACACCATCTAATAATTTTAACCGACCCGTTCTAAAGGATAAAAGATTGGTAGGTGATATGTCTTTCAAACTTAACTGCCATTTGTTCCTCCCCCCCTCAACCCTTCTGTGTGTACCCCTCTCAAGGCTTGGAGCACTTGTAAAGGCAACAAAGCCAGAGCCAGAGCTTGGCTAGCTTACTACATCAAAATACGCATTTAAACTTAAGGGACATTATGGAAGAAAAGGTGCCTATACTGAGTCGGAAAAGAAAAACTGTTTTGGAGAAGGCTACTTCCAAGAAAAAACACTGAAGGAGAGCAGAGCAAGAACAGAGTGTTAGTGAATCGATGCTGCCCAGTGCTCGTGAACCCTCAGGAACAAGCGTTGCACGTTTCTGTGCTTTGGAGCCGTGGCTTTGGGGGGAAAGTCTGAAAAAAGGGTTTTGGATTATTCAATTCTGTATTTTTGTTTGATGTTATCAGTCTCTCACATGATTGTGAAGAAATTTTGGTCCAGTTCATTGAAGTTAGCAGAATTAATTTCTGCACAGCTCACTAATCTGGATCATGTCAACAACGTGATTCTTTTGTTTTCCAGCAATTCAGTTGTAGAGCTGCTGCTGTGTTTGGGATCATCGACCTGGTGCATGAAAGAGTTTCAACCAAGCTTTAGCTGTCAGACAGGTGGACTCACATCTGACTCTAGAATACTTTGGTATCCAGAGGAGTCCATGGTCCACTCAATGATTGCAAGGTGTCCAGTTCCTGTGGCTCCAGAACAAGCCCAAATCATTATCGCTCCACCACCATGCTTGACAGTTGGTATGAGGTGTTTGTGCTAAAATGTTGTTGGTTTGTTTGTGCATTCTGACTAAACATTTCCACTTTGGTCTGGTCTGTCTAAAGGACATTGTTCCACAGGTTTTGTTGCTTGTTCACATGCAGCTTTGCAAACCTAAGCTGTGCTCTGTTCCTTTTAGAGAGAAGAGTCTCCTGCAGTCTTTCCAAACAAGCCACACTGGTTCAGTCTTTTTCTAATTAGACCGTAGTGAACTTTAACGTTTAACATGCTAGCTGAGGCCTGGAGTCTGAGATGTAGCTCTTTGGGTCTTTTTACAGTTTCTCTGAGCATTGCAGGGTCTGATGTTGGGCTGAAAGTTTCTGGACGTCCACTCCTGGGAAGACTGGCAGCTGCCTTGAATGTTTTCCACTTGTGAATAATCTTTCTCTCTGTAGGATAATTGGACTCCAGATAGTTTGGAAATTATTTCATAACTCTTATGAGACTGATCAGCAGCGATGATTGATTCTTTGAGGTAATTTCTGATGTCTTTCCTCCAAGGCATTGTGCATAATTATACTTTTATAGAAGAATTTACACTAATGATGATCAGCAACTGGCTGCTACTACCATCTGAGCTCCTATGGAAGCAGTGAGGTTGGACTTGGTTACACAGTGAAGCTGTTTTAGTCTCAGTTTTTGTTAAAATAAATAATCCCACAATGTAATATGTCATGTGGTGGTTATCTTCTGTGGTTGTATTTAATTTTTAGACCTGAAAAGGTAAGGGTGATATCTATCACGTGATGCTTTAATCATTGGTCAGGATGTTACCCTTATTTTCTTTGTTTGTAGTTCATTTGCAAAAACACACACGGCTTATGAATCAACTGCTTCCATTTAATGTGTAAACATACACCAAATCATTACCATTTCATTCCTAACTCTAACCTTAAACCGCAGCCCAAACCCACATATGCTTTTCTCATATGTGACAGTTTCCATCATGCCAGCCGC
This sequence comes from Melanotaenia boesemani, assembly GCF_017639745.1. Taxonomy (NCBI): domain Eukaryota; kingdom Metazoa; phylum Chordata; class Actinopteri; order Atheriniformes; family Melanotaeniidae; genus Melanotaenia; species Melanotaenia boesemani. The sequence continues at coordinate 21,467,730 of NC_055696.1, read as the reverse complement.
TCACCATTAACAGTCTGTCTCCAACTTGTAGTCGGCCATCTTTCTGTGCTGCCCCTCCATCGATGATTTTGGTGACATAGATGCTGTTGTCTCCAGGGATGTGCTGGTTTCCAACTCCACCTGCAATACTGAATCCAAGGCCTGTGTGTGTGTTTGTAGACATGAAGAAGACAGTGAGTTTTAGACAATATGATGCGTGCCATAACATACAGTCACTGTACAGAGTTCTGTGTATGTATGCAATTTTTGCATCTACTGCTATTGATGTGTAGCACTTTAAGTGATATAAATCAGAGAGTGTAAATATTAAAGCTAGTTCATATAAAGTTTTTTTTTAATGTTTAGTTTAAATATCATATATAAATCTGCAGATCTTTTTTTCTTCCAATAAGACATTCTTATGTTAAATCAGGATCAGGGAAAAGTCCTGTTTGATGTGCATCTGAACCCACCTTTTGGTCCTTTGACAAGTTTGATCTCAGTGATGGTTTCTAACATTGGCCGGCGACGCCGAACATACAGACGAACAATAGAACCGGCAACCTTCAGAGCCTCGACAGCCTTACTGTGGGACACCTCAGACACATCTATGTCGTTCACCCGCAGGATGCAATCATTCACCCTGGAAGAGAAGCAGTGGTCAAAGTGATTAGTTATCCTTAGAGCAACGCTGCACTCGCAGGATTAATCTTTAAAACTCAAGCCATTTATTTATTTAATTGTTTAGCTCTTTTTGGTCTACCTTGTTTTTTGTTTGTTTGTTTGTTATTTAAAGGTATGAATGCATGTAGAAGCTCAACCCCTTTAATCCCAGTCAACATCCAGACAGTGGCCATCATTTATCAAACAAATGTGGAAACAAGAGCACATTTCATCGCAGGAAGGATCTTACGATTGGATGCACGTGTGATTTATGAAACGTTCGTATCTGACCAATCCCAGCGCAGGAATGATCGGGCCTTGATAAATGCGGGGGCTGAAATCCATCGTCATTTACATGTTACGCTCGTAATTATTCGTGGTCCAGAGGCTTCGCCCAGTGAGGTCAAATCACAAAGAGAAGACTCTCTGCCAAAAAAGAAAAAACTTTTCAGAGGTTGAGACTGAAAGCCTCACTAGAGTGGTGGAAAAGAATATAGAGGTGCTATTTGGCAGCCTAAAAACTAGAGTTAATGAACAAAATGCTACATGGAAGAGGATCACAGTAGCAGTCAATAACCTCGCCGCTGTTAAATGGACTCAACATTCATGATTAATGTTCTTTTATTTTTGTTTGTTTCTTATTTGAATAATAGTCCATGACTGGCAACCGAATGTCACAATTCTTTATTTTACACACTTGAAAATATAAAAGATGCTGAGATCAATGAAAACATTAAAAAACAGTGAATAAAACTTTTTCAGAATGCTAAATGTTGTCTGTGTTTACTTGCATTAATGAAGCATTACTGTGTTCAAGGTTTTATTATATGAGGCCACTATTTATATTCTCCAAAAGAGAAAATTAGTAGCCTATAGCATTTCCACCTGTCCAGTAAAGCAATGGTCACCAACCCTGGTCCTCAAGGCCCACTGTCCTGCAGGTCTTAGATGTCTCCCTGCCGCAACACACCTGATTCAAATTAAATGGCTCTCTGACAAGCTCTGCACAAGTCTGCTAATGAGCCATTAATTTGAGTCAGGTTTTATTATCATTTCCAGGTCAAAATCAAGGTCTCTTAGCAACACAGTAGTTGTAATGATCTGTTTTTATGATGAAAAATGATAAATAATAGTGTTATAATGGATCACTAATTGTGGATTTGCTCTGAATAAATATTACATTTTACAGCTGGAATGCAAACCTGGATGGATATTAACGCCTGGAAAAATTCTGTAGATCACCTAAAGGGTAAGCTATCGATCACAATTTACCCCCCAGAGTTACTCACTACTGTTCCTGAGAAATTATTGACAATCTAAGTGGATAGCGTCTAGTGGAGTTTTAAAGGTTAATGAATGATCAAACTGCATGTTTAGATGTGAGGGGGACACAGAGCATGTGCAGTGGTCATTTGAGACCCAATGGAAACATCCAGCATTTATGGAATCACAGGACTATTTATTATTGTTTTTATTGAGAGCCTTTTAGCTTGTAAGTTAAGACAGATTGATGCTTATAAAGAAAGAATGCAACTTCAGAGGAAAAAACCTGGATGAACTTTGCCAAACATATGCTTGTAATGTACTTTATTTATCCATTTTAAATCCTCTTTGCCTTCTTTTTTATTCATATGTTATTTTTATTTCTGACTGCAGATGGAAACTAGCTAGAAAGCTATAATCTGGTACACTGCATCTCCCCTCAGTCTGAGTACACGTTTTTACTGTATATGGTCTATAACAAATAAACTATATTAAATAAATAAACAAAATAAACTGTACATGGTGAGTAGTAAAATGGCCAAAATGGCAATTTTTGAGACCTCCCCTGAACTGTCAATACTAAAACCTACAGATGCATAATCTAAAGACTTCTTCAGGTTGTTTTAGGCAAGCCTGAAACTTTTTTCATTTATGCTTTGTACCATTTAATTTATCCATCACCAGTAACACATATACAGAATTTTACACATCTTAACAAATCTCACAAGTGTTTCCTTTACTATATTATAACTCTAAAAGTATTCAAATAGACCTTGTGGTTGCAGAGATATAAATCATGATGTCTTATTATGGATATGCAATTTTCAAGGCCTGAAAAGGCACGTGCCTCAGAGGGTTACATTGGGTTACTTTATTCTAAGTTTTTAATTAAGGTATGTCTTAAATCTATTTTCTTGAACACATAATTATGTATACACCACATATCTGTGCTACTTTATCCTGATCTTTTCCATGTTTTACCGTTATGTGCCATGACTTGTTTGGATAATATTTTGCATGCATGAAACAGATAAATAAGCCATCTCTGTCTTTGAATGTTTGATAAATACAATAAGAGTGTTTACTAGAGAGCTATAATCTATAGCATAAAATAACTGAAAAGCAGAGGACAGATGTAGCAACTCCTCTAAAATCATGTGAAACTAAATTGAAGCTGTGGCCAGTGAGACTGGAAAGGTGATCTGAATATTCTGCTCAGAGATCAGAACTTTTAATGAAGGAGTTTAATGAAAGATTCAGCAAATGGTATGAAACACACTCCATCACCAGTCAATGTGCCTGACAGCATCATAAAGGAATCAATGAGCTTCAGAGAGATGGTGACCTTAACCCACTCAGACCTGAGGCGACACATGCACTATCAGTGCTTTCACTTTTTAACCCTTAACATTTCAACCTCATTTTAAAGACACATGGATGAACAAAGTATTAATAAATACATCACGAATATGAGGGCAAATCCAATCATTTACAACTACAGATGAAGGTTTAACCTCTCAAATAGGTTTAATTTAATATTTCTAGTTTACTCGGAGGCTGAGTTAAAAAGGTTCTAGTCGACTGTTTTCCTCCCAAAATAAACCCTTCTGCTTTTTAGAAGGCTTTTTAAAACTAAGCCTAAGGCCTGAATGCACCGAATCTAAAATTTTCCACTTCTGGGGAGACAAGGACTGAGATGTACATCTCTATTTGGGACAAACTACAGCAGAAAGTGCAATGTCTGACTCTGGAACAAATTTGCTACTCAGTGCAGGGTAGTAATCTCAAATTTTATGCTACCTAGCAACCTGTTCTCAACCGAGTCTGGAGTCTGATTATGTTGTAACTCATTAAACCTTTTTATTAGCCACCTATTTTGTTTTTTCTTCTTTTACTATATATCTGTATGATATAGAGTATTTTTTCAGTATACATGTTTGTATGGTTATCTGTCAACTGCAAACTGTATGTTTGTTGCTTATATCCAAAATGTTATTATTATGATTTTCCTTTGTACAATTTGTTCTCCTTGTTATGATAAGCTGGTGCTGTAAGAATGGGTGGTGGGTGGGACTGTGGGGTGTTGTTGTCTGTTGTTAATTATTGTTTGTTAGACACTACCTTTCAAAAGTTTGGGGTCACTTTGCCATGGGATTCAATAGGGAAGTGACCCCAAACTTTTGAACAGTAGTGTATATATGTAAATATTAATAAAAAGAATTATATATAAAAAAAAAAAAAAAACTACAGCAGAAAGCAACTCTTGGTTCTTCTAAATCCCGACTTAGCTAATTCTATAAAAAAAAACAGCTTCAGTAGCATCATTCTAAGACGGACGCAGTTTGACCCAAACACAGTGAGGTTAGTGTCATATATGTTCAGTAACTCACATGGTACCAAAAATCTGCCTCGACAGGGAAAAGATTAACACTCAGTTCTTTTTCTTTATAAACATTTACCTCAACTGTGAAGCTACTGAGTTGTGAAGGTTTGCTATTGTGTGCTTTATTTGTTTCTGACGTTTTTGGCCATGCTAATGGATAAAAACAGAAAAAGAAACAAATTTCCAGGATAAAAGGCATTGTGAAGCACACGTAAGAAATCACAGATGCTGCTCAAGGCCAAATATTCAGCTTTGTCCAAAAGTCTTGATCCAGCCCTCATTTCTACAGATTCTGCTTCCAATCTTTCAAATAGGTCCTAAGCAACAGCAATTGACTTCTAAATCAACTTAACACTTACCTGTTCAAGCATAAAAATGTTTCAAACTCAAGATCCAGGCTGTGTTAAAGCTGCTAAAACCACATACTGACTTTCACTTGTACAAACAGTTTTTGATTTATTTGCTGAATTACTGTTTATGTTTGTACTTGTTTCATTCAGTCACTACAGCTTTTCTAACCATGAGAAATACACAAGAAATAAACAGAAAAGTGATGCTGACTGTAGTTTATCTTTAAAACAACGATAGTCACTAAATAAATAAATGGAGGATGAGTGACTAACCTCAGGCGTCCATCTTCTGCTGCGGCTCCTCCAGGGATGATCTTGGTTATGAAGATGCCGGGGTCATCACCGATGTGTGGGTTATCAGTCCCTCCAGCTATACTAAAGCCCAAACCTGAGTTACCCTGAGGCCAAAAACAGTCAGAAACACCAGGAATGAGATGTCTTCAGTCAACAGAAATAATAACAGCTTCCTAAAAGTTTAAAATAAAAAAAGAAAACTAGCCTAAAAAAAACGTTCTACAACAATTTAGGCAGTGGCTGATGAGCTATACAGTCTGACAAGATAAACATTGAAGATGTAACGTATCGACCTCATTTTTCACAGTTCTTTCAGATTTTTCTGAGATTAAACACATCGCTGTGCAATCTGAGATACTCACTCGTTCAAGAGTGATTTCCTCAAACTCATATTCGATTTCTGTGCCGTTGACCTTTAAAAACAAGAAGAAGAAAAAGAAAAATTAACCTGATCATTTTAAAAAATTCCTTAAACAATTCTGCAAAAAAAAGAATTAATTCCCGTAACAGTGATAACTTATTTTCATGCCTGATGGATGCAAGTTGTGGCTCAATATTAAAGTCATTTGAACATTTCAAATGAAAAGCCTCAACTCCAGGCGAACATTTAAAAGAGTGGTAACACCAGTAGATATTACTGTAACATGGAGAAAGTAAATTTATAACCAGTAAAAATGAAAAATCTTTAACTGTTAACTTGATCTCATTAACAAAGAGGACCAATGACTATAATAAGTTACACAAACAAAATGTAGTACACCTAACATGCTTAGTAGAAAAGCTACAACTGAAATTGCAAGCGTTAATCCTGTACTAAAAATCATAAAAAGACTCACAAAAGGAAGTGACTCCAATGTTTCTGTGTTGACAATGATTGGAGCGGGGCTGGCCTGTAAGAGACAGCAGAGAAAGCTTCAGATCACATGGTTCAATTATCGAGGACCCAACATTGTCCAGGAGCTGGGCTCAACACCTCAGAGCTCTAAGTGGATCGTGTTGGTTTAGCAGCTTTAAAAATGATGACTCACCATTTAAAGCTTTAAAAACAAGTAAAATCTTCAACCTGATCCTGAAATGATCGGGAAGTCAGCGAAGAGTAAAGAGCACAGGGCTGAGGTGATTGTGTCATCAATATGCCAACAGCTGCATTATAAACAAGCTTTAAGCTACAAATAAACGGCAGGTCTGAACAATGGCGAGTTACAATCACCCAGCTGGGAATTAACGAGAAAATTCATGACTATTTCTAAATCTTGGAAGATTTGCTTGAAAGGTAGGGCTTGACTTTTCTAAGAAACCTCAAGTAAAAAAAGCTAATCTGCTGATTTAGTTATTTTTATAAATACTTTTAAGATTTTACCTTATTAATCTAAACTGGGAAATTATGCTCTGCATTTTACCCATGTCTAGATTTACTAGAGAGCGGTGGGCTGTCATGTTTCGGCACCCTGCAGTTGGAGAGGGAAGGAGCTTGTTAAAGGGCCCAGTGATTGACCTCGGGGACTTGAACCTGAGATATAAATTTGTACTTCATCTGCAAATCAGTGGTAGGAAATGTCATGCTTTTTAAATCTAGACCCAAGAAGGAGCGGATGTAAAATGAATCCCTGTGGGACCCTAAAACTAAGTGGACCTGCTGCCTTGGTTGAACAGAAAAAGTCCTATTGCACATGTAAGACCAAAACCTAGTTTAAAACGATGCCTCTGATGCTTACATACACTGTCAAACTTGTCAAAATGTCTGGTGGTCCAATGTGTCTGTGGCTGCAGTAAGGTCTAAAAGCACCAGGACAGCAGTGTTTCCAGAATCACTGTACAGGATCATCTGAACTATGTTTGGGAGTCCTAAAGTCAAGATGGGAGATGTAATCTAAGGAGGTGGGAAATGATAGTGCGAAGATCCTGTGGGGCATCCACCTCCAGACTGAAACTGGTGATGGCTGACTAGCTGGACATTAATGTGGCCGATAGATCACAGAAGAAGGCAGCATTGATAGATGAAGCGATCCGAAATGACAGAAAGAAGAAAGACCATGAGAATCTTGAAAATGCCAAGACTTTTCTTTTTAGTATTTATTTCAAATATAAGGGTTAAAGGGAGCAGTTGAAAAGATGTTGGAAGTGAAAGTAACAGTGTAGCCAGTGGTAATCGAAGCACTTGTGGCCATGACCTCCAAACTGGGAGAGTGACTCTAAAAGATCCCAGGAACACCAAAGAGCACAGCCAAAGGTGGACTTAAGGTATCAGACAGAATCTGTTTGTTTTGAATCACATCAACAATGTTTGCATAAACATTACACAAATAAAAGTTGCACACATTTACATTATAACCCCCCAAAAATCTCCAACATTAATAGACAGACAATAACACAGGACTAGACACATCATGCAACACATTATCTACAATACACACTTGTGTAACACATTGTGTCAGACAAGATGAAGATGGAGGAGATGGGGACTCGAGTCTGGGACTCTGACTCGAATCACACTTAAGTCGCCTTTCCACTGACTTGAAACTCGACTTGGACTCGCACTCAAAAGACTTGAGACTGAATTCGGACTTGCGATTTTAAACTTGATGAGAATCTTTTTTTTTTTTTTTTAGGATCTTCTCTCCGATCTGCTGTCATTTTCCCAGGCGTAACACTGACATAACATCACACGGACGCACGTGCAATCAAAACATTGACAGCACCAATCAACGCAGCTGTAGCTGCAGCATCATTGTAACCTTTGGGAATTAAAAACCTAATAAAAAGGAGCTAGTATAACAGCTGCAAACTGGAATGTCTGTGGTATAAAAATCCAGAATGCTGGATCCACCACATCGACTTTCTCCACCTTAAAACACATCTGGAGAGGTTGGTCTCTGTAACAAGAAGCTAATTTTAGCATCTATGTTAGCAACAAGCCACAGTGGCGTAAATGTTAGGTTGTCACTACTTTTGTACAACCAGTTTGGCTCCACGGAATGTGTTCAGAAGAAGAACAAGACATTTAATGAACAATTGTACATAAACTAATGATTTTGCCATGTTGGCCTGGGATCAGACCCACTAAACAATGTGGCTTTACTGGGTCTGCTTGTTTTTAAAATACAACTGTTTCTGATTTAGGAATGTACTGAATATTTATTGAGCCTGGAAGTACTGGATCTAAATTTAATAGAATATTAAGTTTTTAATTAAATCTTAAAAAGTTTAAATTTAATATGTTCTGTACAAGTCTCACACAATTATTTCAAGCCCCTAAAAAGACATAAATAAATAAGATTTTTCTGATGCACTAGTGCAGGAATCACTAACTATGGACCTGTGGCGCCACTGTCCTGCAGATTTCACATGCTTATCTGCTGCAATACACCTGAGTCATATTTTTAAAGGGTCATTAATGGGCTTGTGCAGAACGTGACAACAAGCTGTCATGTGAATCAGATGTGTTGCAGCAGGGAAATGTCTAAACCCTGCAGGGCAGTTGGTGATCCTGAACTAAAATGTAGCATATTGGCCCTCCTCTTTATATTTAGGGAAATTATATGAACTGCAGTTTGGGTCAAGATGGATGTTGTCCAGAGGAGAGGGACAGAGCATTTGTCAGTTTAAGCTACAGATCAGTTCTATTACTAAATGCTGGTAGATAAAGGATGAGTATGGATTTTAAATTCTTTGGATATTAAAATGCATCTTCTAAGCAGACCAGACAGCAGGCGTTACATGGCAGATTACTTGTTACAACTAAAAGTGACTTGAGACTTGACTTGGACATAAGGTCAAAGACTGACACATGACTTGGACTTGCAAAAAAGGACTTAAGTGTAATAAGGATATTAATGGGAGAATTTTTTAATAGTTTTCTTTTACAAAAGTAACTAAAAGTTACTTTCAACAGTAGTAAGTAATTAACACAGTAACTGAGTTACTTTTTTAATGAAGTCACTAGTTACTTTTCTCAGTAACTAGCACAACAGTGGTGAAAACTAAATGTGACAAATCAACAGCCACCAAGTCCAAATAATTTAACATAGAAAATCTAACCTGGGTAACCTGCTGGGTAATGAATTTCATGTGTGTAAGGGGTCTGTAGTAGATGATTCATCATTTTTGTGTACGGCTGGTCTCACTGATTTAAAATGAAAATAAAGAAAATCCATCTTACAAATTAAAAGGCCAATCTGTAGTTTTATCTGTCTGTCTGGGTAGCAACGAAAATCAATTTAAAAACATTAAAATGGAAGGAATGAAGTTTCCAGTCCTTTGCCAGGTGCAAGCTTCCTAACCTGTGAGTGATCCTGAGTACCACAGTGTCTCTTCTTCAGTTTCCCCATCAGAGTCTGTTTCCACTTGCAGACAGTAGCTGGAGAAGGCCATCTCATTGGGCTCAAATGCCCTGTCCTTATGCTCCCCAGGTCTGTGGAAAAACTCTGCAGGATGTCTATAGATAGTCTCTTCTTGAGGGACCCAAATCCCTCAGCGCATGAAGGAGACAGGAGGTTTGGTGCACTTCCTCCATATAGACCACAGCCCAGGAACGATCTGTTCATCATACTTTCCCACCGCTGCCTCCCTATAAAGCTCATGATGAACCTGGTTTTGTATTCCCTAACACCCCCTTAGTGAGAGAGATCACCAACCATGCCAAACAGCTTCTACTAACAATCAGGCTTCCTGCGACAGCAAAGACATCCAACCGAAAAAACAGTTCAGTAAATTCCTACTTCTGTGGAAGTAAAATAATCCATCCATCGGCTTTATCAGCTTATGTTCTTTTGAAAAATCAACCCCTTATCCATGAGCAGTAGTTTGGAGTGATTTGATGCTTTATGATGGGTATTTTAGCCCTCTTTACAGCTGCGTTTTGGTGCAACAAAGCGCAATCGTCCAGCAAACAGAAGAACTTTAAAACAATGTATGCAGCACAGCTGTGGGGAACAGATGGGTGATATTGCTCCAGGGGAGGGGGTTAAAATTCAGGAGAAACACTTGCAAAGCATACTCAATATATCTGATTGGGTGAGAGCTGCAGTAGCTGGCTGCAAACAAAGATCTGATTGGATTAGGCAGGAGAGAGTGCTGGGTGCTGGAGCCCCCTGATATAAATCACATGGGGCCGTAATTAATGCCTGAGGGAAGATGGCTCTGTCAGGCAGCCAAAACTAGATTAGAGACAAATCAATGGAGCACGTCAGGAAAAGAGGAGGACCGACAGTTTCAAGTGCCAATAACAAACATAAATGAGCATTAAAAAACACAGAAACTACAAGTTGATCACATTAATGGGAGTTAAATCAAATACAAATACAGTTATCAGGCAGCTCTGTGGAAGCAGCTCCCAGTCTGGGTTCAGGAAGCAGACAACCTCTCTACCTTGAAGATTTGGCTTCAGACTTCTCTTTTTCATAAAGTTGAGAGTCATAGTTGGCTTGCTGAGCTTTATGTCCCCCCAACCCCTAGGCAGAGGGCCCACACCAAGCCCAAGAGGAACAGCCCCCCCCCCCAGACGACCACCCGGCGTGGGTCAACACCCACCCCAATGTTCCAGCCGCACACCCCAGGAACTAGGGCAACATCGATCACTCCCCTTTTCCTACCCTTCTCATACCTGTCTTCTCACACCATCATCACACATGACCCTTCTACCATGCCTGAGGGAGACACCCCTGGTGCACCAAATGATAGCAAGCCCACACCACCAGCCCCAGCCACCACCCCTCCCACCACACCCCACTCAGATGCAGCAGACTGGCCACCCCCCAGGAGTGTTGGCGTCCATTAAGGGTCAGTGTCTTTATTAACTTGAGATAAAAACACAAAAAATAATACGATCAGTCTCTCATCAACTTAATCCACTGGGTGTTGTTTTTAAAAATGGCGGTTACTACACAAATTCAGTGAGAAGATCCAAAAATCCAGAAACTTGTAATCCCAAATTGACCAATCATGAGGGAGTACATCCGCATAACCGTCTGCGTAGCAGGGGTGCACATCAGGTCTGGGAGAGGTGCGCGTCGTGCCTCTGCGGAGCTGTGCAGCGCCTACAGATGGCCACCTCCGCTCCACCCAGCATGACGTGCATGCCTCTACATGTGTGTGTGTGTGTGTAAAGAAGCGGGGCAGTCTTGATTTTAAAAAAGTTTTCTGGCAGCTGTCTCCATAAACCTGAAAACTAAAGGTTCTGCCTCCCATTCTGGTCCTTGAAATTCCAAGAATCTTAAGGAGACCAGAACTCTGGGAATAGAGATTTTGTTGTTGATGGGACTAAACTGTTAAAGGGCTTAGTAGATAAGAAGAAGGGTTTTGTATTCAACTCTAAACTTTACCGGACAGTTAAGGGAGGCTGAAACTGGACAGATATGATCAAACCTGGCTGGGGTGGTCAGCACTTCGGCTGCAGAAGTCTGGATCAAGGAAATTTAAAGAAAGCTTTGGAACTACCGGCTAAAATGGCAAAGGCCAAAACAATCAAGTCTTAAGGAGATAAAAGCATGTATAAGTTTTTCAGCATGTAGAAGAAATTATCAGTTTACACAGGCCTTAATGTCAGAGAGACAAGTTGGTTTGAGTAACTGATAAGTTTTCTGTGGTTTAATTGAAAGAAAAAAAAAAAAAAAAAAAAAGCTGGGTATCATCAGCATAACAGTGGAAATTAATATGTTTTCAGATGATATTGCCCAAAAGAAGCATGTAAGTAAAAACAGAATTGGTCCAAGACCAGAACCTTGGGGAATGCCATAACTGACTCGGCTTTCTTTGAAAGACTTTTGATTTATGTACAGAAAAACTAAGGGCTCCCAATTCTTAGTGTAGGAGCCTTTTGTTGTTTTTGTCACTTTAATTTTTGCTGTTTTGTGTTATCACAGTGTGTGGCAGTGAAGTGATCCACCAGGCGTATTAAATTGCAGCCACAGGTGATGCGGGGCATTTCAATTAGCTTGGCTGTGGGAGAATGACACAGTTTTTTTTACCACTATCACTTTTTTGTTATTTGCACCTTTTATTTAATGTGATCTGTCATCGCTGCATACCATAAGATCATTGAAAATAAACAGGAACTTTACCCAACATGGACGGTGGCTTTTTAACAAGTGAGTTATAAACAGATCTCTCCCCTTACCCAGCTGAGTGGCTAAATGCTGTAGTAACTACACTTAGTCATCAGTTCTTCTTATTTCCTTGTTCATCTTGGTGTGACCACCTCTCACACACTGGCCCTCGAGTCATCCTCCTTGGATGTGTAAATGCAGATACTTCTCAGGCCTTGGTTGCGAAGCAGCAACATTTTTTGCTTCATGATTTTAAAATTCTGCTGGATAACCCTGATTACCAGTCTCACTTAACCATTGCTGAGGGTTTGGCAGCACTTAAAAACTGCACATAGCTCAGAGGAGATCAGCTGAAAGGCTTGGAAACAAAAGTCAAGAGTCAAACAGAAAACCCTGGTGCACTTACACACATACACAAACTTGACAGCAGCCCTCTTAAAAACACACTTGGCTGCTATAGTGCAGGTCCATTATGAAAATGATGTTTCCCACACACCAAATGGCTGCTTTTGCCACCAGGGCATCAGAAAAGTAATAACCATAGAGAGGTAAATCAGGAATAGAAAAAAGGAGGGAGACAAAAAAGCACAGAAAATACAAAAGTAAGGACAGAGAATGTAAAGCTTTTGGCTTCTTGTAAATACCAAAAAATCCATAAAACCAAGAAAAAGAAGCAAATACAAATCATTTATGATGCAGCAACCAAGTAGTGTTTTACAGTTAGTTTATGTTTGTGTGAATTAGGTGGAATGAAAATTCTGTTTGAAATAAACACTGCACAACAGAGGTGCACAATACCACCAATAATACTGTCACCGCTGTTTTAGCAGTGTGCAAACTGACATTATTGAGTGTTTATTTTTTTTTTATTTTATTTTATTTTATTTTTTTTTAAATGACCTCACAAAACCAACAAAACACCATATATTAGCTGAATAGATTCAGCAGAAGCCACTTGCTGTAGTGGATCTAAATGAGCACATGATTTCTCCCTAGGCATCCTCCGGCATAAGTTAGCTATGTGGGGTTATGCTAGCTGGGAGTAAACAGTCAGTGTTTTTTTTTTTTTTTTTAAGATTGATGTGGGTGAAATGACTGCAATATCCAGGATATGTTCAAAACTCGTCACTGTAAAACAGAGCTTCTCAATTACCATGTTTTATCATCTGCAAACCAACCACATCAAAGAGTGCAAGGAATATAAACAGCATGCTGACTCAACACGGTTGACTAACCTCTAACTGAAGCATTAAGCAGATGAGCACATAAAACAGTCAAGAAAAATGAGGTGTAAAGCCTGGTTTCCACCCAGGGGCCTGGCATTTTTATTTGTTTCTAAAAATACAAAAAACTGGGAAAGGTGCCAGAATATCCGACCTGACCTGTCCTACTTTTTTTGGGACTCTTCTATTGGGCTCCCTGTCTTACTAATCCAACCCTAAAGGATGAAGTTTGACAGTCCAATCCACTATCTGGTTGAAAGAGTCATCACTCCCTGTGCGATTCAGCAATAAGAACAAAGCGGGAACAGCTCCAAGTTTAAATATACTATGGATTTTTTGTTGTTTAAAGCCACATGCCAAGAAGACAGAACACAAACTACAGGATATCCACCATTCTCATCCTTTGTTTCTGTGTCACGCTGGTATGACGTCATGCTGCTATGCAGCTGATGCTCTATCCAGCTTAAACCCCGCCTACCAGGTAGGAGTATGATTGGCTGTGGAAAAGCAACAAAGATCACGGTTTAACGAATCGTTCCATCCTGAGCTGGACCCCTTAGTGGAAATAGGGCTTATGGAATAATATCACCAATTCCAACACCAAAAAATAGTGCAAATTTATGTGGACTCGAGATATCCAGTGTCTAGTCAGAAATAATTTAGCAAAACTGCTATGTCCCCAAACTTTGGTGAACAGACAGTAAAAAGTGCAAAAATAGCTGATTACTGGTCGAGCAGAAGATCCGTGCCATACCTTCACTTTGCGGTGCATTTCATTGATGAACCTTGGCAACTTCAGTGCTACTGTTTACAAGTATCATAGTTCCTGAATGACCATACAGACCATAATCGTTGCCTTTGATCTGAAAGATGCCCTCATGATAGCTGATAGTAGATTGTATGGTTCGCAAAGTAAATGTGTGTATCTCATATGAAATCTCATATTTGTTCAGACAAAGAAGCTTTTGTTGCCAATTACAGAGCCAGCCCTCTAACTGAATAAACATATTGTTTGAGGGCCTGGATAAAGTAGCTTTCTGCTGTGTTTGCTCTCCTCTCCCTTCACTCAGCTAATGATGCAGCATAATCTGACTTCCAGCTTATGCAGACTTACATGGGTCATCTCTGACTGGCTGACCTGAGGGTCAGAGCGGAAAAGTACAGCTTCAACAACTCTGAAATAAAAAGAGGGCGTTGCCCATACCGAGCCTTAGATGAACTTATAATCATGACGTATTACACTATTTTATCATTTATTTAAAAAAAAAAACAAAGAAAAAAAACATTAGTTTCTGCACAGCTGTCTTTTTCAGAATCAGCCTGAGGTCTTTACTTTGGATCACTGAAACCAATTGCTATCTGAAAATACATTTAAAAAACAGCATTACTTAAACCATTATAGGATATCAATCACCTCAATAGCCACATTGTACAGTTTAGATATTGGTAAATAATAAGTTAAATGTGAATAGACAGGGGAAACTTTTTAAAGCTGAAACTTATTAAATACGTCACATCTTCATGTCACCAGGCAGAGGATGTTGGCTCAGCCTTAAATGAACAGAAAAAGCTGCATCCCACCCGCATGGGTTTTACAGTGCTGTATACAGTTTTATATCAGGGACGGTTTATGTTTATGTTTATGTTTATTGAGATCCCCATTAGCGTCAGCAGCATGCTGCATCAGCTATTCTTCCTGGGGTCAGTAACGGTGACTGGATAACTTGAATTGAGTCCACCTATTTTGTTCAGTTTGCTGTACAAAGCCAAGAACTGACAATTCTCCTAAGCTGCAGTCTTCTAGTGTAAAATCTAGGGCCTAAGAAGCACTTCTGAAGTTTTTCTTCGGGAGGTGCAACCTCACTACAGCTAATTCAGCATCCATCTTGGATCCTGTTTCTTCTCAGAGCTCTCTTCAGTCAGTAAGTCAGTCTGATGTTGACTTTCGTTTTATCTCTTGCTCTCTTTTTCTCTCTTTCTTTTCTTCTCTTCCTTCAGTGATGTCCTCAGTTAAACTGTATTTTATATAAGAATGTGGTTCCTTGTGGTTTGTGTATCCTGCTAGTTTTCCAGGTCCTCCTACCGCTGTTAAGTGGTGGTCTCTTCCAGCCAATCAATGCCTGGGAGTGGTCTACAAAAGAACTCAGGACCTGCACATCTTGGCCTTCTGGTTACTTTTGCCATCACATCACACCACCTGGTGTGGGCCAGGTTATTAGTTTTGTCTGCTGGTTAGGGTTTTGTTGTGTTACTCCTTATTTAAGAGGTTCTGTTTATTTCCATACTTTTACTTTCTTCAATTTTCCAGATTGGCCTTGTAGGAGGAGATTAATTTAGTTTCCTTGTGTGTCATTTTCTCCCATTTATGTTAAAGTTAGGGTAGGTTTATATACTTTTGTTTTTGTGGTTAGGTAAGTTGTCCTTTTTATTTCTAGTTATGGGTGTTTTGTTTGTTATGTTGGCCTTGGCTCTCCCTCTCTTCCTAGAGATTTCATTGTACTGTCACCAAAATGGCTCAGAATGTTCAGAAGGCATGTGTCTTTAAAAGTTATCAAAAGTTTCCTAATAGGAGAAAGGGCGTAGAGGGGGCGAGACATCAAAGTTTGACGTCTCGCCATGAAAAACAAAAGTGATATAACTTCCATTAGAAGCTTTATTGCCTTTCTGCGTTTTAATTGACACATGCTAACATTAAATATAAGACTGAAGACTGTCTCCTGATTTGCATCTTCTAGAGTTGTGTTACTCCCTGTCTCCCTTGACTTTCCTCGGGATGTAATAGTAAAACTTCTAAAACTTTAAAGTAATTGAATTGTAGATATAGAAAAGTTTAAGTGACTATGGTCTGAATATGTGACTGTATTGTGTCAGAAAATGGGCTATTCATACACATTCAATTGTCTTATGCTATTTTCTGTCTACATAAAAGACTAATTGTGCTTGTTTATGTGTTAACAGAGTGCATTCCTAAGACAAAACAGAACTGCACAAACAAGAAAGTTTCTTTACAACTTGTGTTTTACAGCTCCAAACTAATGGATGTGGCTAAATCCTCCCCTAAACTGACCTGAAGGACTCAAACAGTGACTGACCCGACTCTTCTGCGTCAGACACATGCAGACTTCATGGCACTCTGTCTGATCCCTTTGTAAAGGTTTTAATAAATATCTATTAAAAGACAATTTTGAGCTTATGATCCTTATTTCAGAGTTCCACCAGAATTGTTTTATTCATTTATTTATTTAGGTACACTTATTTATTGTTATTCTGGGTTTGCATTCCCTTTTGGTTGCATTGTTATTGCTGTTTATTATCAATGCCTTTCCGGTTTGTTTATTGTTGTTTTTGTTGTGTATTTCATGTATATTATGTGTATGTGTCTATATATGCAGCTGTGTAAGAACCTGTGAAGAGGAAGAATTTCCTTTGAGGTTAAATAATCTATCTTGATCTTGAAGAGGCTATTGTTTTAACAAGGTGGCGTCAATTTTACTAAACTGTTTGCCAACCACCTGGAAAAAACAACAGAAGGGCGCTGCTGTTTCACTGGTATATTTTGTTTTGTTTAAGTGGTGGTATAGTTTAGTTCCAAAGATCTGATTTCCGAAACTGAGATGAGGGATTATGTTAGAATTTCCCGGTTATCCCTGCTGAACTTATCCTTGATTCGGTTTCACAAAAGCATCAGCATGTGTTAATTGTGGAATTTAATAACTGTTAATACTGTAATTTAGCTAGCACCTTTTGGATTTATAACTGTTAATATAACACTATATGGTAGGTTTATGTCAACATGATATCCCATGAGTTGTTGCGGTTGAATTCACTCAGATTGCTAAATATAATATGATTTAATTCCCACAACATTGTTTTCAAAGTGTGTTACAAGAAATTCAGCCTTGGTCCTTCATTTCAGCCATTCCAAATATGGATCTAGTGAGCTCTACTGAGAACGGGTTGTTTCTGTGTCTGAACTTTTAACACTAGAAGTCCCAGAGAGGGGTCAATTGACCTTTCTACCTTTACAACCCAGAGATGGGTCGATTGACCAGTAGGATTTTAGCTAAAATCCTGTCTTAAGCTGCGAACAGCTTCTTTTGTTTGTAGACGAGTCAATTACTGGCACACCCCAGGAGGGCGCATACTTAGGGGAGACACTGTAGACTCTTGAAACTGGACTGTCAACTTTTGCCCAAAGCTTGGCTTGAGACACTGCTTGGTCCCCTGAGTATGAGATTGGAGTAGACCTCAAACAGATTCAGAAAGGTTTTCCTGCATTCTAGTATATTTCAAATAATTAAAAATATATTTGATATGATATATGATATATACCTCCTCGACACATTTGTGTGCTTTTAGAAGAAAAAAAAAAAGATAATCATTGTGGGCCTTCAATAAAAAAGCAAACAATTTAGAATGATATGACAAAATGATGAATTCATATTTTTTTAAAAAATCACTTTAAAAGGTCCAGCTCTCCTCTTTTCATACAAATGAAAAAATACAAATTTTTCAAACTTTCTAACCCAATGTTCATGTACCTTATGTCCAAAAAGCCCAAGCAATGAACAATTTTGAATATTTAAAATGAACATTTTTTGATTGTGGTGGTACAGGCAGGGTCTGTGAGTAAAATGCCCAGAAGCATTAGTGTCTAAGTCAAGAGGGCATAAATGTCAACATGACAAAGATATAAAAGAACAACTGTGAATTTTTTCCAATGCTTTTTATTTTTGTCATAAAAAAAACAACAAAACAGTTAAAATAATGCAAGTAATGAAACAATTTCACAAATATTTACACAAGGCTACAGTGGCATGCCCTTGTGTGAATGGCTTTTCTGCTCTTTCAGCAGTCCGTCTGTGCTAAGTCCAAACATGCTTGGCACTTCCATGGTATCTCCATCCTGCATTTGCCACATGTGTATTTGTAGCAGTCAACACATCTTACAGTTGCGCAATTGTTCTTGCATCGATGGTTGACCTGACATTTTGCCCTTTTCCCAGGGCTAGGTGTGGGAGGTTGCTGCTGAAGCAGTTGCTCCTTATGTGCCTTCTTCTGACTCACATGAGAGTTGGCCAACTCTTTCGCGAGCTCAACCAGGAAGTCCACTCTTCTCTCCTGCACTCCGGTGCATTCCTTATGAAGAACATGAGCGTTCAGTGCCGCCATGTCGATCATGTTGTAGAACACGGCGACTGGCCATCTCCGCGTTCCTGCACGCACGCTGTACTCCCGCACCATCTGGTCCATCACACACACACCACACTTTGTGGTGTTGTATTGTGTGACAGTGTTTGGCTTCCTTTTGGTGGTATTCTCAGTCTCAACCACATTGTGCATGCTGCTGAGAAGATAGACAGTCTTTTTCCGTTTCGGCGCATATACTGTGAGTGTTGCACCAGTGGTGGAAAACACTCGAGTGGTGAATTTAGTGTGGTCCTTCTGTCTAGTTGACTGAGGAATTTCCCGGTGAATCTTGTTGACTGTGCCAAGGATGGTGGTTTTCCGGCTAAGCAGTCGTTGCGCAAGGGACAGCGATGTAAAAAAATTGTCTGTTGTTACAGTTCTGCCCTTATCCATGAACGGCTCCATCAGCCTCATCACTACACTCTCAGAGAGTCTCTCTCCACTGGGACGACTGGGGTCCTTGCCAAGATATGGCAGGATATTGCAAATGTACTTTGATTTCAAGTCACAAGCCAGCCAAAACTTAATGCCAAATTTGTCCGGTTTTGTTGCAATGTACTGCAGAAAACTGCAGCGAGTCTTTGTCGGGAAAAGCTGTTGATCAATAGTGATGTGTCGACCAGGGTTATAAGATCTGATGCAGTTATTGACAAAAGATTCCCACAGATTAGAAATTGCAGCAAACTTATTTGTCTCCACTCGCTCACTGCGTGTGAACATGTTATCAAAGCGTAGGTGTTGCATGATGTTTTGGAAGCGGTTTCGGGCCATAGTAGCAGTGATTCGTGGGTTTCCCAGCTCTGCTGACCAATTGTCACGTAGTGATGGAACTTTCTTCACCCCCCGCAAGATAATAATTGCAATAAATGCCATTAGTTCTGGGAGGTTCATGAACCAATCTGCCTGCTCCTTTTGCCGTGCATGCTGAATGGTCCATTCTTGAATGCTACGAAGCATATCAAGTGTCATAAAACAGAAGAAGCTTTGAAGACGAGTCCGGATACTTCTTCTGGCCTTAGCAGTTGGCTCTCCATCTGTGCCGTATGGTTCTATTGGGGTGAAATTGAGACATGTCCCCAGCTGTTCTTCATGCCACACTGTGCCATCTTTAGCCATCTCTGTCCTCTCACTTCCCAACCGAGCCCTCTTTTCTGGCAGTGGAGCAGTCTCATCATCTGCAAGGTAAACAATTTCACAATTTCAGAGGACGAAAATAGGATGTTTTGGAAATAAGATTAAAAAAATCCTTTATTTGTACCAAAATGGAGAAATTCCAGTGTTGCAACTCACAGTACAGGACAAAGCAGAAAGAAAGAAATTTGTCATACCAAAAAGTTCAATAATAGTTTCAAATCTTACCTGAAGACTGCTCAGAGTCAGAGTCCGAATCCAGCTGAATTTGTATCTCTTCTCCATCTGAGTCACAAGGGTTTGTATCGCTGAGGATCAGGTCCAATGCCTGCTGAGTTGTAAGCCGCCTCTGCATTTTGCTTCCTTCTATTTGTTGGAGGTGAAGCTAGCTACTATTTATCCCCCTCAGCCCACCATCCCCCACTGCCACAGAATTTACCAGACGTTTCAAGGTAACAAGGAGGGGCTGGATGCAATGGGTGCATTCCTCAGGTAATGGCTGCATTTACAAATGAAGAGATGCTAATTTTTGCCAGCAGAGTCGTCAGTTTGGACTAAAGGTCTTTCGACCCTTCTCTGGGACTTTAGGGAGACATCAAAATTCCTGGGACTTCTAGTGTTAAATCTTCATGAGTGGTGCCTGTCTACGCCCCTCTCTATGAGAGGATCCAGCTTTTGCTGGCACCCGCTCAGGCAACCACGACAGACCGATGCAGAGTCCACATCACTGCAGACGCTGCACCGATCAGCCTGTCGATCTCCCGCTCCATCCTTCCCTCACTCGTGAACAAGACCCCGAGATACATGAACTCCTCCACTTGGGGCAGGACCTCATTGCCAACCCGGAGAAAGCACTCCACCCTTTTTTTTTAACGGCTGAGAACCATAGTCTCGGATTTGGAGGTGCTGATTCTTATCCCAGCTGCTTCACACTTGGCTGCGAATTGCTCCAGTGAGAGCTGAAGATCACGGCCCGATGAAGCCAACAGAACCACATCATCCTCAAAGAGCAGAGACCCAATCCTGAGGCCACCAAACTGGATCCCCTCAACAGATCCCCTGCGCCCAATCACATTATATATGTAAAAAATGTATTTCATCTTTATTTGAGACACAAAAATACATAAATAAATAAAAAGGATAAAAGAACATGACCACATTTAATAAATCTATAGTGATCTCAAAAAAACAATAAGAATACCTTGTAAGAAAATGAAATAAAAATCACCTGAGAAATTAAACTTTCAACTTTTATTGTAAGTCACTGAGTTTGCCCTAATGTTTATGAATATTGAATTAAAAATAAAAGTTGTTACTGTTACTTAAAGTAACTTGAAAAGTTAAAGCAGGATTGTGTTCCATAATGTCTCAGTTTATGTCGTCTTTTTATGTTTTGTTGTGTCAGATTCCCTCCGCACACACATAATCATAGCTTTTTTATTGTAAACACAGAAACACACAATGATCAATGCCTCAAGTCAGCTTAGGGTTTAATATTTTATCCAATGACACCTTCACACATGGAGGCTGGCAGCCGGAGGATTTCTGATCCTTTAATTTGAAGAAGATTGCTGTTTCTCCTGAGCCACAACAAAACAATATGTAGGGAATAATGATTACAAATGTAATGCACTAGGGTTACTTGTGCAGATTGACTGGAATATCTTTATACCCAGCATGGGTAAAACAGAAGCTGTTTTAGCTACAAAAACAAATATGCATTTACCATGCCCACAAACATTAGCTGAAAAGGGTCGTTTTGCTTTTTGTTCACAAGAATCTGATCAACTCAAACACCACAAGTGTTCACAGATTACATGCAGCACTGCTACAATAGAAAACCTTCACCCTGTCCTCATTTCTTTCCATTTCGCTCCAAGCATCAAGACTTTGTTGTAATCTTTAAAAATGGTGCTGAGTAATAGTTCTCCAGCCTCTCTAAAGACCTTTAAACATTTTTCTTTGGACACTGATTTATTAAAAACTCTGTTTTTTGCCTCATTTACTGTATTTATTTGTGATATTTGGACATTTCAGTAAATCACTGAATCTATTTCCTGTTTTCCTCGGGATATATAAAATGAGGGGTGTGTGTGAAGAATTTAGCACAGTTCTGTACATGACTACAATATAATCAGCAGGATTGATGCTGTAATTACTGGTGAGCCAGACCACAAGAACAAAAGCAGGAGGGGTGTGTTCAAGTGTGACAAAAGAGCAACGGAAGGAGCCAAAGACCTCCAGATGGTGGAAATGTCACAACAAGGATTGTGCCTCCGAAACATAAAGTTAAAAAGGAACAAAACAACAGCTGTGAAAGAAGACTTCCGCGAATGATGCTCAGCAACAACAGATGAAAAGTGTCCCAGCAAAAACAGATGTATGCTAATATTTAGAGACTGTAGGTGTGCAGCCAAAATTCTGGCTAATATAAACACATGTAGACAAGTCTAGATTGTACACATGCAGGGAGGAGGGTGGAAATCACAGGTTTCATCCCATTATATTATATTGACTCGAGTGGATAACGATTCACTGTTTGCTGATATCACAAATTCTGAAGCCAGAGACTTTGTTCCTGAGCTGAACCAGACATTTCTAATAAAATTAAATCTGTTCTTTGAAGGAAATAAGCATGTACCACAGCTTTAAAATGTTCACATCATGTAAAAGACAACTAAATTTCTGTCTATAAGCACAAAGAAGATATAGTGTAAAGGTCACTCCTGTTCAGAGTGTCACAGCAAATATAAGTAGTAACTACAATAAGTAGTTATAATAACCACGGAACTTCTTTGTTAGGCATTCAAGGACCTAAAATTGCATCCACCAACCCAGCAAAGGCAGGATAAAATTCATTTTGGTGAAAATTTGCTGAATGAATAACATTGTAGTGCTATCTCCCTACATTCCCCATTAACACTATCGTATGTATTATTTATTGTGACGTGTGCTGCTGACCTCTTGGCCAGGTCACCCTTGAAATTGAGATCTTGATCTCAGTTGTTTTCTTATCTGATAAAATAAATGTTCAATAAAAAAATAAAATAAAATAATTGCTTACAAACTACTGCCTGTATAAAAGCACAGCTGAATAAGGAGCAAAATATCAGCTAAATAACTAATGGTTGAATGGTGGAAAGGAGAAGGCTGGTTACAAGGAAAAAACAGGAGGTAGGGGAGGATGCTGATGATGAAAGATGAGGTGAGACAGTTAAAACATTTAGGTAGTTATTCTGTAAAGAAAAAATCTAATAAACTTTAAATGTGTTTAAAGGAAAAAGTTACTTTGGTCCTTGCTGGAAAATATAACGCTGAGAAAATGTTTAAAGAAAATGTGTGATTAACCCTTTAACGTCATGTATTACTGTCTCTCTGGCTTCTTCTGTGCTTTCTATTCTTGCTCGGCTTCTCCTCCCTCTCTGCTAGAAGATGCACCTAACGAGATGGCACACCTGTCCCTTGACACCTCATTAAACTCACCAGCATAAAACTCCAGTTACCTGTATTTTTGGACTTTGCCTTCGTCTGCAATACTCTTTTGTTAAATAAACCATTGTTCTTTTGCCTGAAATCAGCCTTCGAGTCCTTCCTCTGCTGAGTCATGGCAATTACATATTTGATTCTTACAGTTTTTCAGGCCTGTTGCATCACATGTGGTAAACACTTTGCTCTAAACCTTGTTGTACAAATCTGACACTTGTTTTCTGCCCCCTGGTGGCCACCTTTAGCGCTACAATAATTCTGACATTTAACACGGTAATAAATGGTATATTCTTCCTCTCTTGCATGCATTATGAAGCCAGTTTAGAAAAAAAAAGTTATGTAATTGTTTTTATGTCTTAAAATAGAACAAATAAACATAATATAAATAAATGTTAACTTTTTTATTTGACCATTTTTGGGGTTCATTGTAGACAACATTGTGCCAAAATGGTGCATAAATTAAAAATGATATTTTTATTTGAATATTTATTTTGAAACTTATATAAAATATTCAATAGCTTGAACAAGTTACAACACATATAATTTTGAAGATAAAAGTATTATAAAAAGAAGTCTTTTATGTCAGAGGGTTGCCTAGAGGCTACATTGGACCATTGTGGAAAAACTCATTAAAATGATTATTTAGAAGAGTCTAAGTATAATTGATCAAATTTAACACAAACTAAGTATCAAAACAAAGATCATAACCATTTGCTAAACAATAAACTGGAGTCAAGTTCCAGAGTTTATCATCATTGATCCACTTAAACATTTCCTGTCAGTGTTCTGCGTCTTTCCTGGCATCACTTGATGCTGCTCAATGCTTATGAGCTCCATGAAACAATTCTTCTATCACTTCTACCTTCTTCTTTTGAAAAGCAGAGAATGTTGCTGAATTAATTCTGTAAATGGAGGAAAATGTTAAGAAATTATAAGAAAATAAGACAGGCTTACTGTAATAGTAGACCATGGCCTACAGAACACAACTATACTGCACCTACATCACATTTATCTTTGTTAAATTATAAAGATGAGATTGTTGCATCAGAGCAACAGTTTTATATCAACAAAATTTTATTATTTATTTAGCAAATGACCTGCATTTAGTTACCAAGTAAAAGGTTTACTTTCCTTGTATTGTGAACACTTTTTTTCCCAGACAGAAGAAGGCAGGAAAGTATGGTTTTAGACCCTTTTAGTGGAATAAAATAACAAAGCTGTTTCCTTAGAAAAAGTCCACCAAGATGGGTTTTAATATGGCTTCATGAGAGTCATGTTTCAAATAAAAGTATTGTTATTGATTCACTGTGGTTTTCCCTCCTTTTAAAATTATTGTATTATTTAGAGTGAAGAATTTGAAAATGTGCCAAAAATGGCTTTGTTGCCTGAGGACAACATGCTGCATTAGAGGGTGAAAACTATTTATTATTATTATTATTACTTTTTTATCAATGGGACAAATAAAGACAAAAACTAATTATTTGCCCATTATTTCTTTGGTCAGGTGTTAAAAGATGAAATACATTCAGTTGTATTTCTAATCTGGTTTATTTTCCTCAAAACAATTTGACTATTGGAAATTCTGATTGTTGGTAACTTTATGAGTCTACCAACCACATTAGCTGTTGATCAAAAAAGTTTCTTAAGATCCCCAAAGATGTTTGTCCCATTGTTTCAGGTCAAAATGTTTGTTGTTAAAAAGGTCTGAATCCCCGTCCTTCTAACCATTACCACGCCTATGTGCCATGTCTGCTCTTATTAAATCAAATACAATCTGTCCAGATATCACACTTCATGTCCAGCTTTAACTTAGTCTCAGTTTAACTGCCCACTCCATCGTGATGCTTCTAATTTTTCTGTTAGTTGTCACCATCCTGCAGCCACTCCTGTGTGACTGAGCAAAGCATCTGGATAATGCTTTGCTTCTTAAAACAGCAGGTAAGACAACAGGATAAAATAAAAAGGTGTTGTCTTGTCAGGCATCTGAATGTGCTCCTTTAATCTTATTAACTGTAAAAATTTCTTGGAGTGACATTTTGTGGGGAATACTGAGTCGCCATACACACCAGGTTTAATGTTTATCACAGCTAATTTCATAATATTCAGCGCGGATGTCTTTCCTTATCTCTTCTCTCTCTTTTCCTCTTCAGCCTCATCACTATTTGTAGCCTGCAGACAATAAACATCAAATTTTTTTTAAAGATAATGTTTCATGGCGTCATTATGAAAAATTAGTTACCATGGGCAACAGAGAAAAGCTCCGTCACTCTGCAGCACTAAACTTGCCTTTGCTGAAGGCTAGATGACTTCAGAGATGTTACTAAAGAGGCACGAAGCTCAGGGACAGATTGTTTATACAGATGTCAACGATCCTAATAACCAACCGGTGACTTAATGTGAGAATTTATGCTGCAGCACAGCCTTAACCATGCATTTTGTCCATATATACAGCAACATTTAAAACATCTTACAACATGTATTGAAGTAAACCTACCTCGTCTTTCAGCATTTTTGCTTTCCGGCTGTTTTGCACAAGTCGTCTCCCGAGCTTTTTAGCATACAAAATAGAGGCAAACATCGCTGTGGGTCAAATAATTATAATATTCAGTCTGTGCTGACGGGCCAAACGGCTTTAGCTGCTGTCCATCTGGATGGAGTGCTCCTTATCTGAGTGTGGTGCACAGACGAAAGCACAAAAAGAAAAAGGAGGTAGAAGAGATGGGAGGATGCGGAGTGAGAGAGAGTCTGAACAGGAAAGTCTCCATAAGCCATAAAAGCCTGGAGAGGGAGAAAAAAATGAAAAAGGAGGGGCTGCTGCTTTCTGTGTGGAAACAGCATCTTCAGCAACAACTAAAACCCGATAAGAGATTTTCGGCAGCTCGCAGTTTGAACAGGGAGGTGTGGAGGAGAGGGTGTAGTTGAGCTGCACCACATTGGGATTTTAGTTCATATTTTATTTGTACAAAGTAGATAATAACCAGATGCATTTTTGACAAATTACGACAACTTTTGATTACAAACGTAACTGGACATGATATACTGGATAAAAAGGTAGACATCACCACTATGAACAGGAAAACCTTTTTAAATCCTTTGTCTACCGCTTGGATTTACGACAATAAAGCTGTAAATCCAAGCAGTCAGTTATATCAACAAAACAAGATCAGACACACAATGAGTCAATTTGACTGGATGTTGCCTCCACTTCCACTTCCTCAGAGCAACAGATCAAGAATTCAATTTAGCAATACCCCCCCCCCCCCCCCAAAAAAAAGCACCAGAAAACGCAGAATTTAAATTCTTTAAACCTGAATTTAAAAAGTACATCTGCAACTGTACTTTCTGGTCCCATCTGAAACAGTTCATAAATACTGCTCAGCACTGCAAAGAGTGTCAACAGTTGCCACCCAACGAGCTTCACTTTTGCTTTCGTTTAAAACAAAATAGATTAGTGATATGAAGTAATTGTTTTGAGGAGAAAAACACTGATCTGTGTGGAATAACTGTCTCCCTGCTAGTCAACATAATGATGCAATGGTGTGGCTCTGGGAAAGCAAGACAAGAAATATGAAAACATGAATAAAATATGAATAAAAATATGAAAAAAAAACCAAAAACTATGCCAACTCTTACCAACCGCAAGATGCAACCTGTAGCTAAAACACTAGGACTTGGTGCTCTGGTTTAGTTCCACAACTTTGATTATTATCAGCATCCAATCCACTTTATTTATATAGTGTATTGTAAAAACACATGGTCAGCAATGTGTGGCGCATATAGAACATAACTGTTGTACATATTAAGGCATAAAAATACTCCACACACAGCCAGAAATTCTGCTTTACACTACAAAAATGAAAAGATTAAGATAAAACAAAAGAAATTAGATTAAAGAAATTAAAAGACTAAAAAACAATTAGAAGACTAAAATACGCTACCATCAGCGCAAAAAAATTGCAGTTCACCCCTCATCCACTAGGGGCTGGCTCCAAAACAGAGCAAATCCCCATAGACCCCATGTTAAAAAGACCAAACTCACAGCAGAAATAAACATGTTTAAAGCCTGGTACAAAAATCCATTTTAGGATTAATAGGTCAAGTTTACCTTCATGACAACTGTGAGGAGGGTGAATTTTTATAACTTATCTGTTTGGATGTTATTTAATCTTGAAATTTGGCATAATTAGGGGCGTGTCCTTTTCATTGACTGGTATCCACTATCCGCAGAAAGAACGGAGAGTGCAGCACAACCGCAGTTTTTGGTCGGCTAACAGCGTGCCTTAGCTTCAGCCCGCCTACTTCCGTTAGCTGGTTAGCTACCGTTGCTCTGGGTTAGCTCGGTTAGCTTTTAGCTACAGGCAGCTCAAAGTTTGATGGTTGTCAATTATCCATCCCCACCTTCACCGTCCCCCTCTCAGCTCTAGCTCTTTGCCCATTTTTGGATTTTTCGGGACTAACGACACACGTTACGCTACCAAGAAGGCAATGGTGGGAACGCCCAACGAGCTTCAGAAACCTATGGGTGACGCCACCGAAGCTCCGTTCATCTTTTATATACAGTGTATGAGTGAGGCGCATCTGTTCTGCTCTGTTGTCCTAGTCGACCATAAAGCAGTAGTTGTGGCTCTACATTTTTTAGCTGTATCTTGATTTTTTTTCCTGAGTTCCTTGAAAAACTGAAATATGTAGGAATGAGAATTATGTATCTTTGGTCCAGCATAAAGAGACTTTTCATAAAGTCTATGACCAATTTTTTAAAATGCTTTTTTAAATGCTTATTTTTTAAATTGTTGTGGAACGCTGAACCTTGCTGTATTAAATTTTCCATCAGTCAGTGTACAACGTCCTGCCCAGCAAATCTAACCTGTTCTGCTGGGGCAATATAGAGGCAGAAGCGTGCACCTTGTACCAAGAAGGAAATACACATTCTCAGCACTTGGTGAAGGAAGGACGCTAGCTGGTGCCAAGACCAGGGGCCTCATTTATCAAACTGTGGGTAGCAAAGCAAACTACAGGTGGCACCTGCGGCGCAAAAAGGAAATGCTGTGCACTTATACTTTAAGATTTATCAAAGCCTGCCCACGCACGTCCTACACCTGTTTCCGTTCATAAATTAGAATCAACTCTAAAGCGGGTGCACATGAGGCACGCCTTCCCACGCCCACATGGTGGCTATAAATGGTCAGGTGGACGCCTATGATACATATTCATCACATCATTTGCATGATTGCTTGGGAGGGAAAAAGAGTTAAGAAGTGTAATTATTTAGGGTGTGAGACAGAGATTCTGATGGACCACGTTGACAAACGTAAAAATGTGTAATTGGTGGGCATTACTTGGGTCAGAAAGGCAGAATAGTGGCAGCAGGTGGCAGATCCTGTCAACGCAGTGTCAGAATAAAAGACATGCCAGAGGAGTCTCAACACACAGCTGAATATCTCAGTCGGTAGATCATCCATCTCCCATGCGGGAGACTAAAGTTCGGTTCCCCAAATGGTGAATCGTTTTGGAGAAAAGCGTCTGCTAAATGACAGTACTGATGCCAGTAATTTAGTCATTTGTTTTAATTTATAAAATAAATATGGACAGATACATCAGAGATTGGCAGCAGTTTATTTAGTGTTAAATAATATTTCTTTATTATTGCTGGGTGCTCCAGCTGGGTGGGCGGTGCAGAGGGACACAATCACCACTATTAACCAGGTGGACAAGGAGTTGCGGGAATTAAAGACCGTCTGGACAGAAATTGGGACAACAATTTTAAAAAAAGCATTGTGTAAGAATAAATAAATACAAGGAAATCCACCTCTTGTGTGTTTCATTAGCGCTGCATCACTTCTAGACCGCCAGCCTCCGGTCTGTGTCCCCCTCTGCTGAATGAATTTCTGACATGCTGGGAGCAGACTGTCCACCTTATTTGGCTTTTTTTTATAACATGTAATTTCCTTGATTTTATTCTTTAACGCTGGTGTCGCTGTTTCCCGTTTTGCAAGTTTCTGTGCATACACCTGGGACAGAGTTGCCGTGGAGGTAGGAACATTTTCTCGCCAAGTTTGGTTTTCATAAATCGCAAAAACTGTCTATGTTTGGTGTACGCCGGTTTTTGTTCCTACGCAAGCTTGATAAATGAGGCCCCATATGCGAAGATTAGTTCCTTAGTCCATCTGCAGTGCTCTCAACCAGGGCAGGCACTTACAAACAATCAAAAGTGTTGCTATTGTTGCGTAAGCGTTATCATCAAGGATGTTTTCCAATTAGTCAGGATGTGTGTAACACAAGTAAGGTGACATGAACTATACGATGCTGAAGCGAGTGGATTTTTAAAAACGTAGACACTGCAGGTTTGAAACCTGGATTAAGTGTAACATGAAAATAAATCACTGTCCTTGTGATTTGCTAATTGCAACATTTTAAATTTTGATTTTTCAGCACTCATGCTAACTCAATCAAAACAGGATAACAGAGCCTCCATCAACAACGCAAAGGGACTTTGGTTGTTAAACTAGTGGTAACAATAAGTTACTACAAGATAAATGCACCTAAATAAAATCAAAGAGAGGCAAGATGATCACAGCTGAAGGACTTGAAGGCAATGTAGCAAATGTCAGCCATGAAGAGGCTGCAGTGAAGTCAGCTACAGGCTTCGACAGGTCCTGAAGAGTCAGAGGAAAAATGGTCCGGGCTATCAACATGTATGTCCAGCTGTTATCTGATAGAGTGTTACGACCCAACTTAAGGGGTAGGGAAGAGTGTAACAAAGACACGGTGAGGACAGTTGTTATTTCAAAATAAAAGCACATTTATTTACAATTCCCGTGCGAAGTGATGGACATCCTGTAACACAAAATAAGATGAGCTGGGGTTAGCGGACCTGCAGAAAGAAACAAACTAAAACCTATACCAAACACACACCGAGTGCAAACGAAACACAACCGCCACTCGGTGGTGAAACTAAAAACCCAAACAAAAGCAACAGGCCCATAACTAAAGTGACCGTCGTCACAACACAATAGAACGCTAACCTAGCCCAGCTCTAACACAAACACAAAGTAAACTTAACTCAACACTTAAACACCTATTGTGGAAAGGAGGTGGTCGCGACACACACACACCCGGTGCACAACATGAGGGGGAGAGAGGCCGAAGCCTTTCTGGCATCTCCCCCCTCCAGACCTGCCTCGGCTGCAGCCTTTTCAGCCTGAGCTGTCCCGTGAGCTGCAGCCTGACTGGTCCAGAGGGGTGCCAATCACACAGGGGCGGGGACCAAGGCGCTGGCCCTGGCCACTCCTGGCAGCGCTCTGCCGCCCCTAATTATAAACAACCGGCCACAGCTTGGCCTCGACAAGCAGGGCCGTAACACACCCCCCCTTAAGTGTCAAAATCCTCACAAGGATTTTGGCACAACAACAACGAAAAAAAAAAAAAACACAACACAATTTAAACACACGAACACAAGTGGCAGTGTTGCTCCCAACCCAGCCTGTGCACCTTCCGGGACTATCCTACCGTCCCCGACTAGGGACATCAATCCGGCAGGACTCATCCTGCTACTTACACTCGAATAGTCCAACTGCCCACTGGCTACCACTCGGCACAGCTGGCAACAAATCACAAAACACTACCACACGAGCGTACCCTTTCGGCCACCACAACCGAAAGGGGGCCGACGGCGAGTTCACCCCACCACGCTACAAATGACAGGCACACAATTCACCACGGAGCAGCAAAAGCACAAATAAAGGAGAGCGCCTGAACACGCGCAGCCTTCACACGCGCAGCCTTCACACGTCCGCACCGTCTACACCCCCACCAGGGTGTCAGAGTCAGTAACGGCGTCTCAGGGGAGGACTCCAGGCCCTCAACCCGCGTCACCCTCGCAACCATTGAGAGGCACGTCCTCAGCCTCACGACGGGTCGCCCCTAGGCCAGAGCGCCCTACACAGCTGCGGCTTACAGTTCAGGTCACCAATCACCTTTACACACACACACACGCTCCCACTGGAGTCGTGTCCTCAGCAGCTCCGAATGCCGCCAGCAGCATAGAGTAAACTCACCCATCGGCACCACGCTCCACCGGAAGCTGCCAACCGGAAGCTCCCCCTTCAAAATAACAGCGCCCAATCACAAACACAAGAAAAAAATAAATGGCCAAATTCTCCACACCGTGCAAAAACCCCAGGAGATCCTCCAAGATGGTAATAGAAGAAAGCTCCCGGACGAGCCCCCACTTGTTACGACCCAACTTAAGGGGTAGGGAAGGGTGTAACAAAGACACGGTGAGGACAGTTGTTATTTCAAAATAAAAGCACATTTATTTACAATTCCCGTGCGAAGTGATGGACATCCTGTAACACAAAATAAGATGAGCTGGGGTTAGCGGACCTGCAGAAAGAAACAAACTAAAACCTATACCAAACACACACCGAGTGCAAACGAAACACAACCGCCACTCGGTGGTGAAACTAAAAACCCAAACAAAAGCAACAGGCCCATAACTAAAGTGACCGTCGTCACAACACAATAGAACGCTAACCTAGCCCAGCTCTAACACAAACACAAAGTAAACTTAACTCAACACTTAAACACCTATTGTGGAAAGGAGGTGGTCGCGACACACACACACCCGGTGCACAACATGAGGGGGAGAGAGGCCGAAGCCTTTCTGGCATCTCCCCCCTCCAGACCTGCCTCGGCTGCAGCCTTTTCAGCCTGAGCTGTCCCGTGAGCTGCAGCCTGACTGGTCCAGAGGGGTGCCAATCACACAGGGGCGGGGACCAAGGCGCTGGCCCTGGCCACTCCTGGCAGCGCTCTGCCGCCCCTAATTATAAACAACCGGCCACAGCTTGGCCTCGACAAGCAGGGCCGTAACATAGAGTGCTGAGATAATATTCATGGAAGCAGTTGATATTAAGACAAGAAAACTCTTCCCTGTGATGCCCTAGAAAGGATCAGTCACACTTTGTCTTTTCTGGACTGGACTATGGTAACTCCCTTTATTCTGGGATCAACCAGTCTCTCCTCCGCCATCTACAGCTAATCCAAGATTCAGATGCTCCCCCATTAATGGGGACAAGACAGTCGAAGCACATTACTCCAGTACTGCCCTCCCTTCACTGGCTGCCTGTCTCTTTTAAAATTTTACTTTTGACTGTTAAATGTTTAAATAGTCTGGCACCTCCCTATCTTTCTGAGCTTCTGCACTTTCACTCATTCCTTATAGAGCTCTGAGCTCTGAAGAACAAAAGGGGTTAGTAGTCCTCAGGACTCGACTTGAGGCTCGGGAAGACAGAGCTTCATCCTCAGCAGCCCCAAAACTCTGGAATGGTCTCCCTCTTTCTGTGAGGTCTGCCAGAAGCTTGAATGAATTTAAATCTCTTTGAAAAACTCATCTTTTTAACTCGAGAGAGCACGATCATTAGATCAGGATTTTTCTTATATTGTTTATTTTATTGTTGTTTGTTGCTTTTTGTATTTTGTATTATTATTTTACCTGTGCAGCTGATAAACATGAGGTAAATAACAACTTGGCTTTTGCATATTATCGTAGTTTCTTCAATGATAAAAATGTAATGTAATCCTACATGCACACATAGGTGCTTCAGTACACGAAACATCAACACATACGTGACTATAAACAGGAACAGATCAACAGCACAAAACACCAAAACAACGTGTTGGGAAGGTCACAGAAGGACACCTGGTTATCACATCAAAGATTAACACAGAATAAAAATAATGATAATAATAACAGGGCAGTGCCCAACAAGAAATAGAAATACTGTTTATTTAGAAGCTGAATAAGAGATAAAACAAAAAGTACAAAAAGCACAAAGGTGTCTTAATCAGCTGGTTGTCCAGATATATGTAAAGAATTAAAAAAAAAAGAAAGAAAAAAAAAAAAAGATTTTCTGTCCAGAGATTAAATCAAAATAAAATAAAACTTGCCATGTGGTTGGCTGCTGTCACACTCTGGTATGCAAGATCAAAAGGGGAAACCAGTGCAGGCTGCAGGTAAGAAATGAAAGATAAGATCATCAACCAGTACTTGGGTACAAACAGAAAGAAAGAGATGGACACCTGATGCAGCATGCAATAAAAACATTAGTGTAAGTTACAACAGCACATGAGTAGAAGGAAAAGGGAAACTGGGAATGAGGATGAGGGGGGATTTGAACTCACCCAGTGGGAAAAATTACCATTACAGACCTGAGGCTCACTGACGGTACTCCATTTTTAATTTTTATGTAAAATGATGTTTTTAATCTGTTAAACTTTGACCTACATGTCTCATTAAACAGGTACTTTCACTTAGTCTTTCCTTTTAAGACTGCTGCATTGTGGGCAACATTGAAAGTTGAAGTTGTTTTAAAGAAGTGAGACAGAGCAGAAAATAGAATCCAGGGGTGGGTGCAAATGGAACATTCTCACGTATTGTCACTGATCACGTGACTTGCAGGTCGGCAACATTCGTAGGTAGCAAAAAGATAAACAACGCAGGCGTACTGCTACAGGGCTCAGGTCGACAGCTAGCGTTGAATAGTGGTACGTCCATGTTGTGCCTTTGGATGTCCCAGTCGACATCTCAAGAATGGGATTTTAATTTACAGACTGCCTGCTGATCCTGAACGATGAGCTAAATGTGTTGCTGCCATCAAACGAGATAACTGGAAACTGTCAGACAGCTCTCTGCTGTGTAGCAACCACATTGTTGGTGGTAAGTTTATCGAAAATTTGGTTTCGTACATTTTCCAAGTCTATTTATGGTGGGCTGCTCTAATTTTGAATATATTTATTTATGAAAAATGAAGGCAATGCATTACTAAAATGCAGCAAGCTGCAGTGGTTTAACATGATTGCGCCCCGGGACCAGTTAACAGACAAGGTAAAAGTGCAACAACCCGTTATCCCTAGCCTATGTCTCGTCCATCTTTGGACACTCATGAGAAAATTAGGTAAAAGGATGAAAAGTTTGAAAGATGGCAGCAAGCAAAAAAGAGAAGAGTACAGATTACATTTAAGTTTTTAAAGGTCCCATATTATGCAAAATTCGCTTTCTAAAGGTTTTCCAACAGACATATGTGTCCTCATAGCCTGTGTATGAGGCCCAAAATGAGAAAATTCTGTCTCCTCTCTCACTTTCTTGCTCCACTTTTTAGCGAATGTGTGCTTAAACAGGTGAGTCTGAGATCTTTCCCTTTGTGACCACACAAAGGGAAAAAACACTCCCCCTGGTAGTAGATACTATCATTGACCCGCACCCAGGCTAACTGAGCCTGCCCTCTAAAATAATTGAGCAGGTGCCAGCAAAAGGCAGATGTTCCCCCAGAGAGGGGCGTGGACAGGCACCCGCTCAATGATTTTTAGAGGGCAGGCACAGAAACAGCTCGTTCTCAGTAGAGCTCCCTACAGTAGAGCCACTTTTGGAATGACTCGTCCATCATGACAATGGACGAGATCATGATATATACAAATATGTATATCACGAATATGTGGGCAAAGATGTTTGACAAACATACTGGACGTGCCTATTTGTGTACTAAAATCGACATAACATAATCCCACACTTTAGGCTATGGCTTGTATTGTAATACAACGTATAGTGTAGGATTATGTTACGGTGACGTATGGCTGACGCACAGCTGACGTAATAGGTATTTTAGGATAATTTCTATCAGATATTGAGAATATTTGATTTCATGCATGCAGATTGGAACAATGGGCATAATCCAACGCTTTCAATTAGAATTAAATTTTAAACAGAACAAGTGTGATTGGATAAGAATCTTCCGATCAGGCTTTTCATTTGAATACTTGTGTCCATCTAAACTAATGTAAACAGTACAGTTCTGATCAGAACTGCAAGTTAAATTATGAAATATTTTGCATTTAACATGGACCTGTAAACATATTGGTTTAAAATGGATCATAAGTTTAATCTATGGTTAAAGGTTTATTCCGTGCCTTGCCTTCCAGTTTGACCTGTTTACTGAGTAACGCAGACTAAACCTCTGACTTAGTCATTTCCCCGTTGTGCTGGCACCTTCCTGAAGCCTGACCCACAATAACATTTTCCAGTCGCTATATATTGGCTCAGCACCCACAACAAAATTTCCCAGACCATCAGAGACCACTGTCCAGGACAGTTCAGTTCAAGGAACAGCCAACAGACAGTATAGAACCCTTACATACTCAGGGCTCTGGTACAGGACCAAAGCTTGAATGAATGGCCTCCAATATGGGGTTTATTGTAAAGTTTTTACATTTTGTGTTGTATACTCCACATTGTTCCCTCTGTGGACTGTAGCCCATCCAGTCTCTGTTAGGACTGCAGCATTTTACTGTGAACTTAAAGCTTAGGAGATAAAATAGTATGAAGACACCACATTTAAGAGCAGAGATAAAATCCTTCATTTGCAAAGAAGTACATTTTAACCAAGCAAATAAAAATTATTATCAAGTATTGCCATGGTTATGAATGTGGCCCCTTTATATGTTGACAGGCTAGCTAACCCTCCTGTGTCAGCAACCCTGAAACTTCTATCCAACCGGGCCTGTAAAACCTCCCCTTTCTTAGTAAGATTATAGAAAAAGCTGTATTTCAACAGCTACACAACTTCCTGACACTAAACAACTGTTTTCATGTCTACCAGTCAGGTAGTCACACCACAGCACTGAGACTAATCTATTTAAGGTATTTAATAACATCCGCTTAAGAACAGATAGCGGAAACATTTCAGTCCTGGTACTGCTAGATCTCAGTGTTGCATTTGACACAGTCGACCATAACATCCTTCTTGACTGGCTTAAAAACTGGGTTGGACTTTCTGGCACTACAATTAATTCGTTTGAGTCCTATTTAAAAGACAAGGAATACTTTGTGTCTATAGATAACTATAAATCTGAGCGAACCAAAATAACCCATGGAGTTCCCCAAGGCTCCATCCTGGGGCCACTGCTGTTCAACATCTACATGCTGCCACTCGCTCAAATTATAAAAGAACAACAAAACATGTTACCACAGTTATGCTGATGACGCACAAATCTACATAACCATCTCACCAGGAGACTACAGTCTGATCCAAACACTGATCAACTGCAACGATCAAATCAAAGATTGAATGTGCCAGAACTTCATTCAGTTAAATGAAGACAAAACTAAAATAATAGTTTTGGAGCCAAAGAAAAAAGATTAAAAGTCAGTTCTCAGCTTCAAACAACTAAGTTCAAAACTAACAACCAAGCCAGAAATCTGAGAGTTTTCCTGGACTCAGACCTGAATTTTAGCAGTTATATTAATACAGTTGTGCAGTCGGCCTGTTATCACTTAAAGAACATATTGAGGATTAAAAGACTGATGACTCAGCAAGATTCGGTAAAACCTGTCCATGCATTTATTTTTAGTAGACTGAACTACTGTAATGCTGTCCTCACGGGTCTCCCCAAAAAGTCCATCAGACAGCTGCAGTTAGTCCAGAACGTGGCTGCTCGAGTCCTCACTACGACCAAGAAAGTAGATCCTACAACTCCAGACCTCAGATCTTTACACTGGCTTTCTGTTTGTCAAAGAACTGACTTTAAAATCCTGCTGTTAGTTTACAAAGCGTTGAATTGTTTAGGGCCAAAATACATTCAGGATCTTCTGGTTCATTATGAAGCAACTAGATCCCTCAGGTCATCAGGGTCAGGTCTATTTTTTGTTCCCAGTGTCAGAACTAAACATGGAGAGGCAGCATTCAGCTTTTATGCTCCTTACATGTGGAACAAACTCCCAGAAAACGTCAGGTCTGCTAAAACTCTCAGTAGTTTTAAATCAGGGTTAAAAACTTTTCTATGTGTCGCCTATTATCAAAACCACTTAAATTCCTTACACTGGAACTTTATTTCTTGCATTTTATCTATTTTAGTTTACCTTCAGTCTTTCTGTTTTTAAGTAATTTTTATTTAATTTCTTTTAAAGTCTGTTTTTAATGCACTTGTTATTGCTTCTTGCACCCCTCTGTAATGCTTTTAATGTTTCATGTAAAGCCCTTTGAATTGTCTTGTACATGAAATGTGCTATACAAATAAATTTGCCTTGTGTTGAATAAAATGAAAATAATCAGTTAAACTAACAATGAAATGCACTGAAAATATTAATAAGCCTGCTCTAATTACTTATTATACTTCAAAACCATTCAGGTAAAATGCAATAACTGAATTTTGGAGGACAGTAAATAATGTTACACACAGGAAAATGGAATAAGAGAAGCCAAAAGTGGCTCAATTTGCCAACAGTAATAATTAAGCAGTTTAAGTGCTGCTGAAATCTACATGTTGACTATATTTTCATTCAATAAACCAGGTTCAATTAAGAGGAGAAAAAGAGACAAAGTAAAATTACTGTTGAGGGAACACACATTTATCAATGCAAAGCTGGGTGGGGAGGATGTGGAGGGCCTAATAAAAAAAAAGTGGTAGAGCAAACTAATGGTGGTCTTGCATTAATTATGACATAAGTCATAATTAATCATGTACGCTGTGTTTGTTTCTCTGTTGCTGCGTAAACGTGTGCTGGGATGATCCCGTTTCCACATTCTGTCCATTACATGGGGTCAAATAATGTGATTCTCCTCATCTATGTATATAAATCATGCTGTGCAGAAAAATGTTTCATCTTTCCTTCTAACGGATGCAAATTATTTTGATGTTTCACATGTCTTCATTTTGCAAAATTCACACCACACAGGTGTTAAAGAAATGCTCTTTGGAACAATACTATTAATTTTACAGCAGAGGGAGCTGGAGTAACAAGCAGAGGATGAAAAAGTCACTGAAGATGAGGATGTAAATCTTCAAGCACATGGATGATTTAAACCACATTCGGTACATTTCATTATTGACCCTGGTTTGCTTCATGGTCATAATATGTACCTCATACACTGTAACCACAGCTGAAAGGGAGTTTTTCTCAAACTACAGATGGTACATGAAGACATTTGTTTTGTGGAGATCTCAGAGGATGGAGTCCAAATCCACAGAGACGCTCAATAAATTAAGACAATGCAGAGGGGAAACATATGTGAGGACAGGTAAGGACAGAAGGAGGACAATGTGGAAAAGGATGTGTTTTATTATTTCTTCTCCTACAAATGACACCTATATCTGCATAATACAAAAACCAGTGGATAAAATGTAGTGTAATGGTGCAGAGTCAGAATAAAGGTGAGAAAAGTGTAGTTTTAATTACAAATTATTATTATTATTAATATTCTTAGATATATTTTTAATACATTTACTAACCTAATGTTTACTAACCTTAAGAGGAGAGATGTGGGAATGGGACACGTAGCCGTGCACATTCTCAATCTCAGAAAGGTTCTTCTCCGACACGTGCACAAGCTCAGGAGCGTGCACTTCATTGATAAGCCGTGGGAATCCCTGGTCAGGCGGCGAGTCGTCTTCTTGGTAGTGGAATTGCTGAGGAAGAGAGACAGAAAAAAATGGGAGTTAAAAAAAAAACAAAAAAACAAACAAACAAACAAAAAAAAAACGACAATCTAAATTCTGGCGCCAAAAATGTGGATCCTATGTTCATTTCATCATTTTTATCTGGTACAAATATTGGAAATTTCTTAAACATTCAGACTTAAGAAACTGTATTTAAACATTTTGAAAAAACTTAAATAATTTTTAATCAATCAAAATTATATATATATATATATATATATATACATATATGTATATATATATATATACATATATGTATATATATATATATACATATATGTATTTCTATTATTGCAGGTTGCTCATGCCAGGAAAGATGGAGGCTTTTTGAACTGTGCATATCAAGACAGATGACATGATATCCATGCCATTCAAACAAAGTTTCAAATATTGACCATAATTTTGTAAGCGAGTTATCGAGCAGACGCCAAATCAATTTAAATCTATTTAAGTGGAACTGAGTCCAGGTTAAACAGGAGTTAGGAGTCTTTACACATCATTTTTCCACTTTGCCGATGTCTTTCTTAACATATCTTAAATTAGGTGTGGCTCAGAAAATCTTGATTCTCTGGAACATTAATAAGTCTATTATGTGATATAGCACATGAAATCATCTAAATTCTAGAGGCAAGATGGAAAAAATGAGCCTGCTGTATCTATGGATGAGAATAAAAGAACTTTGATGGAAGAACACATGGGCGCTGCCCCTGTTGAGGATGATGGTGTTTTAACACCCACACTTTTTGCATTGAGAGGGTTCAACACCCAACTTTTTTTTCTTCTTATCCTGGGTTGTGCACAAATGTGGCAGTCTAGTGGCTCACTGGTCTTCTCTGTGTCTGCTCCTCCTCTCCGTATCCTGTTGTCCCCTGAATCATGACAGCTGTTGGTGATCAGCTGGAGGATCGTCTTTCTTGTAGCGTTTATCGTTCAGGTGAGAAGGAAGAAACTAGCAGTTCATGGTTCATACCAGCACATATTCACCCCAAAGTATTGTTTTTGGCAGGACCCTTCTCTAACACAGTAGCTGACAGGTGGTAGAAAGGATTTATACTTCAGGGTCTAGAAAAATTTTGAGAGCCAGACAGGCGCACTAACCAGGAAAAGGGGGGACACAAATGGTATAACAAACAGAGAGCATTTTTCACGCTCTTTTCTGTTTTTGGTGTATTTCTGTGGCAGCGTTACAGCGCCACTTACAGGCCTGGCATGTGTACTACAGCGTTTTCAGTGGTTTCGTGTGGATGGAAATATTTTTTTTAGTTATTCCATTGTAATGGAAACATTTTTTAAAACTTATCTGATTTAATGTCTGTACAGATGTCGCCTAAGAAACATGCCTCTGGTGACATGGATAGAAAAAACTTAACTCGTAACCACATGTTACTAATGCATCAACAACTTGCTCACTTTCTGCACTTTTTTTTGTACCTTCAGCATCCAAATTAAGTGTGTTTTATTAAGTGGCCTGTTATGATTTAACAGATTGAAGGATATCATTGTAACTGACTATATTGGTATTACATATTTTGGGGTTTTCGAGTAGGATGTATGTCCCCCCAGAGTTACCATACTGTAGCCAGAAAATTGTGGGATTTGTATTTTTTGAGGAGCTGCTGTCGTTTAATGGACGTGGTGTCCCTTCTAAGTTTGTTGTGTTGTAGGTAAACCCAGTAACCTAGGTTACAGTACTATATATACAGTAAAATAGAATTAAATGAAATATAATTGCCTATAAATACGAGCTTAACTAACCTGTGGCCACAAATTAATAATCGTTTTTCTTTGCATTAGTAGTCTGTGGCCACAACTTCATAATATGTTGCCATGGGATAATACTCACAAGTTTGTTTTTTCCCCCTGCTGATTCCACCAAAAGGGCTACCTAGATATTAACCATGATCATAATCTTCTTACCATTACACAACTTAAATAACTTTTGTTTCCTTTTGAACATTATCCTATATTTCTTTTTAAGCATATACAGACGTAAACCCAAATTTTCTTTATCATCAGCAGGTTCATTTGACAGAAACTGTATCCATATTTGACCTAAACCCAGTGTTGAAACAATTAAATACATTTACAACAGATATGGATGTCAAAGTCAGCAGTGGCGGAAGTAAAAAAAAAAAAGTAAAACTTGAATAAAACCCCAATTTGCAATAAAAAAATTCTTTAAGTTGAGATCAAATCACAATGGATATTTTTTTATTTTAATATCACAGTTGTCAACACCTGTTTATGATGACACCCCAGGTTGTGACACAAGTGTAAATAATGATTTCATTGTGTGGTTAAAACAATTTGCCCCTCCTCCCCTCTCTCACCCAGGGAGTGTTCATCAAGGCAGGGTTCATGCAGGGTTGATGCTGGCCGTTGTAGGGTGACCCCTGTACTGCTGGTGGCCTGTTCTGGAGAGAGCAACCGGACATCATGTGACCACCAGGAGCAAACGTGTGACTTAGACCTTGTTTCCACATACATGTGTTTGTTATTTGGTTCAGAAATCCCTTCTGTAGTTCATAGAGTTCAACATAAGGAAATAATACCACTGCTGGGATGGAAAAGACTTTGTTTTAGCGGTTTTCTATCCAAATGGGTGAAATATAAGAATTTAAATTACTGGCATCAAAAATCAAAAGTGGCTGGTGCTGTTAAAACACATCTCAACCGATATATATGTTCTCTATAATACTCAGCTTTCCGTCATTTAAAGGGCCATGATGTCCTAGTATGATTAGGAATTTTTCACTTGCGCATGCTCCAAACCATCAATTTGACCCTTAAACTAGTAGTTTGTGAGCCCTGTTTGCAGTCCCTCTGAGGAAAAAAAGCAGGAGGCAGAGTACTGCACACATTTTGGAGATTACACGATTCCTATAGTAATGAATGGACTTTTATTTGGCTACCATATGAACACATGTATGAGGAAAAGAGGCATTATTAACAATCAATCACACCCCCGAAACCAGCATTGAGACAGAAGCAAAATAAGAGGCTGAGCAGGTCATTCCCAGGCAGCGGTACATACAATCATGTAACTCTGTGA
The DNA here is from genome assembly GCF_017639745.1 of Melanotaenia boesemani. NCBI lineage: Eukaryota > Metazoa > Chordata > Actinopteri > Atheriniformes > Melanotaeniidae > Melanotaenia > Melanotaenia boesemani. Next base: position 21,426,187 of record NC_055696.1, on the reverse strand, counting down.
TAACACAACAGATGTCAACGCACACAGATCAGACGTGGTTAAAAACAAAAACACACAGAAGTGGTGAAAGATGGGTAGAATTGGAGAAACAATCATATCATCTAACGGCACAGTTTCTAACATCTAACACCACCTGAAGATCTGCAATACAACTTTAAAAAGTGTATAGAGTACTGTGCAACATTATACTGCTAGCAGCAATGAGGTTTTCAACATGAGATGATGTCAAAGCAACATAGTATGATCACACCATGCAACACAAGAGACGGTTTGTTTTCTTAAGCATTAATAATGACCAAACAATGCCCTATATTTCAGAAATGTTTATTTTATGTCATAGTTATGACAGGACATTCGGGTTGGTAACATAAGGCTGCAGAAACAAGGCAGACGAGCTCCGCTGCTTCTTATTTTGAGCTGAAAAAACTATCAACTCCTTTTAAAGTGCTCTGAAATTAACTTCATTTTGATGTGATATAAATAACAAGCCACAAAAAAACAATATAAGCACTTTAAAACAGGAGAATTTTTCGTTTCAAGCAACGACAACCATCGCTACCAAGCAAGCAAATAAACGGCCACTGTACAGCTAACACGATGTCCGGAACAATTTCCATTACGCCACTAATGCTGCAAGTTAGCAAACATCAGGCAAGTATTACAGAAGATGTGGTGAAACTGATTCAGGATTTTCTCAAAGCACCAACTCTTAACAGATGCATGATGGATAACTGAATTCCAGCTCCACCAATCAAAGTGCTTATCTCATTGCAGATATGGGCCAATAGAAAGCTTTTACACGTCAGCTGTGCAGGGGCGGGTCTAGAAAAGTTTTGAAGGGGGGCCAGGCAGGAGCTCTGACCAGGAAAAGGGGAGCACAAATAAAACCTTTTTGGTTTTAGCCAGATCATCAGTTTTACCAGAGCTTCTTCATCAATATCAGCTGTTTAACTTCATTTCACTTCATGTGCTGTATGTGACCCCTCTAAAACCTATGAACGGGTTAATGAATTTAGTCCGTGTAAGAACAACGTGCCTATTGTCTGAGGTACAAATGGTTGATAAATGTAAGTTTTTGGGTGTCACTCTCTCCAAAGATCTGAGCGGGCAGTCAAACACTAGTAACATTGCTAAAAAGGCTCGCCAGCTTCTCCTTACAAAAATTAAGGGGATTCACTCAAAACAAAACTATTCTTTTAAACTTTTATCAGTGTGGTATCGAAAGTCTTCTTACCGGCTCTGTTACTGTGTGGTTTGGTAACCTCACTGTGAAAGAAAAGAAAACTTTACACAGAGTGGTTCGCTCTGCTCACCGGACAATAGGCAGTGACCCTCCAGTCCATTAGGACATATACAAATCTAGACTTTTAACAAGAGTTTTACAGATCATCAATGATCCCTCTGGCCACCCTGCTACAGAGATGTTCGACCTCCTACCCTCAGGAAAACGATATCGCGCTATTAAATGCACCACATCTCGTCATACTAAAAGTTTTTTCCATAAGCTGTCACGACTCTGAGCCTTAGACATGCACCTTATTGTTTTAGTTACCTCTTTTACTGCTATTTATTTATACAGTGTTTTTATTGTTTCTTAGTATTTATGCGTTTTAGGATGTGTCCATGTGTTGTATTTTTTTAGGCTTGTGTTTTGTATGTTTTATCTGTTTAAATGTTGACAGTGCACTTGAGCTCTTTGCAGCTGTCTTCCAGTGTGGTTTTTTTATACTGCGAATGACAAATAAACTGAACTGAACTGAACAAAAAAGAGGTTGACCACTGATTAAGAGAATTAGTAGATATCTCTGTTAATGCAGGTGAAACAATGTCAAATTACCAAATTTCACATGTAAAGGACAGAGAAGACAGATGAAATGCTCTTTATCCGTCTTAAGCATAGAAAATAAATGGCCCTTTAATGTCTCATAAAACTGAATACTCGATGTTTGAATAAAATACCTATTTATGAAATCTGTGAATAATTTCATTCTGTTTTTTATTTGAAATTTTACAACTCCAGCATTTGGAATAAGCGGATACACACAATGGATAGATGGGTCGATGGAGTCCCTTATAAGTTGTCTTGAGTGTCATCAGTTCACCTATAACACTGCTGTGATAAGAAGTAAATAATGGAACTTCTATAAGAGAGTTGCTTTACTATCCTGTGCTCATTTAGCCTCAAGGCGGAAAGAAGCCCAATGACCTACAATGTACAGCGTGAGAGACCTACTATGACACTGGGGTAAAACATCACCCAGATTACACAACATTAGTAGTATAACTAGCTGTGTAAGGACTCTGAACTGTTAATAAGTTAATATTTTTCTGTTTATTTTTATTTGTTTTTATTTAGGTTGGCTCAGGGTATAAATCTGACAAAGTCTGAAGCAAGTTGTTCAGTTGGTACCATGTCTAATATAATGTTTTGTTCATATGTGCATTTGTTTCCAATTTGACCTGAGGGAGTCAGCAGAACATCACCACTGCACACATTCCTGAGATGTGATGGCTCACAACATGACGGCCTATAATGTACTGTAGCTGCGGTAAAATTGAGCTGCATGCAAGATATAAACGCTCACGTGTGTGGTTTTCATGCATCACTGGAAGGATTGCTCCTCTTTGATGTTCAGTTAAGCCCTAACCAGCACAATCACAATGAGATGGAAATGTGGGGTGGCATGGCCATAGGCTGACTCAAAGCCGCTGTGCAGATAGCTCAGTATCTCCTAGCGGTTGAGCTCACTGAACTTGTTCTGTGGCAAACATGAGTACACTCACTAAACAAGCAAATTAAATCTTTTGCTATGACCACTAGACCACTTCATCTCGATGCTCTGAGGATTATAATGTCTTCAGAACAGGTTCCGAAACTAACCAAGCTTGGAATTACAACTTCACAGTGAATAAAAAATAAATATATATATTTTTATCTTTATTTATACAGGTCATCCAATTGAGACACGCATTTTCTGTTACAAGAGAGACCTGTTAACCGAACATGTATGTCTTTGGATTGTGGGGGAGTCCGGAGTAAACGAAGATAACCCACACATACAAAGGGACAATACAAACTCAGGGCTCCAGACTAACTTTTTTTACGAGGAGCACAGTGGTCCCTAACTTAAATTTTTAGGATTGCAAGCAGAAAATTTAGGGGCGCACACTAAAATCACCTTGCAAAGCAAATATTCACATTTCCTCTCATTTTCACTGTATTAGTGATAAATACTTGAACAATAAATTCAGAAATTTTGTTTACAATTCACATTTATTTGTGCAGCAGTTGATATAACATAAAAAAATATCTTACTGGCTGCACAAATACAAAACAAGTAAACATAGAACTTGTCAAATCAAATCAGATTTGATGATTTGATTGTCACTTCGTAGTCAAAGCAGAATGGCAACTTTGTCACCATCATAGGGCATGGTATGACTTGTCCATGTAGTTTCTGGCAATTAACAACTTCAGGGACTTATACTCCTCTACAGCCACTGTTCCCAACTCCTTAGTAAGAAAAGTGGCTATTGGCTGTCCTAAAAGTCACTAGAAGTCACTAATTAGCATAATCAGCCTAGTACATATAGTTGTAATGGATGCTGCCATAAAGAGGGATGTTGTGGGAAAGGCAAAAATCTAGAAATCTAGTCACTAAAGGTATCTGAAAACTCGCTAAATATAGCGACAAAGTCGCTAAGTTGGCAACACTGAGGAATAATAAATTCCTCCAAGACCCGCCTCTTTCCACACATAAGCCAATCACAGTGGTCGTTCGTCCCAGCTCTCACGCACATTGGCTGTTGTCTTCTTCGTTGGTGTTCGTCTTCTTTTCTCTGGTTAGTTTGAGTTGGCACACCAGCAGTTAATTTGTGCATTACTGTGAACTACTGGGAGCAGTAGTTTGTTAGCGACAAAATAAATTCAGTTATAACTACTACTAGAAAAAGACCGGTAAATGTACTGGTTGCCATTGCGAGAATAGATGAAAAATTCACTCGCACTATCTCACACTTCAGTCGCTAAATACGAACATTTGGTCACAGTCTGGAGCCCTGAAACTTCACACAGAAAATGTGTGAGGAGAAAATGTCAAAGCAAAAAATATACTTACTTTTAATTATGTGTATGTATGAAAATCATGGCTGCCTCAGGTATTTTGTGCTTGTTTGGAGTGTTGTTCGTGCATGCCCTCAGAAATGAAAACTATGTTCAAAAGCTGCAATATGCGAGGAAATACTAGGGGCAGTGCTAGGACCAGTTTGACCAGAAGTCAGGCATGTGGCACCACAGCCGTAAAAGTTTCAAAGAAAAGACATGGCACCCAGATAGCAGACATGTTTGGTGGAATCCTCCAGAAACAATCAACTGGTAAAAAGTGGAATACAAAAACAAGTACAACTGAGCTCATGATGAAGTTGTTGGCTTCATTAAGCTTCCGCGTTATGTTAAAAAACTCCGTGTGTGTCGCGGTTACGTTCCGACTTCCGTGTCAGGTCAGTTCACACCACGAGCATGTCACCATTATTTACAATAAATGATAATTACATACGAACAACATAAAAAGAAATGACAATACCAACAACGGTAAAGAACCATCCTTATACTGGGACCAAATCATGCCTTTATGTAGCAGATTAAATCTATAGATATTTGGGCACTGCTTGTGTTGGATATCCAGACTGTTCCAATATTTCACTCCACATACAGGCACAGAAAAATGCTTCGGATTAGTTTAGAAATTTCATGTCCTCTAAATATAAGAACTCTCTCAAATTGTGAAAATATTTAGTATTTTACTGGGTAGTAAACTGTTAAATGCTTTGAACAGAGTTACTAATGTATAATACTTTACTAGATCCTTGATTTTAAACTTTAAAAGTTTCCAAACATCAGCCTTAGTCTTGCTTAAATTTAATAAGTTATTACAATCCATCCACTTTTTCAATTCTTTGTTTACTGTGGTTACAATTTCATTATAGTTATTACTACTAAAGAATATGTTGGTGTCATCTGCAAAGAGTACTAGTTATAGCAATTGTGATACATCAAATATGTCATTAATGTAAACATTGAACAGTTTAGTTCCCAAAACAGACCCCTGGGGGACACCACAAGAAATGCCAAGATTTTTTTATGTAAAATCTCCCATTTCAACATATTGCAACCTTCCTGCTGGGTAACTTCTCAACCACTCCCCAGCAACCTCCCTAGTACCATATAGTTTAAGGCTGTTGAGTAGGACTGAGTGATTGATTGTATCAAATGCTCTTTTTCTGATCAATAAAGATTCCAAATGCATGTTTTTTCTGATCCAACGATTAAGTGATTTCTTCTCTTGCTTCAATTATTGCCATTGAGGTGGTCACTTTTGTTCTGAAACTGTACTGACTTTGATTAATTATCTGGCATTAGTCAAAAAACTTTTTTAGTTGGGAGTTTTTTGGAAAATTGTGGTAGTAGGGATATTGGTCTACGATTTGTGTAGCTGTTTACTCTCACTTTTGTATAATGGAATTACCTTTGCTATTTTTATTTTATTTGGGCAACATCCAGCTTGGAATGATAAGTTATGAGTTAAAGGTTTTGCAATGTTATTTATAACTTTCTTAACAATGGTCTTGCTGATATCATGGCAGTCAGTTTGCATTTTTGCATTGCATTGCATTTTTGCATTTTAGAACAATATTTATCACCTCCTGCTCATTCATTGCCGAGAGAAAAAATTAATTTGGTATCCTTTCAATAGTTTTATTAGATTGGTCAATGACCTGGTCTGGAATTTCTGCAGCCAACTCTGGCCCAACATTTATTAAAAAAAAAAAAACAAAAAAAAACTTTTTTTTTTTTTTAATATGAAACAATCGACACACCCAACCTTACTGGTGGCTCATTTTCTGACCTCAGTAAAATACTTTTCTACTTACTGGTTGATTATATATTAGTGGTAGCTCATCAAAGCAAAGGCATATCTGTACTCATGCAGCATCACTGCACACTGACAAGCATAGATGTGTTAAATACCAGACATAAGATTTATGGCCAATGAACCTTCTTCTCCTGCACTTGGCTCCAGAATTATATGGGTTTCAGCATAATTAAAGGTGACAACTGTAACGAAATCCAGCGAAAAAAGAAATCACAAAGAATGAGTACTTAACTTGCATTTTAGAGCATTAAAAACAGAGAAGCAATTCTGACCTGTCATTTTCATGAAAGAAGGGTGACAGTACAGTGATGCAGAAATACCACAGTAGCTAAAAATATGCCCTCATTAAGCCTCAGTGAGCATTAATACAGCTTTGAGGACTGCAGATGGAAAAACAGAATTATGGTTGCACTGCTTTGCAACTAAACACTGAAGCAGCTGCTTTTGTTGTCAGCTTAAAAAAAGGACACAACATGGTGCTAGGATATTTTTTTTTTACAAAAATACTGACAATACTGCAGACTAATTTTCAAAAGCCAAGCACTAGAAATGCTTTTTCTGTCTAAAACAAGGAACTGAAAGTAAACTGAAACAGGTCTGCAACCTACCTTGCATCCAAACATCAATGACAGTGTGTTGTTGGTGCACGCAACTTTGCAGTGGCACAGAACTGGGGTGCATTCTGGGTTTTTAATTATTGGAGACATTCCTTTTAAAAAAGACTGTCTGAAGCAGCTGAGGTTGCACCAAGCTTCAACACAAAGACCAGAGGCTTCAGCAGAGCACGACCACTCAGCCAGAAAGAGCTCTATCTCTCTCTCAAGTGTGCCTTGATCACCCTAACCACCCTCCTCCTCGTGCTAGATCTAATTCTTCAGGATTAACTCAGTAATAAACCCCCACATCACTTGTCCTCAACTAGTGTCAATTTGCAATTTAAACACACACACACACTTCTTGTTTTATAAGTCATGTTTGCAGTTTGCTGAGTGAACATCTGTACAAATGAAGGTAATCTTTTCTACTCTTCATGTTAGACTGTAACCCTTCTAAATCTGGTTTTAATCACAAAAATATCTTTCTAAATATATGTATTCATGAATTTTTCATTTCAAAAGCTTGTTGAAAGCTTTGTTTTGAAAGCTTGATTTATAGCTTGTAGTGGCACTCTGTTCCCTTTGTCTTCTGTACCGCTATTTTGAAGGCAGCCTAGCAACAAGTAATTGAAATGTGAGTGAGACGAGTTCTTTGTTTAAAAGGTTTAATATGAAATCAAATCTCCACAGAATCAATCAAAAAACTTTCTCTTGCAATGTCTCCAGCTTTAATCTGACTAATTAAGCATCAGCATCAGCATCACAGTGATGCAGCATTAAATAAATGACCAAACTTAAACCTGTTTTAAACCTAACATATTTAAATTATGCTTTATATCAAATACATACCTTCAGAACCATAATGAAATTAACCATCTTCAATGTTATCATTTTTACTTTATTACCATTACTATTTTATTTATTTACTTTATTTAATGATTATCAAATTGGGCTCCAACAGATCTTATTATATTTTATGCCATGTAAATACTATTTGTGTTTGTTTTTTAGCGCCTCCACCCCACAACAAATTCCTTGTACGTGCAAGCGTACTAGGTCATACAGTCTCATTCTGATTATGGTTCTGACAGGAAAGGAAATGATGCATTCGTACAGGAAATATGAAATTGTTAAAGGGAACTGAAAGAAAGAAAAAATAAATAAAGTAAAGCATATCACATGGCATGACATCTTTACTATCTTTGTTGTACTGGAGATGAAGGAGCCTCTGGCTGAACACGTCATTGTTTGACCAATGCGTTACCTAGAGGGTTATCATTTCCCGTTCTTAAGAACGGCTTCTTGACAGCCACGTTTCCATGGAGACCATTTCTGATGAGGCTTCAGCCAACAGTAGATCAATCAACTGAAGGTCCGGATGCATCTCTCAGGTCCAGGTTCAGGACTTTGCTGTTTATGTTCCTGTTTGTTCAGGACATAATTTTCAGATCCTGTTTAACTGCTGTAGATAGTATTTTTACCCCTCTGACACAAATGTTGTCCTCCACTTGTGGGTGGCTGTAGCTCAGGAGGAAGAAAAGCTGTTTACAAACTATATGCCAAAATGTTCCTGGGTAAGACACTGAGCCTCACATTGCCCTCCAAGGCATTGGGGTATGAATGTGAATAAACACTTAGAAGTGCTGCATGAGTGTGTGTGTAATGGGGTGTGTGTCATGTAGCGTTAAATCACTTTGAGTGATCAGATGAGACGAGAAATGTTGTACAAATAAAATATATTTACCACCTGTCCTGTTTTCTCAAATACAGACAAATAAGAACACATTATTCACCATACTGAGTTATACCAATGTCTTTGGGATAGGCTGCCCCCCCCCCCCCCCCCCCCCCCCGACCAAAGGGGAAAAAAAAAATCTCTTGGCAATGATCAGATACAACTCGACTGTAAAATGAGTGAAAAGGCAATCAGCATGAAAAGAAAGATTGTGAAACAATTGCTCGACACTACTTTGAAATATAAGAAAATCTGGCTGCTTCGGAGGAAAATATAAAGAAATGAGGACAGGATCAGGACTTTTGCACAGTTTTTATACATCAGCAAACAGTGAAGTTTAGTATAAACTGAACCACTAGATGGAACTGTAATGCTGAGGATTAACAGTAAGAGACATGAACAAAAAGTCTTTTTTAGCTCACTTTAATAAACCCAAACAAAGGTTAATGGGGAGTTAACTGAGAGAGCACAGAAGAGTAATGCTGAAGTAATAGGACAAGAGTTCCTCACTCTATTTTTCTAATAGGAAATAACTTTTTTCATCACCTTTAGTTTATTTTTAACTACAACTATCAATTCGAAGCTGAAGACCTGCTGATGAACAACTTGAGAAACCTGAGTTGAAGTGTTGAAGTTACTCTGATGAATTTCTAGGCTAAACTCCTCCCTCAAATCGGATTAATGATCCAATCTCAAATATGTTCATTCAAATGGGAATATAAACACTGTCACAAGAGGACATATCAACAAAATGCAGTTATGCTCATTCACTGTTTTCAAATTAATTAAATGATGCAACCAAGTGTGTTCTAATGCTAATCACTGGAACTGAAGGGGGACAACATCCAATACGCCATTGCTCATCATGAAACAAAAGTACATCACTTTGTTCCAAAATAATCAAACTATTAATAAGTTACCATCTCTGGATTTACACACACTTTGTTTGTTCCTTTCCATCTTTTACAAGTTCAAATTAATTTTTAAAATGGAAAAGTTTGGAAATGAGAAAATGAATGAAAAAAAGAACAAAAACAACTTTTTTAATATATATGTGTGCATGTGATAAGAGCAACTATGGTGCATAGAGGCTGCTTATGAGTTAATTTATAAATGACTACATAATAACAGACTAGTTTTCTCTCCAAAACTCCAGACTCCAAAACATATCGTTGTAGTTTTCATGTCTATTAGGAAACATGATTCTTTGTCTCTATTTTATCTTTTGTGCACAAATTAAATATGTAAAAAACAATTAAAGTGTGCAAATTCACTGTATATCTTGAAGAATTAATTATTTTTTCTTGAACCATTCCTCAGAATAAAGATAATAACCTTCATAAATGTTTTGGCAAAGGTCCATGAGCAGGCGAGAATTAGGTTGTTTTTTTTTTGAAGACTTGAAGTCTTACATATTCCTTTCTCAGCCGGCTTTCTTCTGCAAAACTACCACCTGCTCCTTAAATACCAGTGAGACAAAAGAGCTTGTAGTTGACTTCCGCAGGAAACCTTCCCCTCACACACCAGTGACGATCCAGGGCTTAGACATTAAGACAGTGGACTCTTTTAAATACCTGGGTGTTCTCCTAAACACAAAACTGTCCTTTCTTGCTGGCGTGGCACATAAATGTCTCTACTGTGAGATCAATAAAGTCTAATCTTTAGAACAAAAAGAGATTATCTAGTCTCTTCAATTCACACCTTAACTGCGTAACATTACTGTTAACACAGAAAAGATAAAGTTAAGTACATTTGAATGAAACATTAACAAGTTGTTCAAATTTTCTATAAAAAAAAAACCACAAGAACAAAAACCCAAGGGCTACATCTCAGACTCTCCAGGCCTCAGTTAGCATGTTAAATGTTAAAGTTCATAACAGAACAATTAGAAAAACACTGAACCAGTATGGCTTGTTTGGAAGGGTTGCAGGACAAATTCTCTTTATGGCAGCACAGCTGAGGTCTGCATCTGAACAAACTACAAGACGCCTGGTACAATGTCCTCTGGACAGACCAGACTAAAGTGGAGACGTTTGGTCAGTATGCACAGAAAAAACAAAAACACAGCATATCAGCACAAACACCTCTTAGCAACTGTCAAGCACAGTGGTGGAGGGATGATGATCTGAGCCACTAGACCTGGACACCTTGCAGTCATTAAGTGGACCACAACGTCCTCTGGATAGCAAAGTATTCTAGCATGAAATGTGAGACCATCTGTCTGACAACTAAGGCTTGGCTGAAACTGATTCATGCAACAGAAATAATGATCCTAAACACAGCGCAGATCTACAACAGGAGATCTGAAAGAGTAAATAATCAAGATGCTGATAAGTCAAATGCCAGACCTTGTTACCTGGTACTTAAGACCAGGTAAGGACCAGATGATTTCGTCGTTATATCCTGATATGTAAAATCTTAGTTTGACCCTGGTGGAATAAGAATATGTATGATGGAGAAATCCCACATTTTACAGTCATGTGGGAATTATTCATAAGCTTAAGTCACATTTATAAAGATCTGGGCTGATTTAAACTACAGAGCAGACTTTAGGTAAAAAAATACCTCTTACTTTGTTCATCTGGATGCATATATTATTTGTATTATGGGTAGCATAAAGCATGCTACATTTAATTTGAAAATCCAAGGGGGGGAAATTTTAATGGTCTCTCTCTACTGGATGTATTTCACATTCACAAACAACAAAAAATAAGCAATGTTTAGATGTTTCTTAGCTCCAGAAAAAAATCATCCAGCTAAAATGTTTGGGGAAATAGCTTCCCAATGCTTCCCTTCTGTTAGCTTCCTCTCTCGTTTTGTCTCTTAAATGTCCCCAAACTGAGTCTAGCTAATCGAGGAAGGTTTTCCCTCCAAACAATGACTGCATTCTGGCAACAGAGAGAATGAGCCAGAGCAAGAGAGAAGAGACAGAGAAGCAGCCAGAGACAGAAAGCATGAATAGGCTCTGACAAAAAGAGGCTGTGGGACACAAACAAGTAGAGTCAACATACTTTTCGCTTGTTATAACAGTTCCCTGGAAGATATTAACGCCGTCTGGCCAGGAAAAATACAACACCAAGCTGATCAGGATGAAAACATACTGTAAAGCTCTGAGGGATGCACTTAATGACATGGATTGGGAGCTATTTCATAGAATTTATAGACATTCTGAGTCACTGTACTTCATCAGCTTCTGTGTACATAACACCATCTTTACAAACCTTGTTTGCTGTTTTTCCATCAACAAACTGTGAATAATCAGCCAAATGAAGGCTCTGTGGGAAAAGGAGACTTTGCAGGGTACAAACCCACTCTCACAGTGACTCAGTCTTTATTTGCTGAGCTCCTCTTCATATTCCAGAGCATTACTCGCTGGTTTCAGGTGTCCTTGTATCTGAAACATGAGACATGACTCTCGTGTCGTGATCAGCAGAAAGAAAAGTGTTTAACTACCATGAATTCCTTCCTCAGAATGCCTCATTGTCACAAGTTAGGAAGGCTCGCTCTGTCCACTGCAGCAAAGCTGAGGTGTGTTAATACTTTATCTCTGTGGGTGGGGGTTAGTTTGGGATCTGTGGCTTTAGGAAATACATAGAATATTAAAATGAGGTCATGTTAAATGATTTAAGATATCTGTGGCATGTCCACAGTATTTAATCTCCTTATTGGATGACATAAATAACATTGTTCTTGTCCAAATCTTCACTTTCTTTCAGTCTGAATGACTCTAGATGTCTATAATTAAACCTGACAGTGCAGCTCCCATAATGTTGATTCAGCTGAGGTCTGACATGTCCACACTATTCCATCTAGGAACCAAGATCTTATGAAAACAGGAAAGAAGCTTGGAACTAATGAAAAGGTTCAATAGTAACATTTTACATATTTCATAAAAGATGGTCTGTTAGTTACCAGGTCATAAATTAAACAAAGAAAACTTCAGATGAACAGCAGAATGTGACTTAGACCAAGTTATTATGACTTTATTTATTTAACAAAAAAATAAAGCAAAATGCAGAAGCAGTGTGTGAAAGTACACCCTTACTGGTTTTGTAGTAATTAAGACAAGTAGAAGTCAGATGCTGTTAATCAAATTTACTCAATTAGCTGATCATCGCCAGTGTGAACACCTCTATAACACAATGCCAAGGAAGAAAGACAAGGGGACCAAAGGGTCCGGCTCAGGACATGACGGTTTGGTGCTGTTTGGTTCCATAAATCCTGATCTCTGTTGCGTTTCCACAGCCAGCCATACCTCTACCTGGTAGACGGTGTATCAGCTGGATAGGTTCCAAAAACGTTGGATCTTACCAGTTTTTGC